>NC_137616.1:47017385-47527385 GCF_963280865.1 Gymnoscopelus braueri | reverse complement strand
TTTTTTTTTGTACTTTATTTCGGTTTTAGGGTTAGGTTAGGAATATGTTATTTAATTCTTTTGGGGGAGCCAGCTGTGGTAAACTGAGCCCGTTTGAAAGACGGAAGCAGAGATGTTTTCTCTTGGTGGAAATAATCACAAGCTTTCGAGTCCGGAGGAGTCGTTTCAACAATCTCTTTTATTGTCAAAAAGGCGAACAAATACAGAGTTCCAATGATGTACTGTGCAATGTCTCTATCTAAAGTGGATACATTTATACTCTGTAGATTTGTACTGTCTCCGGGGCGGGATCTTGACACCCGCTGTTCAGTGACAGAATAATCACCCAATCACGGAAGCTGACTATTCGCAGCAGCAGCAGCAGCTGCAACATAGTAGCCTGACTCAACCTTATTCAGCCTTACGCTTATATCATAATCAGTACATTTGTTACTCGATTTCATTAGTTATACATATCTTCGTTCAATTATACACATTCAATATCTCACACACATTAAAATGAGACCAAAAGGTATTTCATTAAATCATTGCAAACCAAAGTTATACTCATATAGTCCTATTTAAAATACAGGTTTATTTTGGAGCTTTTGTGTAAATAAACATTTATCCACCGTAACTTATTTATATTCAACAAGTTCTAGGTTTCATATCCGAATATCATTGTATTTTCACATTAGGTTTAATTATTGTACTTTATAGTTAAAGTTATTTAATAGAAACGCGCTCCTCTGCTGGGTTCCCCTGCTTTCGGAGCTCAGCCCCTCCTTCCTATAGAGAGCGTCAAAATCCCTTTAATAATGATGTTTATATTTATCTGTACATTTAGAAAAGCCTAGTAAACACTCGCCTATATTAAACCCTGTTTGTCTTAACTCATCTCGGCTGGCTTGACTGAAGAGGGCAACTGTCTTAGTGTCCAAATGGCACTGTTGACTAATCCTAGAATACACTTTTGTGAGAACCAAGCGCGGGGGTGTGGTATTTTGGATTCACACCATATTTGGAAGTGTTATTTTGACCAATTCACTGCAGCTGCCAGTCACCACTAGAATCTTCCCAAATAGCCTAGTGACGTTTTGGTCTCCTTGTTATTTGAACACTTTAATGGTTTGTGTTTATAAATTATTAATATCATAATAATTTCATATTCATCAGTCTTGAATACTGATACACCACACAGCCCCCCAAACTCCTGAAATGCATAGACATCTATGAAATTTATATTAAAAAAGCCAGCCCCCAAACCCCTAAAATACATATAAATCTATGAAATGTATATTAAAAAAGCCAGCCCCTCAAACTCCTAAAATGCATAGAAATCTATGAAATTTATATTTAAAAAGCCAGCCCCCCAAACTCCTGAAATGCATAGAAATCTATGACATTTATATTAAAAAAGCCAGCCCCCCAAACTCCTAAAATGCATAGAAATCTATGAAGTTTATATTAAAAAAGCCAGCCCCCCAAACTCCTGAAATGCATAGAAATCTATGAAATTTATATTAAAAAAGCCAGCCCCCCAAACTCCTAAAATGCATAGAAATCTATGAAATTTATATTAAAAAAGCCAGCCCCCCAAACTCCTAAAATGCATAGAAATCTATGAAATTTATATTAAAAAAGCCAGCCCCCCAAACTCCTAAAATGCATAGAAATCTATGAAATTTATATTAAAAAAGCCAGCCCCTTAAACTCCTGAAATGCATAGAAATGTATGAAATTTATATTAAAAAAGCCAGCCCCCCAAACTCCTGAAATGCATAGAAATATATGAAATTTATATAAAAAAAAGCCAGCCCCCCAAACCTCTAAAATACATAGAAATCTATGCATTTTGGAACAGTTACTATAACAGTTGCTAACCTGCTGCTGCAGCTGCGGGGGGCGGAGGAGGACGAGAGGAGACGGCTCATTCTTTCAGAATAGCCACACAGTTTTGGGGCCATGAGGCACGTTGGCTGTTATGCTGTTGTAGCTCAGTCCGTGTCTAACTAACTATAAGCTAGTTAGTAGGCCTATGATATACCATAACCTCACATGCAGCAACTTATTTTCGGTATAGTAATGCCGATGTTAGATGCACGTGCACCTTATTTTGTTTTGCCCGCTTGAACCACAGAACCAGCGCACATTTTTCCACATAGACATTCAATGAGGAAAGTCTCACACAGGCAGACAGGAGAGCACGCACACTGAGCCTGCCCTGTCAACAGAGCGGCACCCCCAGGGTCCTAGCGCCCTTCTCATTCAGCACACAAACACATAGGCGGCCAAACGCAATTTTTTTAAATTATTATATGCATCTTCCCTTTACCGGGACAAGTGAAGTCCCGTACGGGGCGCGCCTCTTTTGGTCAAAATACGGGGCGTCCCGGGTCATACGGGACGGTTGGCAACCCACATGTTACGTCATTCATAATGTCCACCCAAAATGAGCGATACTTGCTGAATTGAAGAAAGTGTCATTTTACAAAATCTACCTACTTCTGCTTGAAATTATATATGTTTTCCAGGTGTCCACATGTGCTGTTGAAAAGGCGATCTCTGTGCAGGCTGACACTTAGGAAAAACTTGTGCCTGGTCTGACTGCAAGAGTCATATCAACAGCTAAAAGCTTTGATAAAATGAAATTATGTTGCACTAACACACATTTACTGTTTGGTATACTGTAAACACTGACAGTCATATTCACGTACAAAAGGCAACTGCCTTTCATCTTAAATTCAATGATTAATGTTTAAGTGCAGACAGTGTCCACAATTAGGTGCAAAGGAATTAGTAAATCTGGGCTTGAGAGTACTAAACACTGAAAGTGCCTTCTCTTTCTATGACATACAATGACCAGGTGGATACAGACAGAGTTACGGTTGTGTGCATGTTTTCCATACGTACAGTTATGTTCTCTGCTTCAAGGTTCTACCTGCATGTAAAGTATTTTCACACAAAACTGCAAGTGCAATCCGCATGCTGGTGCACTGTCAGCATCTGCCAAACCAGGCAGTGGTTATGCCTGGTTCATAGACATGGTCGGCTTGATGACATCAACACACACACTACTAACTATAAAGGGGGGGGGGGGTGGTGCAGACTGCCTAGGGAGAAGAATACTGAGGCATTCAGTCTTCACGGAGTGCCTCAGGATTCAGTCTGCACCACAAGCAGAACTTTGGGGGGGGTTATACATATATCTACCTGTTTGACTGAAGAGCACCTGTTTGAGGAAGCCACTGAACCCAGACAGTGCTTGCTCCTTCTGTTTGACACTAATAAAACATGTTTGATATATGCAGCGCTGTATCCACCAAACACCACTGCTGGGACAATTGGAAGCTGGAGTTTATGGAGTTTATGCAAACATGGAATGCCCCAGTGTTAAGCTCCAAAAAAAAGGGGAAGCATCAGGGTAAGTGCCTCTGAGACAAACAATCAAAAGCAGAATTAATGGCAGCAGTTAACTTATGACACTTATAATACTAAAGTAATACATTTTATTCACAGCCTGGAAGCCATCCCAGACTGGTGTCAGAATGGCAACAACCACCATGCTGGTAATGGCAGGTGCTGCACTCTTCCCAGAGGAACTGGAGAAGCACCTGCCATCAGTTCCCCCCCTTCCTTCCTGCCAGGACACAGGAACTGGATGGCCCGGATGACTGGAGAAAGGACATCACTGAACCACTTCCATGGAGTCAGAGGCAGTACTCACTACAATCAAGAGCAAGGGGAAACTGGTCCACCCTTCGACAGATGTCCATCAACTGCACATGAGGCTCCACCAGCTATATCATTCAAATATTAAACTTGTTTATGCCCAGAATTACAAAGATATCCACAGGTTCTATAGAAATTATTATTTAACTGAAGTCACGCTAAGAGCAGACTTGCTGTCACATTGACACATTTCACCAGTCTGGCTAGTATGTTGTTTTAAGAGCATATTATGACATTTAAAGTGGCCAGTCTCTTAAAACATTTCTTTGTGACTTCATGGCATGGTGGGAGCCAGGTGGTGGTGGTGTCCATCCTCCTCATAATGAGGTCCAGTGGATTCTCCGTTGTAAGGAGTGCCTGTTGTTGTTTTTTTTCCATCAGGTGGTGGACCTGATAAAATAAGAGATTCATTTAAAATACACCACTTGCCTGCTAAAGACCTTTTAAAACGTCATTTAATTTGTTTACGTCAGAATCAGGAGATAACGCGATCCAAAGATTTACTGCTCCATTCACTTCCTGGTTAACTTATTACTTTAAAATCCTGTATCTCGGCTCTTGTGTACTTTATTTATTTTACTATGTATTTTTGGCGAAACATGCTATTTTCAACCGGCCGCAATTATGGAACGGATTACCGCAATCGGAATCCCCCCCCCCCTGATTCTACGAGACCCCTGTGTGTGTAATGAGGGGATCACCGTGAGGACGATCACGGAAAATAGTCTGTGGTTACTGAAAAAGGTAATAAAATCGTTACAAAAAAATCCTGTATTAGAAAACCCATGGCAGTGAATGTGTTAAAGGAAGAGTTCACCCAAAAAAATTACTTATTTTCTATCAATTGCACCTTCATGGATATATTTTTAAGCTAAGCGAATAATTTCATGACCGGGTGTATTTCCGGTAGGAGACACAAATAATCTACTTTGTGTCTCCTACCGGATACATTAGCCGGTAGGAGACGGGAATCAAATTATTAGCTTAGGAATGCGACAAAAACAAAAACAAATCCATGAATTCAAGGCTTCATGGGGTGTACACAGGGTTGGGAGGGTTACTTTTAAAAAGGAATCCCCTACAGTTACAAGTTACTTGCTAAAAAATGTAGTCAGTAACGTAATCCTGATTACTCCATTTAAAAAGTAACTTCTAGTTACTTTCAGTTACCTTTGGATTACTTTTAAGCAAAACTCTATTTAATTAGATAATACAAGTTTTACCATTGATAGACAAGAATGTTGAGCCTATGAAATTAAGATAAGGACAACAGAAATATGGTTAAGGTCATTTAATTGTTAAGAATTTGACCTCTCTGAACAGTTACATTACTGTAGAGTCATTGTGTCAACTAATAACAGATCATAAGAAAATGCATCTTGACCTACAGTACCATTTTGATTGTTTGACAACCAACACTAGCTCATTTTAAATAACACAACGTCCCTATGGGATCTAAACTCCATCCATGTGTGGTCAAAGTGGCAAATAAAATCTCTTTTTGACATTTTGACATTCCTGGCTGACACTCATTTAGATAGACATGGCATGAGTTTAAAACATTGACTAGACAGTAAAGACTCAAAGAACTCAGCTCTATACAATTATATTTATACCATAGGCTACTCTTTAAATAGAAATACTCATTTTATTTGACCTTTACAAAAAATAAATAAAACCTAATAAAATGCATATCCTTTAATAAAAAGACACTAAATGCCTTTAGTTTACAGCCTATATTCCCTAAGGCTATACATAGGCTAGATCAAGTAAATAGAATAGACCAGGTTAGCATGCCTTTACAGCCTCTGTTCCCTTCCCTAAGGCTATACATAGGCTAGATAAAATAAATAAAATTACAGGCACAGACTATATTCCCTAGGGCGATACATAGGCTAGATAAAATAAATAAAATTACAGGCACAGACTATATTCCCTAAGGCTATACATAGACTAGATAAAATAAATAGAATATACCAAGTTACTATCAGAACCTAGTAACAATCAGAACCAAAGAAAGACACTTTAATAGATTATAGTCCCTTTAACCAAACCATCTGATCAGTTTAAGGTTAAGAGTAAAGGCTTTTATGCAGGAACATCACTGCAAAGAGGACGAAAAAGAGAGCCACAAATAACATCTGAAAGAGAGTCAATCAAAAGTAAGCCGTCGGCGGTGCTCAGTGCTGTATTTCTGAACGCACCCCTAGTATCTCCCTGTCTGCAGTGTTGCCTGGTCTGATTATTATAAGCCACATTGGGCTAATTTTTCTGAAGTTGCTTGTAAATAATGGTAGAACGGTTGTGAGCTTGTAGATCGTCTATTTTCAAATAGCCAACATATATAAATATGCACATTGTTTAATGGACGACATATATAGCTTTGAAGTGCTCATGTGGCCTTTTATAGTAGCTTCTTTTGGGCTTGTTTTCATAGACCTGGTTGCTTATTTCTCTCGCAAAGTCTGGCAACACTGCTCTTGACGCAGCAGCAGCCTCCACTGTGAGGATTTTGCACAGAGAGGTGCGCGCTGCGCTCAACTCCAATTCATTGCCGTCTGTGAGGAGTGTGCGCTCTTGCAGGTGGTTGTTTGGTGTTATAATAATTTATAACTTGTTTGTAAAATTAATGAGGGGAAGGGGAGAATGTAATCCTCTTGTAACGCCCGTTACAACACCCCTGTTACTGTAATCCAGATTACACATTTAAAAATGTACTCTAAGACGTTACCGTTACGTTTTTTTTAAACTCTGATCCGTTACTTCCCAACCCTGGGTGTACAATTGATAGAAAATAAGTATTTTTTTGGGTGAACTACTCCTTTAAGAGACTGGCCACTTTCAAAATTTCAATGCAACATACTAGCCAGACTGGCGAAATGTGTCAATGTGACAGCAAGTCTGCACTTAGAGTGACTTAAGTTAAATAATAATTTCTATAGAACCTTCAGTTAAATAATAATTTCTATAGAACCTGTGGATATCTTTGTCATTCTGGGCATAAACAAGTTGAATATTTGAATGATATAGCACACATAGAGGAACTGTAGTGGTAAAAACCTTATTAAACAAAACAAAACAAAAACGTAATAATTTCCCCCAAGGGATAAAAGGGGATCTGAGTCTATAAAAACTCCTCTATAAAGACACAAAACTCTGTAGAATATAAACATGTAATCAAACTAAACGACAATGTACACTGTCTCCCTGGTATCTACCATATTATGTACTATGATATTGTAACAATCATACACATCAACACACTGTGAACAGCTACACAAACCCAGCAGCTTGTCAGCACTTATATACTGCAACATTATATACTGAATAACAATGAACATAATAATTGTTAGATGAATATAAATGAATATGACTTGTTAAATCCTGACAAATGTGGACAGACACAGTGATGCTCATATTGTACTAACAGTAACTTAGTATGTAAATAAGCTGAAGGGAATAATGCTATAACAAATACAGTAAATAAAAAAAATGCAATTCCATCATGTTGCATAGAATATAAGATCCATACACCAGATACAACAAAAATCAGTCGCAAGAAACTATTAATGTTTATTTTTATTCAGTCATGTTGATTGTCATCAGATTATGTGATTCCTCTGCTTTAGTATCCTTGTCATTGTCATCCTGGATTAGACTGAATGATCATTACAGTATGTCTTAAACTAAAGTCATTCCCCCTGTATGAGTCCTCATGTGTCTTTTTAGAATACACATTTCCGTAAAGCCTGTACCATAAACTGCAAAAGAATAGGTCTTTAGCCTGTATGAGTCCTCAAGTGTTCTTTTAGATTAATTTTCTGAGCAAAGCCTTTACCACATACTGTACAAGCAAAGGGCTTTTCACCTGTATGAATCCTGATGTGTGTGTTTAGATCACCCTTGCGAGCACAGCCTTTACCACATACTGTACAAGAAAATGGCCTTTCGCCTGTATGAGTCCTCATGTGTGATTTCAGATCACCCTTGCGAGCACAGCCTTTACCACATACTGTACAAGAAAAGGGCTTTTCGTCTGTATGAGTCCTCATGTGTGTTTTTAGATGACTTGTACTAACACAGCCTTTACCACATACTGTACAAGAAAAGGGCTTTTCACCTGTATGAGTCATCATGTGTATTTTTAGAGCACTCGTGTGAACACAGCCTTTACCACATACTGTACAAGAAAATGGCCTTTCGCCTGTATGAGTCCTCATGTGTGATTTCAGATCACCCTTGCGAGCAAAGCCTTTACCACATACTGTACAAGAAAAGGGCTTTTCACCTGTATGAGTCATCATGTGTATTTTTAGAGCACTCGTGTGAACACAGCCTTTACCACATACTGTACAAGAAAATGGCCTTTCGCCTGTATGAGTCCTCAGGTGTGATTTCAGATCACCCTTGCGAGCAAAGCCTTTACCACATACTGTACAAGAAAAGGGCTTTTCGTCTGTATGAGTCCTCATGTGTGTTTTTAGATGACTTGTGCTAACACAGCCTTTACCACATACTGTACAAGAAAAGGGCTTTTCGCCTGTATGAGTCATCATGTGTATTTTTAGAGCACTCGTGTGAACACAGCCTTTACCACATACTGTACAAGAAAGGGGCTTTTCCCCTGTATGAATCATCATGTGTGTTTTTAGATTACCCTTGCGAGCACAGTCTTTACCACATACTGTACAAGAAAAGGGCCTTTCGCCTGTGTGAATCTTTGTGTGAATCTTCAGATTTCCTTTTGTAGTTAACATTTTGCCACATACTGTACAACTAAAACTTGTCTTCCCTGTGAGACTTGTTATGGAGTGAGTTTGTTTTGATGATTTCAGGTCCTGGTCCACATGTTGTGTCTTGTGTGATTTCAGTGTGTTTAAAGCTGACTGATCTCCCCTAGTCTCCTCCCACTCATCACTGTCTTCGGTATCTGATTCAGAACAGTGTGAAGAGAGGAGCTGGCCATCACTAGTTGGTTGTGATGTTCCACAGTCCTCTACATCAGCTTGTGTTTTCATGTGTTCAGTTGAGGTGCTGGCTACAGGCTCTGTCTCTCTGTTTTCATCATCATCTTCACTTTTCACTGCTAGTAATGTCAACGTTGACCCACCAGCCTCTTCTGGTCTTTCAAGTAGCTCCTCCTGTTCTTCTTTAATCTGTGGAGGTTCTGGTTCCTCCTGGACCAGATTTGGGCTCCGCTCCTCTTCAGGTGAAACCTCCTCTTTACACACAGGTACGTGCAGGAAGTCTAGGAAAAATATTCAATGAGACTCTATAAAGGTTTTGAATCTTGTACCTCCACTGCAGTACCTCAGTGACCAGTTTTGTCTGGAAAAAGTACCAACAAGATTACTCTTTGCCCACATCTTCCAACATTTTAATTTGATGGTGTGCTGACTGCGCTCTGTGCTATAGTGTGGCCGTTGTTTGTTTATATTGCAGCTCTCATAGAAGAGGAGAGACAAGCTGAATGAGACGCAGTCCCTATTATTTTGAAAGTTATTACTGGTAAATGTTACATCATTGAGTCTTCTGCAGCTGGTTAGTTAATACGGAAGAATAGTTCACGGCACAGCTTCAGTCCATTAATACCTTTACAACAGAACCATCGTCCTATTCATGGTACATTTAGATAGATGCAGGGGTCCATGCAACGATGTAGTCACATTGTTAACGCTTAATTAACGCGGACTTTACACCCTCAGTACCGGCCCACTTTCACCAATAAAATAAATAAAGACAGAGTGCTTCATATATTTCACTGTGGGTTATTAATGACCATTTCCATTACAGGCCTGGTGCTGGGGATCCACGTTCGGAACAGGTGACGGCCGCCTAATGGTTGTGGTAATGCCCCTTTTCTGTGGTGTTAATTTTGTTTATTTTGCTTTGGTTTGCTGTGATCTATTGGGGTGCCACTACCCTGGGCCGGTCACCCTGCCCATCTTCCCCCTTCCCCCAGCACTGGCCCATATATGCCCAGTATATTTTATTGTTAACCCACTGTTGTTATTACTCATCCCATTGGATGCATTGAAATAACCTGTTAATTAAATAAAACATTTTTGTACTTTTGTTAAAACACGTTTCTGCCTTGCTTCTTATATTGTACACAAACTGTGTGATGGCAGTTACATGTCACAGCCAAATGTATACTTTGTCGTACGACGGGGTCGTGCACCGAAAATGGCAGATCTACAAGCTCACATCCGTCGTATCCCCGACACCTTGTGAGCTTGTATATCTGCTATTTTCGACACGCGACCCGCTGTACGGCGAGGTATAACTCAAGCTTAAAGGACTGGGGATCTGTTCTCACATTATTGCTTTTCTAGAGCAAATATATCGTCAATCTGCAGATTTTTTGGGACGACGATGTATTATATATTGGCCAATAGGAATGTTTTAGCATATCGTCCAACCTTAATAACTATCCTGTACAACTTTACTACAGGTTTAAACTATCCGTAAATAAAACCGTATATACCTATCCCATACAACTTTACTACAGGTTTAAACTATCCGTAAATAAAACCGTATATACCTATCCCGTACAACTTTACTACAGGTTTTTAAAGGTAGGGTAGGTGATATTTTTTGGTTAAAACAAAAAGTATTTTGTTAAAAGGTTAAAACACTATATTCTGATAGTAATCATTGCTATAGAGTGTTTGTTCAGTAACAGGAGTCTCCCCGTCTCTCCAGCTTTTTAATAAACAGAAAATACATTTTCCGGTAGGTGTCAAAATCTCAGCCAATCAGGAGAAAGTACCCATTTTTAAGCTTAATTTCTATAGTGTTCCAGTTCCAATTTTGCCTGCTAATTTCTTAGTGTCATCACTTCCAATTTCACTTGTTTAATCTGTATCCTGATTGAGTTCTCTGTCCTGGTTGGATAAAATTGGAAATGAAACTGACACTGAAACGAAAATTCATTTTCTGTTTAATAAAGAGGTGGAGAGACAAGGAGACTCCTGTTACTGAACAAACACTCTATAGCAATGAGTACTATCAGAATATAAAGCTACTTAAAGGTTTCATGACGTTCAGTTTTACCACACATTAAAAGTCTTTGTCATGGTCCTTCAAACGTGTATAGAAAGTTTTTACAAAAAATTCCACTCCATTGATCCATGGCAGGTGTTTTTCTCTCACATTTCTAAAGCCTTTTCAACTGCAATGAAAAAAGAAATCTTTGCCTGCGGGTGTCGCTGGTGAGGGATTTTGCCTTTCAATCATCGCCTCTGCTCCGCCCCCCCCAAAGGAAAGGATAGGGGAGGGGAGGGGCGAGGAGAAGGCGGGATTAATCGGCTGTGACCTCACTGCCGAAGGGCCAAGCTCAGATTACTTTTCAGCCTAATTATTCAGAAAACCCCAGACCACAGAAAATCCACTGAATGTTCAAAGTTCAGATTTTTTTGGGTGTAATTGAGGTCAAAACCCCCCAAAAAAACATGAAAAATAAAAAAAGTGAAAATGAATGTCATAGAACCTTTAACACTTATTTTAAACAAAGCAAATCACTTACCCTACCTTTAAGTAAATAAAACAGTATATACCTATCCCGTACAACTTTACTACAGGTTGTAAAGTAAATAAAACATTATATACCTATCCTGTACAACTTTACAACAGGTTGCATCGTTGCATCAAACAGTCCACGTCCCTCATCCGTCTCTCGCTGTTCCTCTGGAAATGTTGAAGATGTTTGGGAGGCAATCTCTCTAGGTACTGTAGACCTCTCCATGTGGTGCTCTGTGGAAATAACCAGTAGAAAGAACTTTTACCTTACATATACCATGTAATCAAATCAAACTATAGATGTTTACCATGTTCTGTTCAGTTGAAAGGTGCAGTCACTAGGTATGCTAAGTGCTAGAATAATTGCCTCCATCCTGCATAGTCAAAATGTGTCGCCTTGTGATGCATTGTGAGCTTGTAGATCAACTAATTTAGCTATTTAAAAAAAAAAAATTAAGCGATTTGTGAGTCCCTGTGTTTCGGAATTAATGGCAGCTAGTTTTCACTTTTCACTGCTAGTAATGTCATGTTGACCCACCAGCCTCTTCGGGTCTTTCAAGTAACTCCTCCTGTTCTTCTTTAATCTGTGGAGGTTCTGGTTCCTCCTGAACCAGATTGGGGCTACATGCAGGAAGTCTAGGAAAAAGATAAAATGAGACTCTGTAAAAAGTTTGACCTCCACTGCAGTACCTCATTGACCAGTTGTGGCTGGAAAAAGTATCAACAAGATTACTCTTTGCCCACATCTTGCAAATATTTTATTTGATGGTTGTACAAACTCTTGTTTTATTGTTTTATTGGATCTTGTTTATTCGATACACGTATTTGTTTTAGCTCTTGCTCATTTGATTTTCCTATTTTGTCTCTGTTTATGAAATTAGGTAGCTGATATATTGCACTTTTACTTTAGCGCTAGGTATACTCTTGGTTGCTTGTTTTAGAAGAGAATGCACTTAATGCTTCTGGTGATTACATGTTCCCTACCTACGTTGAATGCACTTATTGTAAGTCGCTTTGGATAAAAGCGTCTGCTAAATGACTGTACTGTAATGTTAAGTAATGGTGCGCTGACTGCAATCTGTACTGCAAATAGTGGCCGTTGTTTGTTTACATTGCAGCTCTCATAGAAGATGCGAGACAAGCTGAATGAGAGGTGAATGAGAGGCAGTCCCTATTATCTTTAAAGTAAATACTTGTAAATGTTGAATGAGTGAGTCTTCTGCAGCTGGTTAGTTAATACTGAAGTAGAATTAACTGCACTGCTTCAGTGAACCCATTAATACTTTTACAACCGAACCATCGTCCTATTCATGGTACATTTAGAAAGATGCAGGGGTCAAAGCATCGATGTAGTCGTATTGTTAATGCTTAAAATCTTTACACCCTAAGTACCGGCCCACTTTCACCAATAAAAGAAATCAAGAGAAAGTGCTTAAAACTTACTGAGATCCAGGTGGTCTTCAGGTTTCTGTTTAAGGTGGTCTTCAGGTTCCTGTTTAATAGAAACAGTCCTGGCTGGAGAACTGATCTTCAACTGCAGACTGGACTCCACACACTGGTCTGGAATGAAGGAATATAATATGCACTTTAATAATAAGGACTTTGATGTGATATAAATAAGGACTTTCATAATAAGAACTTTGATGTGACATGAATAAGGACTTTCATAATTAGGACTATGATGTCACATGAATAAGGACTAGAGACTAAATATAGAGACTATACATATTTATGATATTAAACTTTATAAGTAGGTATAATAATATTGTTGCTGTGCGGTGGAAATCTATCATGTCCAAACTGTAACTTTTCAGGATTCAAATTCAGAAATAGCAGATCAAAAGCTTATAGATCGGCAATTTTTGCTACTTTTGTGTGACCCTGTAGAATGATGAATTAGGGCATTCATTTACCCCCAAAAAACGACTGACTGGAAATATCTACCTGTTCACATTCGGTCAATAACATCTTTTAAACTGTTTAAAACTGCGCTGTCCTCTCACCTTGAGATTACCTGTTCATGCTTTGGCTAATCATCATAAAATACCTATTAACCAATGATCCATTTAAGTGATCTGTGTATTACTGTTGTACGTGTTGTTGTTGTGTTATTGTTGTATGTCTTGTTTTGTTTTGCCTTGTTTGTTTTGTTTTGTTGATGTTGTTTGAACTGCCTGTTAAATGTTGTGTCTAAATGTATGAAAAATGTATCTCTGTAATCTGAGGATCCCCTCGAAAACGAGATGGTACATCTCAAGGGGTTATTTCCAATAAAGAATTTCTATAATTTACATCAACTGTGTGTAGGCTATGTGTATGTGTATATGTGTGTGTGTGTGTGTGTGTGTGTGTGTGTGTGTGTGTGTGTGTGTGTGTGTGTGTGTGTGTGTGTGTGTGTGTGTGTGTGTATTTTGATGTTGTGTATGTAACACACATACCTGCAGTGTGTAGTTCGGTGTTGTGTAGTAGCTCTATCTCTCTCTGGAAGAGGTTGCACATGAACTCTGCAGCCGCACTGAGGCGCTCCAACACAAACACTCTGACAAGCTTCACACAACAAACATCAGCACCACGCTGCTGTTTGTCCAAAACACACAATATCTCCTCTCCCACCGACGTCATGTGTTCATTTATCTTCAGCCGTACAGACTCCATTGTTTTTACCTCAATTATGAGACGTTTTTCACCTCCTTTATGGAACGGTTTTCACCTCCTTTATGAGACGGTTTTTACCTCCTACATGAGGTGTTTTTCACTGCGATCACAACACGCACTAACTTCCGGGTTAACGTGTTTCACACATGCGCATTGAAGGATCCAGGCGCTGTTGCCTTCTTAGTGCCTTTCGCCCCCTGGTGGAAGAGGTGTGTAAGTGAAGATAGAGCCTCCTGTAGCCAATAGAGTCTGTATGCAGACCACAGCAAGTAGTAGGGGGTACTAAGCACAAAAAATGGCCAAATCGTTACGCGGCGGATAAAAGCATGAAATTTGATACAGATGTCCCTTGGGTCATCCTAAAACATCCTAGAAGGGGTGCCCAAAAAAATCTCAAACAGGAAGTGAGTTATGGACAAAATTCAAAATGGCCACCTAAACTGTTGACCGTTGACTCAAAAGACACCAAAAGAATCTCCAAAAAGCATAAAATTTGGCACATATGTCCCTTGGGTCATCCTAAGACATCCTAGAAGGGGTGCCCAAAGGAATCTGAAACAGGAAGTGAGTTATGGACTAAATTGAAAATGGCCGCCTAGTGTTGTCGATTGACTCAAAAGACAACTAAAGAATCTCATAAAAGCATACAATTTGGCACACATGTCCTTTTGGTCATCCTAAGACATCCTAGAAGGGGTGCCCAAAAAAATCTTAAGCAGGAACTGAGTTATTGACAAAATTTAAAATGGCCGCCTACAGTGTTATCCATTGACTCAAAAGACAACTAAAGAATCTCATAAAAGCATACAATTTGGCATACATGTCCCTTGGGTCATCCCAAGACATCCCAGAAGGGGTGCCCAGAAAAATCTTAAACAGGAAGTGAGTCATTGACAAAATTGAAAATGACCGTCTACAGTGTTGTCGATTGACTCAAAAGACAACTAAAGAATCTCATAAAAGCATACAATTTGGCATACATGTCCCTTGGGTCATCCTAAGACATCCTAGAAGGGGTGCCTGAAATTATCTGAAACAGGAAGTGAGTTATTGACTAAATTGAAAATGGCCGTGTACAGTGTTGACAGACGATGCAAAAGACACTCATAAAAAATAATCTCATATAAAAGCATGACATTTGGTACAAATGTCCCTTGGGTGATCTGAATGCATCCTAAGGGGTGCCAAAAAAAGTTTTAATAGTCTCTCAATGGAAAACACTCCTCCCACACGGGCTGCACTGCTACAATATTCAAATCGAGCAGCCAATCTGGCATTTGGTCCAGAAGCCTGAAAGCTATGCAATCTCTACCATCTCCTGACAAATATGGATGGATTAAAGTCGCTGATTCGTGGACACCTTTATGGACACTCTTGCCAGAGGCTGCTTAAGTTTGTAGAGAACTCAAGTGTGGCGGCAAAGCTGAGCCCTTCTGTTCAAGAAAGTGTAGATGCCGGGATGCTGGGTTACCTTGCAGAGCATTATGCCAATGTGCTGGTAATTGCGAAATGGCACACATGAATACATGTACTAGTTACTAAACACTAATCACAAAAAAACAGTAATGATCAAGAAGAAAATACATGAGAAGATAGAGCGTAAAACAAGCAAGAAGATGTAGAGTGCAAAATAAATAAGATGCAGAGAGTAAAATAAGAATATGCAGAGTAAGATAAGATGCAGAGTAAAATAAATAAGAATATGCAGAGAGTTAGATGAATAAAGAAGATTCAAAGAGTACAATAAAAAAAGAATGCAGAAAGTAAAATGAATAAGTGATGTAGAAATGAAAACAGAAGGTAGACTACAAAATACGGCAGGTTATGCACTGCATAACCTGTCGTATTGAGTCTGCATAATATGCAGACTGCCATGGTCAACTGTTTAAACAGCCATTTAGAATTTCTTCAACATGGTCCCTTCCTAAAAAGTTTAATAAACAAGCAAATAAATAACCTCTTCTAGGATATATTAAGAAGCACTCAATGTACGTACCAAATTATACACTTTTATGACGTCCCTTTATGTTTTCTTTTGTGTCAACTGCTTTAGGCGGTCACTTCCTGTTTAAAACCTTTTTTTTTTTGCTTTTTTTTGGGCACCCCTTCTTCAGATCACCCAAGGGACATTTGTACCACATTTCATGCTTTTATGAGATTCTTTAGGTATCTTGCATCATATTTCAACACTGTAAGCGCCCATTTTCAATTTAGTCAATAACTCACTTCCTGTTTCAGATTATTTTGGGCACCCCTTCTAGGATGTGTTAGGATGACCCAAGGGACATATGTGCCAAATTGTATGCTTTTTGGAGATTCTATAGGCTTTTTGAGTCAATCGCCAGCACTGTAGGCGGCCATTTTCAATTTAGTCAATAACTCACTTCCTGTTGAAGACTTTTTTGGGCACCCCTTCTAGGATGTCTTAGGATGACCCAAGGGACATGTGTGACACATTTTATACTTTTTGGAGATTCTTTAGTTGTCTTTTGAGTCAATCGACAACACTAGGCGGCCATTTTCAATTTGGTCAATAACTCACTTCCTGTTTCAGAATTTTTTGGGCACCCCTTCTAGGATGTCTTAGGATGACCCAAGGGACATGTGTGCCACATTTTATGCTTTTTGGAGATTATTTTGGTGTCTTTTGAGTCAACGGTCAACAGTTTAGGTGGCCATTTTGGATTTTGTCCATAACTCACTTCCTGTTTAAGATTTTTTTGGGCACCCCTTCTAGGATGTTTTAGGATGACCCAAGGGACATCTGTATCAAATTTCATGCTTTTATCCGCCGCGTAACGATTTTTCACTTAGTACCCCCTACTAAAGGAGGCGGATCGTAAAGGGGGTGGATTAGCAAGGAGGCAGATCCTAAAGGGGGTGTGGATCCTATAGGAGGCGTTTCCTAAAGGGTGTTATGAGCCCCGCCCCCCACGTATTTCTTAAAGGTATATGACGCTCTGTTTCTCATTTATTATAATTAATGCTTTGAATGAATCATAAACAAACTTTGAAAAATAATAATTATAATTAATTTGCATAAAGAATGAGAGTATACAACCCACAGAGAAGACAAATTCATTGACCTATTGACAGATCATATTGAATACAGAGTCAATTTGATAGTTTATCATAACATAGGATACATTAAACTCATACATTGTAGGCATATCATTTTTATTTTGTACATCATTTAACAACATCAGTAGAGGTTTCTGTACACCTTAAATACTGAAGTTGAAGTTACTGTCCTGATGTGTATCATTCATTTGTTCATGTTGTGTCTGGTGGTAAGATTAATTAATTAATTAACGTATTTATTATTTTTGAAACATTACAATACACATCATACTATATACTAAACATGAAATGTATAGTAGGCCTACATACCAATACATTGTACAAAGGAAAATATATACAGTACATACAAAGAGTAAAGTCTTCATTAAACATAAACATTTTATTGGGTGTTCTAATTCAGCAACCTCAAAATATGTGCTCAGATTTCATTATCTCTGACTTCATCAACCAAAAGATCATCTCAGAAAGAACTGCCTTATACAACTTTTGTTGGTCATCTTTGAATATCATCCAAGTTTTGTAGATGGACAATTTTGCTATTATCCTCCTATCCTCCTATAATCCTCCTATAATTCTAGTAAGCTCTGAGACCAAACCTGTGAGCCCAAACCTCTGAGCCCAAAATGTTTCTGCCCGGTTCTCCTCAGTGCCTGGAGCTATTGATCTCAAATTGCGCACAGCCATTGACCATTACCATGTGCATGGAACTGTGAAGCCCGTTTTTCGATTACATCTAATCTCAGCTTATTATTACCGTTTATGTGTCAAACATTGGGAGATCACGCTGGGTTGCCAGGTTTCGCGAGACAAACAAGCAGCAAGGTCTATGAAAACAAGGCCAAACGAAGCGAGCCCTACAAGCAACAAGGTCTATGAAAAGAAGGCCAAACGAAGCACCGTCACACATTGCCTCTTGGAAAACAGCCAATCTACAAGCTCACAACGCGTCCCCACACCCACCTGCACTTTCACAACCAACGCCAAAAACACACTTCCACCAATATTGCCCCTAAACCGCTTACAATAGGCGAACATGGCAACGCCAGGGAGTCACATTCCATTCTGCGCTATTGATCTCAAATTGCGCACAGCCATTCACCATTACGATGCGTGTCGGACTGCCAAGCCCGTTTTTCGATATCACTAAATCTCAGCTGTTTATTCGTATTTTTATGTCAAAGAATGTCGCCATGCTCGCATCTACAGCCCCACTGCTTTAACTGTTGAGCGAACACTCGCCTCCGCGGCCGTGTATGCGCGGACACGCACGTGCGCATGCACGTTCGGGAGGCACGTGTCAAAATGTACATTATTTGTGTTCGCGCGACGGCCGCGTATGTGTGTTCGCGATGGGGGACAGCTCTGGCCGGGATGTACCGTTGTGTGTGTGTGTGTGTGTGTGTGTGTGTGTGTGTGTGTGTGAGCGCTCGCAACGGGTCGTGAGTGTGTGTGTGTTGGATATACCTGTGTGTGTGTGTGTGTGTGTGTGTGTGTGTGTGTGTGTGTGTGTGTCTGGCCGCATGAGAATGTACCGCATGTGTGTGTGTGTGTGTGTGTGTGTGTGTGTGTGTGTGTGTGGGAGCGCTCGCAACGGGTCGCGCGCGTGTGTGTGTGTTGAACGTGCTTCGCCCAAGTTACAATCTCAGCTGTTTATTCGCATTTTTATGTCAAAGACAGTCTCAATCAGACAATCTCGCCATGCTTATGCTGGCTGGAGAGAGAGAGAGGGGCGGAGGGAGGGGGAGAGACAGAGAGAAAGAGAGGGGGAGAGAGAGAGCTGTGTGTGTGTGTGTGTGTGTGTGTGTGTGTGTGAGAGAGAGAGTGTGTGCATGAAATGCACTGCAATCCTTTCGTGCAAAGGTGGTAGCACGTCGCGTTTAAGTAAATCTCTCCACCAGAGACACAAAAGTTAATCTCATCTAGCCATTACACCATGTCGAGTCTCCGAAAATCTGTACAAGCTAACGATACGGCCGTTTCACAATCTCGCCCCTAAACACGGTCGCCCCGGCTTGCACCGAACGGTCTGGGGTAATCAATTCATTATAATATAAGTACAATGAATGACAGAATATATATATATATATATATATATATATATATATATATATATATATATATATATATATATATATATATTATTTTTTTTGTGTGTGTGTGTGTGTGTGTGTGTGTGTGTGTATGTATATATATATATATATATATATATATATATATATATATATATATATATGTATATATGTATATATGTATGTATGTATGTATGTATGTATGTATGTATGTATGTATGTAGGACGTGCAATAACCCCACGTTTGCAACTACTTTTGCCTGCGCACTTCACCGGGTATGGTCTAGTTAGTATAAGGTTTACACTAGGCTATATATTTCACTATGGGGTGTGTTAAGACCCAGAATGATATTTGGCTATTTCTGTGTAATTCCACTTTGAACAGAGACAAGATAAGGGCAGCAACTTGAGTTGCCCAAACATTGACATGAAACAAACATAATGGTCTGTCTCCTCTGTGACCAAACAAAGAGCACATAGAGGAGTAGGGACAAGCTTCCATTTGTACAGGTTTTTACATATTTGGAAGGATGTCATGTAATATTTGAAAATTTAATTCTGGCAATTGACCCTCTGGGGAAATTGTCTGTAGCTGCCATACATTATTTGACTTGCTGTTTGTCAGCTTCCCAGTACGTCTGTATGTACTTGTATATTGTTTTACATCCTGTCAGAACCATGTGTACATTGTCAATGTAATCTTATTCAAAGGAAGAATCAGAGCATAATAAATGAAGCGGTAATACACTAATACTTGCTATGCACCCAATGTCTGATGCATTATGAACATTCTTATAATGTATTATAATCAGCTTATACCACTGTATAATTATAGTTATAAGAACTCATTAATGCTCATATACATGAACTAGTTGATGTGGGATTCAACAATATAGGACTCAAGTGTCTCCATTCTCTTATGTAGGGTGTGAGCTTGCTTTACTGAACAGGACTATGAAGCACAGCTTCCCAGTATGTCTGTATACAGTATGATGTCTGCTTGTATATTGTTTTACAATTACATCCTGTCAGAGCCATGTGTACATTGTCAATGTAATCTTTGGGTTTTGCTTCTATTATTTAGAAGCAGGAGCCATTTTTTAGGGATTGCCTTTCTAATAATGAATAATTCACATACCCAATTCCTTTTATCGTGAAGCTTATGGCATATCTTTAATGCAAATGATACCTGAGTCAATCCAATGTTGATACATTAATGAATTTCCTCTAAGATCCGTTATATACTTAGATCCCCAAATGGTCTGGTTTCCAACCTCATCTCCTGTACGTCTCCCTTTGTGTTCCACCCCCTGCTTTCTGCCAGCTAGCCCATCTTTGAATGACACATTGATAGAAAGAAGGAATCCCTGTTAAAATCAAGGTCTTTTCCGAATCAATTGAGAAATAGTTTAGGCAATAGCTTCCAGTCCCTTGATCTTGGGTGATTGATCCATAATACGCTTCAACCAACCATAATGAAGTGCTTCTCTGTGAGATAAAAATATATAGCATTTTGAACCCTGTCTCATAAACTCCAGTGATAACTGCTCTTTTTCAATTGTATGCCTCTTTCCAGACCAAATAGTCTAGGGGTAAGATGAATAAGTTGGCTTTGGATAAGTTGAGCCTATAAATAAGGGAAAATACTGTACCGTACACCACATGGCTTTAATAAATACATATTGTTTTTGAGGAGAGAAAAGCTGTGTTTTTCATCAACGCATATATGGAAAGGAAGTTACATCAACACACAGGAAGAATTAGAGCATAATAAATGAAGCGGTAATACTGGCTATTGTGACGACCCATCCTATTGTGTGTAGTGTTGCTGTGAGTTCTAATGGTTTTCTGTTTCTGTGTAGGAGGAGGGGACCAGCCTGCAGGGGTGTGCCTAGACGACGAGGCACACCTGACTCCAATCACCTGCTGGAGTATTTAAGCAGGCTGGTCAGGGCCATTCTGTCTCTCTCCCCTACACAGGAAACATTGTTTGCTTTTGGTTCCTTTTGAGTTTAGTTCTACCTTGTTTCTGCACCTTGCACATACACTACATTTTCACACATCCATACATGCACTACACTACTGATACCACTGACTATACACACCCCATTCTACTTAAGTATAACTTTTTGGTTCTTTTAGTTATTAATAAATACATTTAAAGTTAACTCTGTGTGTCGTCTCCCATGTTTGTCATGATGTGATTCAGTTCATGACAAGATGGGGGCTCGTCACTTTTTAACCTAAATTAGTGATAATTAAACTTAAGCGTTTTCTATCACACAATTAAGTTTGTTATTTAGGTTTTGTTGGGGTTTGTTCTTAAGTTGAACAAATTGGGTTGGGAGACACACACAGTTTGTATTTTGGTTGGGGGGGAGAGAGCATTAAGGAACTCATTTTTTCTTAGTGCAGGTTTTTTTGAAGTTAAGTGAGTGGTGAAGTCCTTGGGGTTCCAACTTCCGGTAGATTTTAACGGTGGTTCTCCATATGGGAATCTCTGTGTTTTTTTTTGGTTTAGACTGTGTTCCACAAAAGATGGGATGGAGTGGTACCACTGAGATGCCTTGTCGGAATGGGGGACTCAGGAGGGCCACTGAAGACTAGGGGTGAGCGAGTTAGTCAGTTTGTGGTAGGCAGGTTAGATAGGGGAGTTGGGCTCCGGGGTCTTGTTCCATTGTTTTGTTGAAACCTTTGCACACTTTTTTTTGAAAAAATGAGTTTGGTCGAGGAATTTATTAAGGCTCCCTCTGTGGAGCTTCTAGATAAATGCACAAAAGAACAACTGTTAAACATCGCAGAACACTACAAAATTGAGATCCGTGACAAGCGGTTAAAATTTAGGGTCAAGATATTTCTCATGGACAGCTTGGTGACACAGGACGTATTACCGGAGGAGGAGGTGCAGCTATTGGATGACGAGGAAGATGGTAAAACATTTTCATTTTCTGCTAGGCAGTTAACGTTTCAACAACAAAAGGAATTGCTGGAAATTAAGCTGGAACATGAGAAGGAGATTGAAAAAATGAGACAAAAGACTGAATTGCTAAAGTTGGAATTGGAGCAGGAGAAGTTAAAATTGAGTGTTAGTGAAGCAAAGCAGTTTAATGTAGGATCTAATTTGAAATTGCTTCCCAAGTTTTCAGAGACGGATCCAGATTTGTTTTTTTCCCTGTTTGAGCGTGTGGCAGACGCCAGGGGCTGGACTGATGGTGAGCGCACTCTACTACTCCAATGTGTTTTCACAGGTAAGGCCCAGGAGGCCTATGCTTCTTTGACAATAGCAGAAAGTAAAAGATATGAAGTGGTAAAAAGTACAGTGCTGCGGGCATATGAATTAGTACCAGAAGCTTATCGACAACGTTTTAGGAATTGGAGGAAAAATGACCAGCAAACGTATGTTGAATTTGTAAGAGATATGTTGGTCCAGTTTAACAGATGGTGTGTTGCATCAGAGGTTAAAACATTCAACGAGCTTTGTGATCTGCTAACTCTGGAACAATTAAAAACCTGTGTACCCGCTAATATTGCTACATACATAACCGAGAGAAAAGTTAAGACACCCCAAGAAGCAGCCATCTTGGCTGATGAATACGGTTTGATACACAAAAGTGTAGTTGGTGGTGTCTATACGCATCAGACCGGTGGTCCAGTGTTTATAGGAAAACGCTTTGGGGGGCTGGGGGATTCAAGGTTTTCTGAGTTTGAAGATGGTTCAGGGAAACAGGATGAGTCTAATGTTTGTAATTTTTGCCATAAAAGCGGACACTGGAAAAAGGATTGTTTTGCTCTTAAAGCTAGAGAGAAGCTGTTAAGTGGTGCACCAATCAAACCGGCCGCTTTGGCTGCATCTGCCATTCCCTCACCTCAGCTAAATGTTGAGATGGAAAGTGTTTCGAACATCAGGTGTTCCACTGGGTGTGACTCTGAGTATTCAGCATTCATTTCGGAGGGTTATGTAGCACTACCTGGTATGAAGGCAGTAAGAGTTAACATCTTGAGAGATACAGGTGCATTACATACTTTTATTCGTCAAGACGTAATGCCATTTTACTCAGGTTCAGAGACAGGAGATTTCATGTTGATGCGAGGTATGGGTATGCAGATCATTCCCGTACCGCTCCATAGAATGACCATAGTCTGCGGGTTGGTTAGTGGGGAGGTGGTGGTTGGAGTGCGTCCTGAATTACCAGTGGAAGGGGTTGACATAATCCTGGGTAATGATTTGGCAGGGGATAAAGTGTGGCCTAAAGGAAAAGCTAGGCTGTGTCATGTGAGTCTGTTGAAACCATACGGTTCTCAAATGTCGGCGTCCCAAAGCTTCAGTGACGTCCCTTACGTTGAGCCTTCATTGTGCACGGGCACGGTGGGCGGTTCTTCGGCGGGGGAGGTTAATGGAGGGGGAGATTGGCCGGCAGATGAGAATGGGATTCCAGTGCGGGTAAACAACACTGAGGCATTAAAAGCTTTACCCAAAGTACTTGGACCGCTGGCTGAGAAAAAAAGGAAGGAGTGGGTTTCGATGGTTAATGGCTATACGTTGCTATTTGCAGACACACCATCACAGACACAGCTGATAGAGCATGATATTGGAGAGGTAAAACGAGCCCAACTGGATAAGGAGGTTAGGTACATGCTGGATAACAATTTGGCAGAATCCTCAAATGGCAGTTGGGCCTCTGTGTCTCGTTTGGGTAAAAAGCCTGATTCAATTTTTCGACCTTGCACAGACTTAAGGAAAGTCAACAGTGTTACAAAACCTGACTTGTTCCCTTTACCACGCATGGAAGATTGCCTTAGACCAAGTAGGTTCTGCAGTTGTGGTACCTCTTACTGTTATTCTGAAGTCTAAGGTTTATTTGGTCAGCTAAGGCTGTGTTTTTGTAAAACTGCCAAGTACAGTTATTTGATATTGGTGCCTGTATCCATCTATTTACGCTGCCCATCATCACTCTTAAAACTGTTCCTACAGGTGACTGAGGGGGTGAGTGGGTGGTTGGATGGATGGGTCAGGTATTAGTATGATTAATGAGAACTGTAAAGTTGAATTAAATGTTACGGAGTACCTGGTTGGTCTCCTATCTTATGGGGGGGGGTGTGACGACCCATCCTATTGTGTGTAGTGTTGCTGTGAGTTCTAATGGTTTTCTGTTTCTGTGTAGGAGGAGGGGACCAGCCTGCAGGGGTGTGCCTAGACGACGAGGCACACCTGACTCCAATCACCTGCTGGAGTATTTAAGCAGGCTGGTCAGGGCCATTCTGTCTCTCTCCCCTACACAGGAAACATTGTTTGCTTTTGGTTCCTTTTGAGTTTAGTTCTACCTTGTTTCTGCACCTTGCACATACACTACATTTTCACACATCCATACATGCACTACACTACTGATACCACTGACTATACACACCCCATTCTACTTAAGTATAACTTTTTGGTTCTTTTAGTTATTAATAAATACATTTAAAGTTAACTCTGTGTGTCGTCTCCCATGTTTGTCATGATGTGATTCAGTTCATGACACTATGCATCATATATAATGTATTATAACCAGCTTATAACACTATAATTATTGTTATAAGAACTCATTGATGCTCATAAATGAAGCAGTTGATGTGTGATTCAGCAGTATAGTCCAGTTCTGTATGTCCAAAAAAGAAGGTTCATTCAAATTTTCGGGGGATTAGGAAAACTATACATTTTTGGAAACTTCAGAGTATAACAAATCAGAAAATCCATGATTCCATTTGCGCAGAAGCCAATATGGTGGCCATCTTGGATGTTGCAAAATGGCGACCTTTGAATATTCGTTTTACAATATCTTGACTTCTAGATTATGTAGGATCTGGATTCTAGTGGCTAAATCTAAATTTTTAGGGTCAGGAAATCCAATGGTGCTAATTAAAAATATTTACAAATGATCAATGGCACAGATTTGGGTCATAATCCTTGATTTGGGGGAAAAAAAATAAAAATGTAATATTCGTTTTTCCACTATTTTGACTTCTAGATTACATCTAGAAGGATCATGATTCAAGTGGTTAAATATAAATTTTTCAGGAAATCCAATGATGCTAATTCAAATCAGTGATCAATACCACATATTTACATAACAATCTAGAATTGTAATATATGATTATCTGAAGAGACAGAGATAGATGATTTCTCTCAATGACACAAGGTTGCGTCATTTATTTACACAAACACAAACTAGACCAGTCTATACATCATCCTAACTATCATCATTGCTGTCACTAGCCAATGTATCTTGACAGTCTTCATCATTTTGGCAGTCAGCAGTACACTGACATAGCTCCGTACAGGGTAGCCCCAATGATCTGCACGAATATCTAAGTGAAGAACAGTCTGCTTTACAGTGACATCTGACCATCTCAATGATTGCCTCTGGTGCTGGGAGGGACTCAGTTGTAACTGGTTTCAGCTGGCTGTCCTTGTCCTTGTAGTAGTAGCCATTGTTGAGTGGGTCAAGGAACTCCTGCTGAGCAATGTGTGCCTGACTCCACACTCTGGCCTGGATATGGACTCTTAGGACATGCTGCTTGAGAGCACCAAGGGTGGGTGGAAGCTTGTCCCCTTCTGCCATGTGTTTGCAGAATAGATGCCATCTCAGCTCAGGGATGACTTTGGTAAGTCTGCAGTATATACAAACTTAGCTACTGTAGTTAGCAGATCCTCTGTCACATCACTGGTTTGAGAAAGCATCTTCAGAGCCTCGAGGACATCATCACCAGCTTGAGGTAGCTGTTCCACCAGGTAGGTTTGCCTATCCTAGAAAATCTCCCAGTGTTGTCTGCTCCTGTAAAGGCATGAAATGCCGGCAAAGCTTTGGCTCGGTCTGCACCCAGAATTTTCCATATTGGTGCCACTTCCAAAATCCCAGATGTCAGATGTCAGTGTACTGCTGACTGCCAAAATGATGAAGACTGTCAAGATACATTGGCTAGTGACAGCAATGATGATAGTGAGGATGATGTATAGACTGGTCTAGTTTGTGTTTATGTAAATAAATGACGCAACCTTGTGTCAATGAGAGAAATCATCTGTCTCTGTCTCTTCAGATAATCATATATTACAATTCTAGATTGTTATGTAAATATGTGCTATTGATCATTAGCACCATTGGATTTCCTGAAAAATGTAGATTTAACCACTTGAATCATGATCCTATGTAACCTAGAAGTCAAAATAGTGGAAAAACGAATATTACATTTTTCATTCCCCCCCCCCCCCCCCAAAATCAAGGATTATGACCCAAATCTGTGCCATTGATCATTTGTAAATATTTTTAATTGGCACCATTGGATTTCCTGACCCTTAAAATGTAGAATTAGCCACTAGAATCCAGATCCTACGTAATCTAGAAGTCGAGATATTGAAAAAAGAATATTCAAAGGTCGCCATTTTTCAAAATCCAAGATGGCCACCATATTGGCTTCTGCGCAAATGGAATCATGGATTTTCTGATTCCAAAAATTTATAGTTTTCCTAATCCCCCGAAAATTTTAACGAAATTACATAATAGAACTGGACTAGTAGTAGGATTCAAGTGTCTCCATGCTCTTGTTCTGAAAACTTATGTAGGATTTAGCAGGCGTTTTTAGAATCGGCTATACAGAAGGACCAGAGTTTGCTCTGAATAGGAAGTGTTTTAAGGAAGATTTCAGAACCCATGGTGTAAGACTAAAACACACACACGCATATTACAATCACTCACTTAGACTGGCCTCCAATGTGTTAAAACAAGGGACACAGATCAGTGTCCCATGGGGTTAATTAGAGTTAGGCTTGGGGCTAGGGGTAAAGATAGTTTTGAGGGAACATAGGGCTGACTATAGGTACGCTCCCGTGTATGACAGTGCAAAATGTTTGCCTATTCTTTGACTCCTGTTGTCTGTTATTCTGTGTTAAAGAAGTAATAGTCTGTCCTTTAGCACAGTTACATATCTGCCCGGTACAAATGTTTAAGTGAACAGCTTGACCTGTATCCGTTTTTGTGTACTTGTCTAGGTGGATGATGTGTCCCTTCAAAATGTGGCAGGCAAGACAAGTTTTCTGAATCTTACATCAATGATTGCTATTAAAAATCATTGCTATATGAAACATTAAAATACAAGGTTGTTTAATTTTCAACAGTGTAATAGAATCAGACATCAGCATCCTGGGCTGTACAAAGAGCAGTTAGCACTGTTTAAAAAAGGACAAATATATGAGACGTATAAAAGTTTATTTTTTATAACATGTAAAGCCTAGAAACACAATATTTGTATGCACAAATTACTCAAGTATAAAGACATCAGCCCATTGTGTCCGATGACAGCGGCAGGAGAGCTGGTTAGGAAACTCCTTTTCCCCGCAACGTTCCATAACTAAAGCATTGGTCTGTTTATAGGAAAACATATGCAGCACTGTACAGTTGTGGAGGATGCAGGACTTAACATAAGTATGATTACAACGAGCTACGCCATTACCCTCTCGACAACAAATACATTATTATTAACAGACAGAACAGACGTGACTAGGAACTCTCAAGTAGACACGCGTTTAGTTTAAAGAGGTGGTGCCATGTTTTTGCACTTTTTCTGTTTTTCATGTGTCTATGAGGTTGATAGAACTTCATTAAGGCCCCCGCTGGTGGTTTTAAGGTGTTTCATGTCTTCTCTGACTATTTGGAGTTTTTTCCTGGAGGCTGAAACCTTGAGAGTCAAACGTGCCAATCCAAAAACAGCGACATACTGACGTAACAATGCCCATACCCACCCACCACACCTCCCCTCATTATCATTGTCATTTATACTACAACCTTTTGTGGGCGGAGCTGCCTCAAACACACGTGTGTGACCATGGCAGGTTGTTCTGTGCCTAACTGCTGTGTGACAGCTATCAAACAGTTGTTTCACAGTTTGCCCATTGACACGGACAAACGTGATCAATGGCTTAATTTCATTTATAAAGACAGGATTATTCCCTCAGCCCCCTCTACCAGGCTTCGGGTGTGTAGTTCCCATTTTGTTGATGACTGCTTCACCAATTTAGTGCAAGTCAATATGGGATTGCAAACAGGAAAGTACTGAAGCCAGGTTATATTCCGACGATTTATCCTGGAGACAGAGAAAGCAGCACCTCAGGAGCGTTACCGGTAAATTAAAACATCCGCCAGCCCCAATAAAATGATTTAGGAGCATGAATCGGTTTGACATAGCCTTGTGTCTGTGACCTCCCCCACCGTTTAGTTGTGGGATTTAGTTCAGCGTCAATAAGATCGCTTCTGAACATCGTATGGAAAATGTAACGGTAGTCGCGGTAACCTACAGTCGTCTGTTGTTACGACGGTGTGAAGAAATTAATGGATGGG
Source organism: Gymnoscopelus braueri (assembly GCF_963280865.1). NCBI lineage: Eukaryota > Metazoa > Chordata > Actinopteri > Myctophiformes > Myctophidae > Gymnoscopelus > Gymnoscopelus braueri. Next base: position 47,498,980 of record NC_137616.1, on the reverse strand, counting down.
TTGAAACAACCTTTTAAATCGGGGTTTTGTGCCGGTCTGCGACTCTGCGTTGAATTCAACGTGCAGAGACAGTGCTGGTCGTGAACGCGCATCGCCGTTTAACATGGCGTAGAGTTAGATCAGGGATGAGCCTCCATGTTAATTCAACGCAGGCTGCCAACAAACTAAGGTTTTAAACGGTTGTTTGAGCCCATCGATGCGTTGTTTCACGCCGTCGGAACAACAGACATATGTAGGTTACGGCGCCTAGCTTTAGATTTTTCATACGATGTTCAGAAGGTAAAACATTTACATTAAATTGGCAGAACATACCAACTCGAGTCATACAGTCTCAGCCAACGTTAGGGTCTCTAGAGCTAGTTCAGTTGGATTAGATACATAGCGTGATTATTTGTCAATATAATAAAAAAATAGACAAATTATCTGTGCATCTGCAAACAGAAGTGTATTATCAAGGTGGAAATGGCTCTGAATACATTATGAGAGCATCTAGTTAGACGTTTTATATGCATATGCCTACTGTAATATACTGTAGCTTATATTTCCATTTTCTAGTAAGGGGATGTATGGAAAGAATACATAGCCCATTTAAATGGGAATGTCAGGTTGAAGGAATACAAATGCATTGTAATGATAGTAAAATGTGTGCAGTGATGCTATAAATAATGTCACTGATGTAATGGATACCATAGTCATTGTAAGATAAAGTTCTACTTGGATCACAGGATATTGAACATCACCATGGCACATCTGTAAGAATGTATGACATTGACAACTGATGGTTCTGTTTAAAGGACAACTTTAGTTTTTTACAACCAAGGTTTATGTTTTAGATTGTAATTAAAGTAAATAAATGTTTTAATTTACTGCTTTCTATAGTTTTAGCAATTTTTGCGATCTTTTTTACAGTGGGGGGAGGCATTCTGTCCGGTGGCTAAATATGTATTTTTTTACACAATAACCCTGCGTTTTCTTTATTATTATTTACAGTAGCTCTTCTAGCCCCCAATAATAATCACATCTGGCCATCAAAGACCACCGTACCTTTTTTTGTGTGTAAAAAAGGCATATTTAGCCACCGGACAGAATGCCCCCGCCCACTGTAAAAAATATCGCGAAAATTGCTAAAACTATAGAAAGCAGTAAATGAAAAAGAAATAACACTCATCTTTTATTTACTTTAATTACAAGCTAAAATATAAACCTTGGTTGTAAAAAAACAAAGTTGTCCTTTTAAGCCTTTTATTTATCCGTTGCACACATGAGCATTTGGGATTTGAGCAAAGGGTTGATGAGGCTTTCCGGTTATGGAGTAGTTCTTCTTCTTCTTCCTCCTCATCTTCATCTGAACCAGATTCAGGCTCAAACATATATGGCTGTATTTGTCCTCCTGCCATTTTGTAAACAAATGGGCAGAACCATGGGCAGTCCTTTAGTGATAAGGGGGAAGGACTAGGACAGGTGGGTGGTCTTATAGGAGGAGGCGGAGGGACTGGATTAGATGGGTGGTGCTAAGTGAAACCAGGTATACTTAATGAACTGGTGGGTGTGTCTACATAAAAACAACATTTGAACACTTACTGTACATTTTTTTTTTTTGAAAAAAATCCTTACATAATAATAATACCTTATGATCAGGTTTTAGGGTTGAAAAATATCATGGCACTCCAACTCCAAGCCTCTCATTTTTGGTATAGAGCTTTGAAATAGGGCTTTGAATTTGAAACATTAAGGCTTCTACACAATTTCTGAACACAGAATGGCAGCAGTTAATGCAGGAAAAAAAAGGCACAGTAAAGCTGAGAGTCATTCACATCCCTAGAATATCAGCAAAATAACTTCTGAATGGCTGGCAGGATTACCATTAAACTTGGTGGGAATAATCAATAACCCGAAGAGACGGTAAACTTTTGGGTCAAAAACGGCACAGTCACAATCAAGGTAAAAATGTCATAACCACTCATGTATCAGGAAGGGAGAGACAATAGAACAAGAGATGTTTGTGGAGACGGGTTTTGCACTTCCAGGTGCAATGTTTTTCTACCCATGTAGTAGTTGTAGTATTGCCTTCCAAGTCAAGACCAAATAATTGCAGGTGAGACCGGGACAAGACGGAGACCATCAAAATGAACACCCTAAAAAGTACTCTCCACACATGCAAGAATGGAAGCCTAATCCCATCAGCCATTTTCATGGAAGGTGCCTCCAGCATCATAAAAACAGTCAATGCTGCAAAATCCTGCCAGATCATCTTCAGAGTACATCCCCAGTAGAGTTGTCCTCTGCGACCATGTCCCCTGTAGCCTTCCGAGTCCTTGTACAGGTTGCGGCACTGTCTGCAACTGGAGATCTGGAACGGGATCCTGTAGGTCTTGGTGTACTCCACAGAGTACTCCTTCCAGGTCACCACACCTGATGAGAAAAGAAAAGAAGGACTCAATTGTCTAAAACGTAGGTTCAGGTTATTTTTTATTTAAGCCAGAAGCCTATAGCTGCCACCCAAAAAAAACTTTTTTCAAGCCAGACTAGCCGTCATGTCCAAGTTGACTGCACCTATAGCTTATTGTGGTTCTATAAGTGAGTGACTTTACCTGTAGCATAGAGATGCTGTGCACATAAAAATGTGGGAGTCTAAATGAAAGCGTAACTATATACAGCATGGCGGCCATGGCTGAAGGGTTAATGAGCCCGACTGGGAAGCCTCCAGGGGCCTCAGAAATGTGTCAAAGTGTGCCTGAGCAAGACACTTAACCCCAACTGCTTACCCGAGGTGCTGCCCCCATAGCACCCACTGCTCCTGTTACTTAGGGTTACATGCAAACACCTCATTTCACTGTGTATGCAAATATACAGTGACAAACCTGAAGACAGAAACAGCAAGCTAGTCCAAATCAGACATTTTCAATCCATGATAAATCTAGAGCTCTAGACACAATTGAAATAAAGCTGGTTTGTTGGTCCTGTCCTTAAACGAGGCAGATTTAGAGACATACAACTTACTGTCAAGCCAGGCAAAGTGAGCTTCCTGCAGAAAGTAGTCCTCCCTCACCACCTCCCAGAACCGTTTACATGTAAGAGCCAGGGTGCGGATTGCGGGGTCGCCATCCTCCAGCACCACAAGGACGAAGATCTTCAATAAAGTCTCTGCAGGCAGCTGTGAACATGTAACGAGTGTAATTAAAAAAATGTTGGAATAATACGTTTCTATCATCAACTTGTAACAAGGACGGTGTCAAAGGATCTTTCATTCTATAACCATCACATTTGTGTCCTACAGATAACATAACGACTCTGCCAGTGCAAAAAAATGTATTGCCCACGGCAGATTTGGTCTAGGCCCGCTCGGTTGTAATTGGATTTAGCTGCGCCCTTAGTTGTGGGGCACCAATCAGGGCCCAGCATGCAAAATTGCAAATGTTGGGTGGGTTTATCCTCAGAGATTTTTTTTTTAAATCAGCCCCTTGGAAATGCAGGTGCCAAACAGATTCCAGACCAATATCTATACGCAGTGATATTAGTCTGGCTATGCCAGGCTACAGATAACATACTGCATTGTATGTAGTTATTGTTGAGTATCGGATTAAGACACAGCATTTACAAAGCGGCAAGCTAGAATGTCTACATGGAGCTAACCTCTAACTGTTTATGAAGTGAATTGCTTAGATGTGCTTAGATGTTCTTCACATAAAAATATCACAGTATAGCCACTTGCCTGCAAAATGCCAACGGCCATTCCCTCTGGCTCCTCCATCTTGGAATTTTTCGAGGGGACAGGTTCCTTGAATGAGATACATATTACCTGATGGCTTCGTAGATGTCAACACAAGTTTCTTGGCTCTGTAAAACGTTTATTTATTACCATGGTGACCTCATCGCACGGTCTCTTCTTGGGGATCCTCGTCAACAGCGTCCCACTTCCGCTGTCAATCTGTCTTCTCATCTGTTGGCCCTCCACTGTGAAGTGGGCAAATCTCCGTCCATGGCTGTAGTAAATCAAATCCAAATGACATTGCTGACAGATTGCTAATAATATCTTTCCATTTTTTTAGATTATTTAACAACACTCATACCGTTCAATCTGAAGATTCTCCACCAACAGTGTGCACCACCACCTCCTCAAACGGGGCATGTCATGCTGAAGAACAGAAGAGTACAATACATTAACAGATCATTTTGTTTGGAGGCCCAACTCACTATTTGCCTAACAGACCCACACGTTAACATCAAACAAAGCACAATGACATCTGCCTCCTCAGAAAAAAGAAAACCAAAGTGAAGGGAAACACTCTTTGGAAGGACCAGAGGGGTGTCCTTTAATGGACCAAACCCCAAAATATAATCACACTATTTTAAGCATATCAGCATTGATTATATACTTACAATTGTGAAATCAAATGGAGCCTCCATCACAACATACCAGGAGTACTGCAAATATAGCAAAGTTGTGTTGGTACAATTATTTTTGCATGCTTCGAAACTCAGCATGCAGAATAGAGAGAGGGTGGAGGGGGGGGCATTCTATTGCAATAAATATATATAAATGACTTTAGATGGAACTGAGGCAATGGGGAACGAACAAGTAACGCTGTGTCAGAGAGTAATGACATTTGGACAGTGTTCCTTTTACAGATGAGCCCAGTGCCAGTTAAGTCAAGGAGAAAGCATAATTTTTCCCCCTTCTGGAAACCTTTAACTCACCATTAGCATGAAGACCCCACAGTCATTTCCCGATGTTTTGGGAGACCCTGTTTAAAATACACGTTTAATTGAAAGAAAACAACAAAGTTCAATGGCTTAAAGATGTAGGAATGTGGGTCATAGGGTGGGTTAATTTGACCTCCAACTAACCTGCGCCAGGGTTATCATTATAGCTTTTTTTTTTGCTGCATTTATTACGAATGTATTATGTTGTACCATGTATTGTTAGTTGTCAAGATGTTGAAGGTTTACATGGACCACAATGGAAACAAGCCTTTGGCTTTTTTTGTAGTGTTCTGTCAGTGTTAATGTACTGTACTGTCAATAAAGTATTCAATAAATGATAACCACAGTAAAGTAAACGTGTGAAATGAGAAATACATTGTTGTAATAGCTAAAAACTGATAAATGCTCTTTGCAAATTAGTTTTACCTCAATATCCTGGCCTGTAAATTCTGACCATGCTCCTCCTGGGAAGAGCCCTGATAGAAAAAAGAAAATCAGTAACTTCCAGAAATACTCACCACAGTTCTAAAGGTTCAAGCTAGTCTGGGGAACAGAACTCCCAAAAAGTATTTATAACATTTTTGAAAAAGTCTGGTTTTATAAAATTTGAGTTAGGAACCCAAACTGGTTTCATTGATGAACCGGTTCCAATGTTGACATGCAAAATGGAATCTACAGTATAGGGTTTGGCGCTAATCACTTCCTTTAATCAATGCCAGCATGTTGACAGCAGTTAATTGCAAAACCGTGACATCACGTGTACGCTGCTGTAATTTACTTGACCATGTTCAAATGTTATTAGGCAGACATGCAAACATGTCTGCCTAATTCAACCACCTTAAAATACATGCAACCCAAGACATGCAACCTCAAAATACATGCATTGCAATGTAGGGCTGGGCAATACATCTATTTTATAACGATATCATGACATTAGAATAGACATAACAATAAGTGTTAAGAACATAAGTGTTCTCTTTTCCTGGTTTTAAAGGCTTTACAGTAAAGTGATATTTGATTATGTCCGTATCACCCAGCCCTAGTGCCAACAGTTTGCAGGTCTGGGAACACGACTGCCAAATAAATATTTACTTTAAAACGTTTGAGAAAGTCTGGGGAACACGACTTTCAGCAAACAACTTTCAAAACCTCAAGATCTTTTGATAAGGCTTTGGCGCAAAGCCTTGTCCCCTGTAATATTGTGAGTCCAGGAAGAGAATTTCTCCCTTTAATGGCTTCATAACCTATAGGGGAAATAGTCAACAAAGTCTACACCATTACACCACAGATGAAGCCAATGGACACCACACAGCTACAGATCAAGTCAATGCACACAAAATATAATATATATCTACATGGTCACAACATGATCAGTCTTTCATTCAGGGTGGTTTTGCAAGCAATACTAAAGAGTCACTTACACACAGAACAAAGTGCCCTGGGATCCACAGGGGGAAAATCAAGGCATCCCTCTTGTGGGAGTCCACCTTAAATGGAAATATTGCAAATATGTATAGTTATTATTAAGGCTTTTTCCCCTACACTCATCTTTGAAGTAACTTTTTAATACAAACTGCACGTCCCTGGTACTTACTGGAAGAGAGAGTCGAGCGTCACAGTGATTAGGTGCCAGCCAGGTAGGTGGAACATGTAGATCCACTACGAATACATCTTTGCCCTGTAGAAGATATGTCTATCAATAAATACATTTTGTTCAATCAAATTTGTCATATACAGACACATATATATACACACACACACATATATATACACACACACACACACACACCTGATACTGCATACACATATACACACCTGATACTGCATGGCTTCATGTATGAGCCTCAAGCACGCATTTCCCACCTGTAAAGACATCACTTTAATCCTAATTCCAGAAAAGTGCAATAACTTCAGAAATTCTGACTAAAAATGTTCCCCACCATGGAGTCCATTTCCCGCCTTAGTCCCAGGGTGACAAGGTTCTCTCTTGTGAGGCACGTATGACAGTCTTTGACGATGAGCTCCTCCATTGGTCTGGTCGCATCAAGAACATAGTCGACCTACACATTACAAAGAAATGCAAGCAGTGTCAAACAAATAAGGAATTAAAACAAGATTTGTGACATTGAAAACGTTGTACAGGAGGAAATGTGTATAATGAATTAAACGTATTATTATAAGAGTCATCATATGCCTGGAACAGGGCTCTGACACTTGATTAATTGCAAAAGAATGGCAACAAAATGAATGTGGGGAAAATTAAAAAAAATCTATGACACAGCAATGCAACCACATACCAACTGCTCTTGAAGGGGATGATGCACTCCTTGTGTCCATGAGGTGCGACAGGGCCTGATGCTTGAGGTCATAGTGAGAGCCTCACAATGATTCCCACAGTGGTGCGTCGTGCTCACATCTGTAGCGACTTCATGCTCATGGGTCGAGACATCTGCCTGTGTGTCTGCCTGCACTGCAAGACATGGACAACATTTAATTAATGTATCCTTCTGTGATGTTTTGACCACAATAAGAACCCTGCTAGCATTACTATTCTAGGATGAAGAGTCTATGGAAATAGGAGATCTACACCCCCCAGCAGCCTCACGACGTGTGACAGTCCTTCCAAACACCCAGCTTACACAGTTCTTATAGTAGACCATTTACCAAAGATGCTATTCTAAATAGTCATATAAGGTATGTACTAAAGATAAGAGCGACGCAAACATAGGTACACATACAAATAGCAACGACCATTCGGCTCAGCTGTTAGATTGACAGCTGTAGCTGTGTTAGAATTAGCACATTCACCAGGCATTCACCAGTCACAACACACTCATGATTACTCTTCTGACTTTAGCAAGGTTACATTTCACAGTTCCATCTAATTTAGATTAATATATGCAACTTAGGGTCCATAATATACGATACATTGAACTACAACGCACGTTCTAACGTGCGCCACAAACGCCAAGTTTTATGACTCTTAAACAAACAAACAGTTCGTCTCTCACCGGCTGCCTCTCCAGCTTTTTATGGCTGCACCAATGCTGCTTTGATGTGTTCTGCGCGACGTTGCTGTTGCAGGACGCACGCTTATTTGTTTGATAATAATGGAGGATTGTGGAGGATTCACCTCCTTCTCCCTTCTCTTCCACTGTGGATTGGTTTATAGGCTTCTTTCAGGTGCGGTGCTTTATAGTGTAGTGACGCTGATTAGTGATTTCAGACAGCTGCCACTCTGTCAATCAGCCCGACTTTTTAACCCTTTGATATCCAGTGAGGATTTCCAAGTTGACTTCACAATAGGAGTGGACTAAGGAGGAACAGGTGTGTAAAGTTAATAGGCTGGAGATGAGGACCTCTGAAATGAGGGCGTGGGCGTGGTCGTGACACTGAACATGTGTTTAGATTTGGGAATAATCTTTAAGAATGTTAACAACACAGATCATCACTTTATTAAATTCACACACCAGAGTAGACTAACCTTGTTTATCATCTATTCTAAACTGACCATTATATTGCACAAAATAATTTTAAAAGTTAACCATTAACATCTTAAGGTTCGCTTTCTTTGGCGAAGACAAAACAGTCAGCATGTTGATGAAGACATTGAAACTTGTGTATATTAAATATCTATGATGATGGACCATCATCATCATCATCATCAAGGTGTATTTTGTTATGAGCCTTTCACATTGAAATAGACCTTTTCCTTTTTAACTGAAGGAGAGCTGGAAGGAGGTGGGAGGTGTTTCTCCACTCCAAGACCAACGTTACATCAACACACTGTCTAGTTTATTACAAATTCACTATATGTGCACAAGGAGCACGTTCAGTAAGAGACTCATTACACCAAAATGTACCACTGTGAGCCACAGGAGGTCATTCCTACCGGTGGCCATTAAACTTGACAACGCTTAGGAGGCATTTAATCGACTGGATTGTACACATTATGTTTAACCAGGGCACTTAGGCCCAAAACAGAATACCAGGCTACACCACCCTGGGATTTTCACTCAGAGAATACCACAAAATTCACAGTTCAGAATACGCAACATCAGGTTTAAAAGAGGAGCAGAGACGTGTGTTTCCAGTTCAAAATATATGCTATTTTATTTAGGCTCAGAGCAGGTGCTTCAATACCTTAATAATTTAAGCAAAAATACTTAACCACATGGAACCTAGATTCATATATTCACAGAAAATAGCCAATCTAGCACCGGAAAAAAGGGCATGTTCTACTGTGATGGACATTGGTTCTTGTACTGTAACATATATATTACTGTGATAGAACAGACCACTAGGACATTGGTTCTCAGACATTTTCAGCTGAGACCCAAAACATACACATGGTGTCTCAGACGTACAAAAAAATCCATTATGAACAACTATTTTAAACACTATTTAACAGTGAACATTGTTGTGAGTTATTTTTTCTTAAAAAACGGCTTGCATTTGCGCCTTGCATTTAACACCTATTTCTATAATTACTACACATTTCTACAGAACCTGTGGATATCCTTGTCATTCTGGGCATAAACAAGAAGTTGAATATTTGAATGATATAGCACACATAGAGGAACTGTAGTGGTGAAACCTTTATTAACTCTCTCAGTGCCAATGAAAAAATAATAATATTGCGAACCATGCCAACTTTTTTCTTTTTTGTTTTCAAAGTAAAAAAAAAGTGCTTAGGAAGCGAGATACAGCCTTTTTCAGTTATAGGTTAAACAAAGAGTGGATGGAGCTGCAAATCTTCAGATAATGATATCTTGGGTTCTGAACACTTTTTTTTAAACTCGGGATTTCTCGTTCTGGCACTGAGGGTATAACCCTAAAACTCGGGATAACTCGGGGTCTGGCACTGAGAGAGTTAAACAAAAACAAAACAAGGGATAAAAGAGGATCTGAGTCTATAAAGACAACTCTATAATGACACAAAACTCTGTAGAATATAAACATGTAATCAAACTAAGCGACGATGTACACTGTCTCCCTGGCATCCACCATATTATTGTGGGATCGCTAAAGCGATCACACTACTGTTATTGTCAACACCGTTTTTTGACGGCTAACTAGTCCTTCATACTTTTAGCTACAAACTCCGTTCCAACTCTTCAACGTTCGGCCTACTCAGGACATGTCGGCTACCATTTGAATTTTTGAAATAATTTGTACTTTTAGAGATATTTCACTTTTTACTTCTAAAAAACTCCCATTCATTTCAATGGAGAAATTCATACTTTTAGATAGAAACTCCGTTCCAACTCTATAACGTTCAGCCTACTTAGGACATATTGGCTACCATTAGAATTTTTTGAAATAATTTGTACTTTTAGAGATATTTCACTTTTTAAATAGTAAAAATACTTAAAAGTTGATAAAAAGAGTAAAAATACTTAAAGTTGTAAAAATTAGTAAAAGCTACTTTAAAGTAAATAAAGTGACTAAAAATACTTTAAAGTAAGTACCTTGATTAAAAATACTTAAGAGTACTTATACTGAGTAAAAATACTTAAAAGCACTCAACATGAGTAAAAATACTTAAAAGTTGAAAAAAATAGTAAAAATACTTAAAAGTTGTAAAAATTAGTAAAAAATACTTTAAAGTAAAAAAACTAAAAATAATTTAAAGTAAATACCCTTTAGAACCTTTCAAACCTTTAGAACCTCTTAAACCTTTAGAACCTCTCAAACCTTTCAAACCTTTCAAACCTTTCAAACCTTTAGAACCTTTCAAACCTTTAGAACCTCTTAAACCTTTAGAACCTCTTAAACCTTTCAAACCTTTCAAACCTTTAGAACCATTCAAAGCTTTAGAACCTTTCAAACCTTTAGAACCTCTTAAACCTTTCAAACCTTTCAAACCTTTCAAACCTTTCAAACCTCTTAAACCTTTCAAACCTTTCAAACCTTTCAAAACTTTAGAACCTTTAAAACCTTTAAAACCTTTCAAACCTTTAAACCTTTCAAACCTTTAACTCTACTAACACTATCAATACTCAATACCATCAACATTCTTAGCGATCCCACACTGTTTCTTCAGGAACAGTACCTTCTAGTTTACTATAATATTGTAACAATCTAAACAACACACAGGTCAACACACAGTGAACAGCTACACACATGCAGCAGCTTGTCAGCACTTTACTGCACCATTATTTACTGCATGTCAATGATAATAATAATTATTAGATGAATATGAATGAATATGATTTGTTAAATCCTGACAAATGTGGACAGACACAGTGATGCTCATATTGTACTACCTGTAGTAACTGAGTATGTAAATGAGCTGGAGGGAATAATGCTATAAAGATAAATAAAAAGAGAATACATTCCATCATGTTGAATAGAAAATAAGATCCATATATAAGATTTTTTTAAAAAACTATTAATGTTTATTTTATTCAGTCGTGTTGATATTGTCAAATGTTATTCCTCTGCTTTAGTGTCCTTGTCATTGTCATCCTGGATTAGACTGAACGATCATATGTCTTAAACTGAAGACATTCCCGCTGTATGAGTCCTCACATGTCTTTTAAGATTACCCATTTCAGTAAAGCCTTTACCACAAACTGTACAAGAAAAGGGCTTTTTGCCTGCATGAGTTCTCATGTGTTTTTTTAGATCATTTGAGATAACAAAGCCTTTACCACAAACTGTACAAGAAAATGGCCTTTCGCCTGTATGAATCATCATGTGTGTTTTTAGATTATCCTTGCGAGCAAAGCCTTTACCACATACTGTACAAGAAAAGGGCTTTTCGCCTGTATGTATCCTCATGTGTTTTTTTAGATCACCCTTGTAAGCACAGCCTTTACCACAAACTGTACAAGAAAAGGTCTTTTCGCCTGTATGAGTCATCATGTGTTTTTTTAGATCACCCTTGTGAGCATAGCCTTTACCACAAACTGTACAAGCAAGGGGCGTTTCCCCTGTGTGAATCACTGTGTGACTCTTAAGATTTCCCTTTGTATTAAACATTTTGCCACACTCTGTACAACTAAAACTTTTCTTCCCTGTGAGACTTGTCATGGAGTGAGTTTGTTTCTGTGATTTCAGGTCCTGGTCCTGGGACAGCTTGCGCTGTCCTCCCACATTGTGTGTCTTGTGTGATTTCAGTGTGTTTAATGCTGACTGATATCCCCTAGTCTCCTCCCACTCATCACTGTCTTCAGTGTCTGATTCAGAACAGTGTGAAGAGAGGAGCTGGTCATTACTAGTTGGTTGTGATGTTCCACAGTCCTCTACATCAACTTGTGTATTCATGTGTTCAGTTGAGGTGCTGGCTACAGGCTCTGTCTCTTCACTTTTCACTGCTAGTAATGTCAACGTTGACCCACCAGTCTCTTCTGGTCTTTCAAGTAGCTCCTCCTCTTCTTCTTTAATCTGTGGATGTTCTGGTTCCTCCTGGACCAGATTGGGGCTCTGCTCCTCTTCAGGTGAAACCTCCTCTTTACACACAGGTACGTGCAGGTAGTCTAGGAAAAAGATACAATGAGACTCTATAAAAGGTTTGAATCTTGTACCTCCACCGCAGTACCTCAGTGACCAGTTGTGGGAAAGTATCAACAAGATTACTCTTTGCCCACATCTTCCAAAGTTTAAATGTGATGGTGCGCTGACTGCGCTCTGTGCTGAAAATAGTGTGGCTGTTGTTTGTTTACATTGCAGCTCTCATAGAAGAGAAGAGACAAGCTGAATGAGAGGTGAATGAGAGGCAGTCCCTATCATTTGAAAGTAATTACTTGTAAATGTTTGATCAGTGAGTCTTCTGCAGCTGGTTAGTTAATACTGAAGTAGAACTAACTGCAAAGCTTCAGTGTGCACAGCTTCATTAATACTTTTACAACCAAACCATTGTCCTATTCATTTAGATAGATGCAAGGGTCCATGCAATGATGTTGTCAAATTGTTAATGCTTAAATCGATGACCCGATTCATATTGAACTTTACACCCTCAGTACCAGCCCACTTTCACCAACAAAATAAAGAAATAGAGTGCTTAAAACTTACTGAGATCCACGTGGTCTTCAGGTTCCTGTTTAAGGTGGTCCTCAGGTTCCTGTTTAATAGAAACAGTCCTGGCTGGAGAACTGATCTTCATCTGCAGACTGGACTCCACACACTGGTCTGGAAGGAAGGAATACAATACACACTTTAATAATAAGGACTTAATAAGGTTGTGACATAAATAAGGACTTCCATAATGAGAACTTTGATGTGACATGAAGGACTAGACGATATAGAGAATATATATATATATATATATTTATAATATTAAAGGGATATTTCACTTTCAAAAAAACTTTTGGTCATTTTATCGTCTACTCAGGCCTTTAGTGAGCCCCCCAGATAGTTTTTAAGTTGCTTGATTCAGTATTTAGATATTTGATATTCATTTTAACAGACACGCCCCCTTCCTATACAAACCCATTGTAACTTCAAACTTAATTTTAACCATGTTAGATTCATCAAAAACACCCGTACTTGGTTCTGGTGACTCACGCTGCCCTCCTAATGCGTGAGGGGGCCATGTTTTTACGATCATTTTTTTCATTTATTTTATTTAATTTTTTGATTGTATTTATTTATTTTTCATTTTCCAAAAACAATATTAAAAATAAATGAAAAAAGTAATTGAAAAAACACGGCCCCCTCGCGTATTAGGGGGGCGGTATGAGTCACCAGAACCAAGGACGGGTGTTTTTGATGAATCTAACATGGTTAAAATGGAGTTTGAAGTTACAATGGGTTTGTATAGGAAGGGGGCGTGTCTGATTAAATGAATATCAAATATCTATATACTGAATTGAGCAACTTAAAAACTGTCTGGGGGGTTCACAAAGGCCTGAGTAGATGATAAAATGACCAAAAGTTTTTTTGAAAGTGAAATATCCCTTTAAACTTTATAAGTAGGTATAATACTAGTGTTGCTGTGAGGTGGAACCCTATTTTGTCAAAATTGTTACTTTTCAGAATTCAAATAAAAAAATAGCAGATCAAAACCTTCTGATCTGCTATTTTTTTGTTAAACTCAGTCATCAAAACGGAGCCTACTGACTAGTCTATTGATCTTAGTATAAGCAGGGTTGGGAAGTAACGGATTACATGTAACGTTGTTACGTAATCATAGTTTTAAAATGTCTTACAGTACATTTTAAAATGTGTAATCTGGATTACAGTAACACGGGTGTTGTAACGGGGGTTACAGGCGGATTACATCCTCCCCTTCCCCTCATCAATTTTACAAACAAGTTATAAATTATTATAACACCAAACAACCACCCGCAAGAGAAGAGCGCACAGACAGAGAGAGAGAGAGAGAGCATGAGAGAGCGCGAGAGAGAGGTTTATTTGTTTATTTGTTTATTTTAATTTGGTTTGCTGTGATCTATTGGGGTGCCACTACACTGGGCCGGTCACCCTGCCCATCTTCCCCCAGCACTGGCCCATATATGCCCAGTATATTTTATTGTTAACCCATTGTTGTTATTACTCATCCCATTGGATGCATTCTCTTTTTATTGATATTGATGTTGATGAGGCCCTATGAAAGAAATAACCTGTTAATTAAATAAAACCTATTTTTACTTTTGTTAAAAAACGTTTCTGCCTTGCTTCTTAAATTGTACACAAACTGTGTGATGGCAGTTACATGTCACAGCCAAATGTATACTTTGTCGTACGACGGGGTCGTGCGGCGAAAATGGCAGATCTACAAGCTCAAAATGCGTCGCATCCCGACACCTTGTGAGCTTGTATACCTGCTATTTTCGACAAGTGGCCCGCTGTACGGCGAAGTATAACTCGAGCTTAAAGGACTGGGGATCTGTTCTCACATTATTGCTTTTCTAGAGCAAATATATCGTCAATCTGTGATTTTTTGGGGCGACGATGTATTATATATTGGCCAATAGGAATATTTTGGCATATCGTTCAACCTTAACTCTTTGACTGCCCTCGACGCGATAACGCGTCAAGTGCTACTTTGTCCAGTTGGCCGTCGACGCGCTCGACGCGTTTTGGGGTTTCAGTGGTTTTACAATAGAGGGGACTTTTCCGCATCTTTTGGTGTCCTTGACTTGTCTGGATCACATAGGGTTAACCAGAAATCACGTGACCAAACCAAAACAAATAAATAGCTCCAAGCAACACAGCTCAGGTCGTTGGGAGTAGGTACGAGTTGAGCAGAGATAGAGACGAGAGACAGAGACAGAGAGAGAGAGAGCGATAGATAGATAGATAGATAGATAGACAGACAGAGAGATAGAGCGATCGTGATAGTGTTAGTGTTTTAGAGTTTGTAGGGAAGGGAGATTTAGTTATATTTAGTTTTAGTTTAGATTTATTGGCATTTATAGGGAAGGGATTTGACTGACAGAGAGAGAGGAGTGAGGGAAAGAGCAGATTTAGTTTATTGTTGTTTTAGAGTTGCTAGGGAAGGGAGATTTAGTTTTAGTTTATTGGCATTTATAGGGAAGGTAGTTGACAGAGAGAGAGAGGAGTAAGGTAAGGGAAAGAGCAGATTTAGTTTATTGTATTTGTATTGTGTGTGTAAAAAAAAAAAAAGAAAAAAAAAACGTTAGTGTAATTGTATTGTATGTTTGTAGTGAGTTGAGAGAAGGGCGTTGAGAGTGAGGAGTGAGGTGAGTGAGTTTATTTAGTTTGTAGTTTATTTCAGTGTTAGTTTTATACAGGCTACAGCCATGCCAAGAAAGTGTAGGCTCAAACGGCCTCTCCCACGGCCTGCTCCGCCGAGTAGCATACCGAGTGCCGCAGGCTCTTTACGGCAGCAAACCCTGGAGGAGTCGATGCAGTATTGGGTCCAAAAAAAGGCCCTGCCGCAGACCGATTCCGAGCTTTCGGGTGAAGATGAACCTCGTGTCGAGGCTGGACCGGAGAGTGTCGGAACCGACACACCTCCACCACGTCGCAGTGCCCGAATCACAACGGATCGGGACTTTCGAGAGCGTCGTGAGGTCGTGGAGTCGCCATTCAATTCTCCATTCAGCTCCACAGTCTCATTCTCAGACGACGTGGATTCCGCGGATGTGTGGGAACCCATGAGAGAGGATCTTCCTGTCCTTGACAGTGGTAAGAAGAACTATTCATTCATACTATTCTTTCATCTGCTTTATATATTGTTCATCGCTCAAACCCAACACGAACGGTGCGCGTAAAAGGCCCGCTGCGCAACTCGCAGCCTAGCCTCCAGATAAAATGACTGTGTATGGCCATAAAACATATAAAATGTATACAAATCCTTTTGTCAAAGGCCCGCTGCGCAATTTGCAGCCTAGCCTCCAGATAAAATGACTGAGTGTATGGCCTTATAACAAAATGTATACAAATCATTTGAAAATGGCAGATCTACAAGCTCACAACGCGTTGCTATAAAAATCATTTGAAAATGGCAGATCTACAAGCTCACAATGCATCGCTTGCGACGTTGTGAGCTTGTAGATATGCTATCTTTTATATTACACCTCAAAGTTGGAGCATGTGTGCAATCTGCTTTATTTGTGTTCATCGCCAGCTCAAATTCGTGTTATGGATGTGCATGTCGTACTGTATAAAATGTATACAAATCCTTCGAAAATATAGTACATTGGATGTCTTATGCTAAAGCAAGAACTATAACATAAGACATCCAACATATATATACAGTCAGCATGCCAATATATATATATATATATGGTGGTAATGATGACATCTACTGGTTATTATAAATCATAGCAGGGAAAATCATGTCATTGAAATATATTCAGCACGGGTGAAGGAGGCCAGGTGCAAACAGCCCCCCTCCCTGCTGTCTTAGATCAAAGCCCTGAACTGAAAACAAAGGTCATGTCATGTAAACAGCAATGTGTACATCTTCATATCATGTCATTGAAATACTATTCAGCACGAGTGAAGGAGGCCAGGTGCAAACAGGCCCCCTCCCTGCATGTGCTTGAACTGTCTTAGATCAAAGCCCTGAACTGAAAACAAAGGTCATGTCATGTAAACCGCAATGTTTACATCTTCATGAGGTTCTGTCAACAAGCATGTTCACTTACCTTTGATGTCATTTCACATCAAAGGGTGGTAAAACTTATTGGTAACCTATGTAGGCTACTGTATCTTTTGATGTGTGGCTTATTGTAAGTAGGTCTGGATAAAGAGGAGCATTGAATTGATTTTGTGTAAATCAGACATTTACCAAACTTCCAAAATCTCACTGTTTTCAGACAATGAGGAGTTGCCTGGTGCCAGTGGGGCTGGGGGCGCTACAGGTGGCTGTGCTGATGTGGGCAGCAGTAGTAGTGACGGTAAGAATCATTTTACCTTACCTTACATCATAAAATCATGGACCAGCCTGAAGACATGGTGGGAGTGTAAATAATTATATATATATTTCCTAAACTATTTTCTATTTTACTACTGTCATTTTAGAGGGGGAGGAGGAGTTGGAGAAGGAGGAGTCTACCTTACCACCTGTTGGCAGATCCAAGAGAGGAGGTAAGAAAAAAGTTCTTGTGCTGAATACTGTGACAGACAATAGTATCTTTTTATATATATTTATTGTGAAAGCAAGCTAAAAGGATGCTCTCTGGAGCAGAAATCTCTGTAGCCTTTTATTTTTCTCCTCCAATGGTATCAGATATGTGAACCATAGTTGTTATCAAACTAATTATCCATCACTTACAGTACCACACAAATGAAAATATATGTATTTTATCACTCCTGTCAAGGCCACATTGAATGTAGGCCACAAGGAACCGTACATGCTAGCAACTGTGTATATGATCTTATAGTTTACTGAGACACTACACTGTCTCTGTATTCTATGATCCTATAGTTTACTGAGATACTACACTGTCTCTATGTATTCTATGATCCTATAGTTTACTGAGACACTACACTGTCTATGTATTCTATGATCCTATAGTTTACTGAGATACTACACTGTCTCTATGTATTCTATGATCCTATAGTTTACTGAGATACTACACTGTCTCTATGTATTCTATGATCCTATAGTTTACTGAGATACTACACTGTCTCTGTATTCTATGATCCTATAGTTTACTGAGATACTACACTGTCTCTATGTATTCTATGATCCTATAGTTTACTGAGACACTACACTGTCTCTGTATTATATGATCTTATACGTTACTGAGACACTACACTGTATCTCTGTATTCTATATGATCCTATAGTTTACTGAGACACTACACTGTCTCTCTGTATTATATGATCTTACCACTTCACATACATTTTCTAAGTATGCATAGGGCTTCACATTATAAACTATATATACAGTCTACACAATAGTCATTATAAATCATAGCAGGGTCTACAAAGGTATAGGTAAAACAACTATACAACACCATTTAGTTAGAAAAGGGATACCAGTATACATATAAAAAACAATACCATTCGATGTTCAAGGTTGTACTTTATAGTAATTATGTATTCTATAATTTACAGGTCGGCAACAGAGCAGAGGTGGAGCTTGTGGCAGGCCGGGTGGTAAACGAGGTGCAGGACGAGGTGCAGGACGTGGTAAAGGACGTGGGGGACCCAGTCCAGCTGCAGATGAGTGGAAAACTGGGGACTGGTATCCAAGACACATCCCCTTCACTGCAGACCCTGGACCTTGTGGTGCTGCTGCGGCTCTCCAGTCTGAGAACGCAGTGGACTTCCTGCAGCTCTTCATGTCTGACGAGCTCCTCGAACAGATTGTCCTTCAGACAAATTTGTATGCTGACCAGTGCATAGCAGCCGTCACGGAAATGCAGACTCATGCTCGAGCTCGTGATTGGCTCCCTGTTGACGTCCCAGAACTGAAGATCTTCTTAGGGCTCCATTTTCTGACTGGCATCATTCGAAAGCCAGAGCTTTCGATGTACTGGTCGACTGAAGACATCTTCTCTACCCCCTTCTTCAACAAAACAATGAGTCGCAACAGGTTTCAAATTCTCCAGCGTTTCCTTCATTTCACTGACAATGCTACACCTGTACCTGGCAAGGACAGGATGTTCAAAATCCGCCCAGTTTTAGATCACATTGTCCACAAATTTCGTGAAATGTACCAACCAAACAAAAACATTTGTATAGATGAAGGTACATTGCTGTTTAGGGGTAGGCTTAGTTTCAAGGTGTACAATCCCATGAAACCTGTGAAATATGGCATAAAATCCTACATCCTGTGCGACTCTGAGACAGGATATTGTTTCAACATGAGGCCATACTGCGGTCGTGGAGAAGAACAGATTCCCCTGGTTGACACAGTGGTCGGCCTTCTGGATGGTTTAGCCGGTAATGGCCACAGATTATACATGGACAATTTCTACAACTCGGTAGGCATGTGTGACATACTGCTAAACCTCCAGACCCATGTCTGCGGCACACTGCGGCGGAACCGAGGCGAACCACCACTCATTCGAGAGCTCACTACTGCTGACCTGAAAGCTGGAGAGATCATTACAAGGCACAACAACAAGGTGATGGTCTTGGGGTGGCGGGACAAGAACATTGTGAGAATGATCTCCACTTTCCATGAGAACGAGACCGAGAACGTCACAGTATGGCAGAAAGGCCAGAAGGGTGAGCAGAGTCAGAGAGTGGATAAATTGAAGCCCTCTTGTGTTGTCGCATACAACAAGTCCATGAACGGGGTGGATAGATTGGACCAGAGCATTACGTACTACCCGTTTGTCCGAAAGTCCAACAAATGGACAAACAAATTTGTAACCTATCTGTTTGAAATTTGTATGCACAATGCATTTATCATTTACAGGAACAAGCATCCACAGGGCGAATGCAAATGTCTTCTAGACTTCATGAAATGCGTGATAAAGTCCTGGACCAGCCCACCCCAGCCCGCCCAGAGAGCTGCTGGGGGTGAGCTAGAAGGGAGAAATGCCCCTCCACCTGTAGTGGCGCCTAGGCCAGAAAGGGCACCCTTCCGCGACCCTCAGTCTAGGCTGGAGCCCGACTTGAAAGGCCATGTACTGGCAAAGTTTCCTCCCACCGCCGGAAGTGAGGGACCACGCAGGCGATGCAGGGTTTGCTCTATACCACCCATCCGGAGCGAGACGAGGTGGTACTGTAAACAATGCAATGTGGCCTTGCACCCGGAGGAGTGTTATAGTAAGTACCACTCAGAGCCACAGTACATGCCAACTGATACAAAATCAAAGCGATTCAAAGCGTTGTGAGCTTGTAGATCGGCTAAGTGAATATGTATGTCAGAATCAGAATCAGTTTTATTGTCACATCACAGGTTTACAAGGTAAAAAAGTGGGTGAAATTCTTTTGTGTCCTTTACCACGTCCTGCACCTCTGCCTGCCATGTATATATCTAAAGTTTTCAAATAATTTGTGCACCTCTGCCTGCCATGTATATATCTAAAGTTTTCAAATAATTTGTGGAGTAAAAGTACAATGTTTGTCTCTGAGATGTAGTGGAGTATTGAAAACTGTGGTAAAGTTTTACATTTCTGTACAATAACAATAACCTGTCCTGTACACAAGTTACAATAAAGTACAACCTTGAACATCGAATGGTATTGTTTTTTATATGTATACTGGTATCCCTTTTCTAACTAAATGGTGTTGTATAGTTGTTTTACCTATACCTTTGTAGACCCTGCTATGATTTATAATGACTATTGTGTAGACTGTATATATAGTTTATAATGTGAAGCCCTATGCACACTTAGAAAATGTATGTGAAGTGGTAAGATCATATAATACAGAGACAGTGTAGTGTCTCAGTAAACTATAGGATCATAGAATACATAGAGACAGTGTAGTGTCTCAGTAAACTATAGGATCATAGAATACAGAGACAGTGTAGTGTCTCAGTAAACTATAAGATCATATAATACAGAGACAGTGTAGTGTCTCAGTAAACTATAGGATCATAGAATACAGAGAGACAGTGTAGTGTCTCAGTAAAAGTGCAATGTTTGTCTCTGAGATGTAGTGGAGTATAGACCCTGCTATGAATGATTTATAATGACCACTAGATGTCATCATTGCCAATTACTATTGTAGGCTGTATATAGTTTATATTCTGTTTCATGCCATTGATGTTGTGTGTGTGTGTGTGTGTGTGTGTGTGTGTGTGTGTGTGTGTGTGTGTGTGTGTGTGTGTGTGTGTGTGTGTGTGTGTGTGTGTGTGTGTGTGTGTGTGTGTGTGTGTGTGTGTGTGTGTGTGTGTGTGTGTGTGTGTTTGTATATATATATATATATAGTATTTGTGACACAAACAGATATGCAATAGATTTAGTGCACTGAAAGATGCACTGGGCTGACACTTCACAACTGATCTTTGAATGTAAAACTCTGTAAAAAAAAAAGTACCTTTTTTTTTTTTTTTTTTGTAATTAGTTTGATAACAACTAAGGTTCACATATCTGATACCACGGAGGAGAAAAATAAAAGGCTACAGAGAGATTTCTGCTCCAGAGAGCATATTTCACTAAAAGCTTGTTATCTCCGGTTTGCACTTGAAAAGGGCTGATTTTGCTGAAACCAAGCTCTACTCAACTGCTGATAAGTAAGGAACCGTACATGCTAGCAACTCACTTTTTTCCCCGGGTAAAGTAGACAGCCACACCTCTCTTTTGAGATATTTTGTGTAATTTTTGTCAAAACACAACATGTTCTGTGAACCTTCAAAGATGGGGGAAAATGCTCAGAATCTCTGGCACTGGGCTGACACTTTACTGAAAAACTCTGGCAGTCAAAGAGTTAATAACTATCCTGTACAACTTTACAACAGGTTTAAACTACCAGTAAATAAAAAAGTATATACCTATCCCGTACAAGCAGATACTACAGGTTGTAAAGCAAATAAAACAGTATATACCTATCCCGTACAACTTTACTACAGGTTGTAAAGTAAATAAAACATTATATACCTATCCTATACAACTTTACAACAGGTTGCATCGTTGCATCAAACAGTCCACGTCCCTCGTCCGTCTCTCGCTGTTCTTCTGGAAATGTTGAAGATGTTTGGGAGGCAATCTCTCTAGGTACTGTAGACCTCTCCCTGTGGTGCTCTGTGGAAATAACCAGTAGAAAGAACTTTTACCTTACATATAACATGTAATCAAATCAAACTATAGATGTTTACCATGTTCTGTTCAGTTGAAAGGTGCAGTCACTAGGTATGCTAAGTGCTAGAATAATTGCCTCCATCCTGCCTTGTGATGCGTTGTGAGCGTGTAGATCAACTAATTTAGCTATTTAAAAAAGAAAAAAAAAAAGTGATTTGTGAGTCCGGGTGTTTCGGAATTAATGGCGGATAGTTTTCGCTTTTCACTGCTAGTAATGTCATGTTGACCCACCAGCCTCTTCTGGTCTTTCAAGTAACTCCTCCTGATCTTCTTTAATCTGTGGAGGTTCTGGTTCCTCCTGAACCAGATTGGGGCTCCACTCCTCTTCAGGTGAAATCTCCGCTTTACACACAAGTACATGCAGGAAATCTAGGAAAAAGATACAATGAGACTCTGTAAAAGGTTTGACCTCCACTGCAGTACCTCAGTGACCAGTTGTGGCTGTAAAAAGTATCAACAAGATTACTCTTTGCCCACATCTTCAAATATTTTATTTGATGGTTGTACAAACTCTTGTTTTATTGTTTTATTGGATCTTGTTTATTCGATACACCTATTTGTTTTAGCTCTTGCTCATTTGATTTTCCTATTTTGTCTCATCTGTTTATGAAATTAGGTAGCTGATATATTGCACTTTTACTTTAGCACTAGGTATACTCTTGGTTGCTTGTTTTAGAAGAGAATGCACTTAATGCTTCTGGTGATTCGTAGTTTAGTTCCCTACCTATGTTGAATGCACTTATTGTAAGTCGCTTTGGATAAAAGCGTCTGCTAAATGACTGTAATGTAATGTAATGTAATGGTGCGCTGACTGCAATCTGTACTGCAAATAGTGGCCGTTGTTTGTTTACATTCTAGCTCTCATAGAAGATGCGAGACAAGCACGTTGACGCACGTTGATGACGTAACGCAAGATGGCGGCGCCCTGAACACCGCCGGCTTGCTGATGGGGAAAACTAAAACTTTCTAACTCAACGGAGTAGAAATAAGAAGAAAGAGGATGAGTCAGGGAACAAAGAAGACACGTGCAAATCCTATGATGGAAAACGATATTGACGAGATCCGTAAGTCGCTCGGACTTTTGACATCGGAGATGTCCAAAGTGACGAAACAGCTAAAAGCGCTAACGGAGCTCGTGAGTGAAGTCAAACAGCTCAAAGACCTGATCCAGGAGAAGGACAAGACCATCGACCATCTTGAGCGAAGAGTACACGACTTGGAGCAGTACACACGAATGGAAGATGTCATTATTACAGGATTAGACGTCAAACCTCGCACATATGCAAGGGCTGCAGCTGTGGGAGGAAACGTCGGTGAGGACGCTGTACAAGAAGATCTACAAACGCTGGAGATGCAGGTTGTGCAATTTTTTGAGGGTAAAGATATCGACCTCGACGCAAACGGCATCTCGGCGTGTCACACCCTTCCTCGAAAAGACCGCTCGGCCAAACCTGCCATCATTATAAGGTTTGTGAACCGAAAACACAAAACCCAACTACTGATGCAGGGGAAGAAGCTGAAGGGCTCCCAGGTCTACTTGAATGAGCACCTAACCAAAAAGAATGCTGAGATAGCAAGAGAGGCTCGCTTCTTGAGGAAAGATGGCAAGATCAAGGCAACATGGACCCGAAATTGCAAGGTGCTAATAAAGCTGAATGGATCTACTCCTGAGGAAGCCAAGACCATAACGGTAAGAGAACTGAAAGACCTTGATGCATATAGATAATGTTGCTGTCTCCTCTAAGAAAGTTATGGCCTGGAGGGCTCAGGATGGATATGTAGCTATGGAGCTAGCGCTGACATTATTTATCTATTTTCCTTTTGGACTGTTTTTGGGGGTTTTGACCTTTTTGGCATGGCATGAACAGGGATTTCCTTTTTTTATCAGAAGGAAAGATGGAGCTTCTCTGTGTTCTTCCCCCCTCTTACTTATTTTTCTATATGCATTTTGCATGGACGTCCAGGATTTTTGCATGGATTTTTTTGTTTTGCATGGTTTTTGCTGTTTTTCTGTTTTTCTATATGCATTTTGCATGGACATCCAGGATTTTTGCATGGATTTTTTTGTTTTGCATGGGTTTTGCTGTTTTGCTGTTTTTCTATCTATATTTTGCATGGACATCCAGGATTTTTGCATGTTTTTTTTTGTTTTGCATGGTTTTTGCTGTTTTTCTGTTTTTCTATATGCATTTTGCATGGACATCCAGGATTTTTGCATGGATTTTTTTGTTTTGCATGGGTTTTGCTGTTTTGCTGTTTTTCTATCTATATTCTGCATGGACATCCAGGATTTTTGCATGGATTTTTTTGTTTTGCATAGGTTTTGCTGTTTGCATGTTCTTTATTTTTTGTTTCCCTTTTTGGATGGAACTTTTGCTTGTTTCTGGATATATTTGGGAAGGATAATGCCCCTGCTAAAGAAATGGCAAATTCTATATATATTTTCTTTTGTGTATGGATATATGACCCGTTCTGGGTTGGACCCATGGCTCTATGGGGAATCTTACCATACCAAATGGTATGCAAAGATTTTGTGGAAGGACTTTTGTAACAACAATGGCTAGTTTAGATGAATTTATGTTCCCTTTTAGGGACATTGACGATGATGAATTAGAATTTACTGTTAATAATTACTATAGGGATGATTCCATACACCAACTGTACTCACATTATGAAAACCTTAACTTAAAAACTTTCGATCATATGGAATACAAAATGCATGATTTTGGTAACGACATAGATCCTGAAAATAACTTCTTTAATAGTATAGCTAATACCTGTGAGTACTACACCGATGAGCAATTTAAAAATGTTAAAATGGAGGGTGCCTTTTCAATAATCCACTTCAATAGTAGGAGTCTGTACAAAAACTACACAGAAATTGAGAAATATCTGAGGCAATTTAACAAATTCAATGTAATTGCAGTCTCTGAGACATGGCTAGAAAAAGGTAAAGGTTATAATGTGGGAATGGAGGGATATGAGCTGTTCACAATGGATAGGACCTGTGCAAAAGCTGGAGGGGTTGCATTATATGTGGATGTGGCTCTAAGATGCAACATGATTCCATCAATGTCAACCACCATTGATGGAATTATGGAATGCATAACAGTTGAAATTGTTGTTGCGGAATCTAAAAATATAAGTATCAGCTGTGTGTATAGGACCCCGGGATCTTGTATAGATACATTTAATCAGAAAATAGATAGTATATTTAGTAATATTAATAATAAAGGGCAAATAATATGTGGGGACTTCAATGTGGACCTTCTAAACCCTCATGGGAATTCAAAAATAGCAGATTTTATCAATACAATGTATAGTATAAGTCAGTTCCCATTAATCACTAAACCCAGTAGAATTACAATAAATACAGCCACATTGATTGATAATATATATACAAATACAATAGAATGCCAAGCCACTGCTGGATTACTCATAAATGACATAAGTGACCATCTCCCTGTTTTTGGTATTTTCAACCACCTACTAAAAAAGGAAAAAAATATCCAAATGCACAACCATAAGATGAGTAGATGTAGAACGCCTGAATCTGTTGTTGCCCTTAGGGTGGACCTGAGCATACAAACCTGGGATGAGGTCTATGCCACAAATGACCCTGACCAGGCCTATGAGGCCTTCCAGTCCATTATACTCAAGCTTTATGATAAACATTGTCCGTTGAGAAAGTCTACATTCAAGAACAAAGCCAGGCAGAATAGGCCATGGATAACCAAAGGCCTAGAAAATGCGTGTAAAAAAAAAAACCTATTATATAAATTATATATGAAACATAGAACAAAAGAAGCAGAAAATAGATATAAAACATATAAAAATAAATTAATAAGTATTTTACGATTAAAAAAGAAGGAATATTATTATATGAAACTGGAACAGCACAGGAGTAACATCCAAGGGACATGGAAGATACTAAATAGTATAATTAAAAAAGGTAATGTAAGTAACGATTACCCAAATCACTTTATTAAAGATAATATAATTATAAATAAAACTAAGGAAATAGCTGATGAATTTAATACTTTTTTTGTGAATGTTGGGCCTACTCTTGCAAAGGATATTGTAGAGCAGAGAGACTGTGATGGTTTAAATGAAAGAATTATCAAAAATAATCAAAACTCAATTTTCATCAGGAGTGTTCACGAAAGTGAAATCCTGGAAATTGTTCAACACTTTAAAAATAAGAAGTCAACGGACTACACGAATATAGATATGATGCTGGTCAAGGATATTATAGACTGTATAGTAACACCATTTACATATATCTGTAACCAATCTTTTTTGACCGGCATTTTTCCGAGCAAAATGAAGACCGCCAAAGTGGTTCCTATCTTCAAGAGCGGGGATAAATATAACTTCACTAATTACAGACCAATATCTCTGCTCTCACAATTTTCA
The DNA here is from genome assembly GCF_963280865.1 of Gymnoscopelus braueri. NCBI lineage: Eukaryota > Metazoa > Chordata > Actinopteri > Myctophiformes > Myctophidae > Gymnoscopelus > Gymnoscopelus braueri. The sequence goes on along the minus strand of NC_137616.1, from coordinate 47,472,734 downwards.
AAAATACTAGAAAAACTGTTTGTGACTAGGCTTGACAGTTTCATAGAAAAACACAATTTACTAAGTAATCATCAGTACGGATTCAGGTCAAACAGGTCCACCTCCATGGCAGTTACAGAACTGGTAGAATCAATATCGACAGCAATTGATAATAATGAATATACAGTGGGGGTTTTTATTGATTTACGAAAAGCATTTGATACGATCGACCATGGTTTGCTATTAAAAAAAATGGAAAGATATGGTATTAGAGGAACCGCCAATGCATGGTTAAATAGTTACCTTAGCAACAGAAACCAGTTTGTACACATGAACAGTGTTGACTCGGACAAACTTAACATCACTTACGGAGTCCCACAAGGCTCTGTACTGGGACCCAAACTGTTCATAATGTATATTAATGATATATGTGAAGTATTGAAACATCTAAATTGTGTACTGTTCGCGGATGACACTAGCCTGTATTGCTCAGGAAAACACCTAGAGCAGCTCCTGGATACAGTAGAAAGTGAGCTAAGTATATTAAAAAAATGGTTTGATATTAATAAATTGTCACTAAACATAAGCAAAACTAAATTTATCATTTTTGGAAATAGGAAAATAGATAAACAGGTCAAAATCAAATTTGATGATGTTGAAATTGATCAAGTTGTTGAGAATAAATTTCTGGGAATCACAATTGACAGCAAACTGAATTGGAAATCACACATTAACTCCGTAAGAACTAAATTATCGAAAACAATTGCTATACTGTATAAAATGAAACCAATCTTGGACCAGAACTCACTCTACTTACTGTATTGCTCTCTCATACTTCCACACATCAGTTATTGTGTGGAGGTATGGGGGAGCAACTACAAATCTAATATCCATCCAATATTTCTACTCCAAAAAAAAGCCATCAGAATTGTCAATCATGCAGAGTACTACACACCTACAAATTCACTTTTTATTCATTCAAACACCCTAAAACTACATGATCTTGTTGACCTTAATACTGCAGCCATAATGTACAAAGCACATAACCATCTGCTTCCGCAATGTATCCAGGAGCTGTTTGAGCCAAGAGAGAGTAGGTATAACCTAAGGGGATTTGGTATCTTTAAGGGGACTAAGGCAAGAACTAATAAAAAAGGTAGATGCATAAGTGTCAGAGGGGTTAATCTTTGGAACGGTTTGGACGATGAATTAAAAAAATGTAGTTCCATAAATAAATTTAAAAGAATGTATAAATCTAAAATAATAGATAAATATAGAACATTAATGTAAATTATAAATACTTGAAGGAATGTTAGCTTTGCTTGATTATCTTATAAATTATATCGTAATTACATACTAAGTATGTATTATAAATTATTATACAAATTGATTACTATAGTATTATATTATATATTATATATATATATGATTATATATTATACTATAGTAAGGATATTGTAATATGATAATTCAAGAATTCTGTAAGTCTTGTCTTTTTGGTTGTTGTGATCACGTTTGTCTTGTTTTCTTTTTTTCTCTGTTGTGTTAATCTTCTCTTTTGTCAGTTTTCTCGTTTTTTTTTTTTTTTTTCTTGTTTTCGTAGTTTTTCTTTTTTCCTTTACGTCAATTTGTTTTGTGTGCAAAGGGATAGGCAAAATAAGCCATTGGCTTCAGCCTACTCCTTTTTGATCTTAATCATACATGATATGATATGATGATATGTCGAATACATTTAATGTACCCTGCTAAGATCAAAATAAAATACTACTACTACTACTACAAGCTGAATGAGCGGTGAATGAGAGGCAGTCCCTATTATCTTTAAATTAAATACTAAATACTAAATGTTATATCAGTGAGTCTTCTGCAGCTGGTTAGTTAATACTGAAGTAAAATTAACTGCACGGCTTCAGTGACCATGCCGCAATATTTGCCCTTGTCGACATCTTGTTTGATAGAGTCGTTCAAATAGAGAAGGCATGTGTCAGTGGAGTGGTTTGTTCTGAAACCAGATTGGAATTTGTAGATTAGATTTTTCTCGGCAAGATACTTATCGACCTGTTCATAGACTATTTTTTCCATGACTTTCGAGATGGATTTAAAGGGATACTTCACTTTCGGGCCGGGGACACATTTAAAAAAAATATTAAAAATAAATGAAAAAAGTTATGGAAAATTCATGGCCCCCTCACACATTAGTAGGACACTGCGTGTCGTGAGGGGGCCATGAATTTTCCATAACTTTTTTCATTTATTTTTAATATTTTTTTTAAATGTGTCCCCCGGCGGAAAGTGAAGTATCCCTTTAAGAATAGAAATAGGGCGGTAGTTGCCAGGGTCTAATTTGTTTCCTTTTTTGTACAGAGGGGTCACCCTTGCTTTTTTGAAATCGTTAGGGACCCGTCCCTGTATGATGGAGAGGTTTATTATGTGGGTAATGATTGGAGCAATGGAGCCGGCTGAGTCTTTTAGAAATTTGGCGGGGATATTGTCGAGGCCTGTGGCTCTGTGTTGACGAAGAGCACTCAATTTTTTAAACACCTCTTCTGTTTTCACAGGGGAGAGTTTAAAATCATCTTTGCGTACACCCTGTTTTTCGTAAAATGAGTCAACATACTCTTCACCATAGCACCCAGAGTGAGGGGGTAGTTTTTCAACCAAATCTGAGGTTATGGTCGTGAAGAATATGTTGAGGATTTTACTCACTTCATGTTTGGATGTGGTGAGAGTGTCATTCACCTTGAGGCTTATGTTTGTAAACCTGGTTTTCAATTTCTTGCTGCAGCCTAGTAGGTTGTTGAATAGCTTCCAAAGCTCTCGTGGTTTGCTTTGATTTTCCTCAATTTTGTAATCGAGGAAGCTTTTTTCTGCTAATAGGAGCATGCCATTAACCTTGTTTCTTAGCTTGTTTTTTTCTTTTTCAAGTTTAGCTACGTGGGATTCGAGACCTTTGTTAAAACATTTGGCGAGTTTGATCCTACCTTTATGAAACTCAGAACACTTTTTGAGTTGGCAGTAAGGATGTCCGAATTCACCCATGGTACCGAGCGGGTTTTGACCCTGATGGTTTTCATGGGAGCCACACTGTCCAAAATTTGAATGAATTTGGTTTTGAAACCAAGCCAAGATTTGTCTACATACATGCAGTGTGATGCTGTGTATGTAACACACATACATGCAGTGTGTAGTGTGATGCTGTGTGTGTAACAGACATACCTGCAGTGTGTAGTTCGGTGTTGTGTAGTGTCTCTATCTCTCTCTGGAAGAGGTTGCACATGAACTCTGCAGCCGCACTGAGGCGCTCCAACACAATTACTCTGAGAAGCTTCACACAACAAACATCAGCACCACGCTGCTGTTTGTCCAAAACACACAATATCTCCTCTCCCACCGACATCATGTGTTCATTTATCTTCAGCTGTACAGACTCCATAGTTTTTACCTCCATTATGAGACGGTTTAAACCTCCTTTGTGAGACGGTTTTCACCTCCTTTGTGAGACAGTTTTCACCTCCATTATGAGACGGTTTTCACCTCCTTTATATTATGAGACGGTTTTCATCAGGCGCTATGATGTTCCAACGCAATGAAGAACCAAACTTTCCTTTGTTGTGAAAAACAACACGCTCTGCTTGCGGAGGTTCCGGATCAACGTGTTTAACGCATGCGCAATAATGTATCCAGGCACTGTTGCTTTAATGCCTTTCGCCACCTGGTGGAGGAGATGTGTAACTGTCACAATGATAGACAGAGAGAGACAGACAGACAGACAGACAGACAGACAGACATACTGTTGTTTAAAATATATCTATGCATCTAGGCATCCATCTACGAAAATAGCCGATCTGGAAGCTCACAAGGTGTCGAGCTTGTAGATTTGTTTCTGCTAATGTTGTAGAAAAGAAAAGTGTAGAAAGAAACGTGAATAAAATAGCCTACAATATGCAAGTATAATCAATATGGTTTTTAATTTTTCAGAGGCGAACATGACGACCTGCTCACATTATTGAGTCATTTAAAAATTGCGAACAACAGCAAAGTTAACTAATCAAATAATGCTCAAACATATCTACATACTACAGCGTCACAATATTTAATCAAACCTGTAATTACATCTCTCTCATAAGGTAGGCTATGTACAGTGGTTCTCAACCTATGGGTCGAAACCCCCAGGGTCTTTGTTATGTGTGTGATTTTGGGGGGTTGTCCCCAGATAACAGTGAAGTGATAATTTAAGGACAAATAAAAAGAAGAAAGACAACAAAGAAAAAGACCATTACAGCATAAAAAGTAATCAACAAACTAACTGATCAAACATTGGCCAAATTGTCAAATAGCATAAGAAAGAGGCAAACATTTTGAAAATAGCCGATCTTCAAGCTCACAACGCGAGGCGTTTGTGAGCTTGTAGATGAATTGCTGCCCATTTTCCCAGTAGTCTAATCTTTTGTTATACAATGGCTCCTTAATCACTCTTAATCACTCTTCTTAAACATAAATGTGCATGCAGTTTGTGACGTTCCGACAGTATGAACACCTTTGGAGGTGTTGGGGGGAACACGGTGATTTGCTGACTGTCCATCCATCGTTAAGCAGAGACGTTTTTATTTTATTTTATTCCGGTCAGTCTTTCAGGGGCAGAAAAGAGCTCACATGGGCAGGCAACGGTCTGCCTTAAAGGGACACTTCGCCGATTTTGCTCCTCATAGCGTCAAATGACGTTTTCCGCGGGTTCTCACCTTATGTCCGCACTACATGGTGTCTCAGTGAGACCAACCCCACACACACCCCAAGGGGTGTCTCCCAAAGAGTGGGATCAGCCTTCTTTCTCCCTGATCGCGTCGGTAAACACTCTGTGGGAGGAATACTAACACAACAGATATTTATTTGAACCATAAAACACAGAAGAGCAGCTCCACCGCAAAGGAATTCAACAGGCTGTATGCTGAAATCATGCTTGACACAGCTTGGATTCATTACTTTATAGAGTAAGTAATGATTGCTGTAAACGTTATGCCAACTTGACATAATAATCCAAGTGTAATTGTACTTGATTGCTTTAATGTTAGAGATCAATAAAGTTAGGGTAGTACTAGTATACAATGTGTAGTTGACTTCTGATAGACGCATGCACGCAGAGCATTGTTTACATTGTCGTTCCATAGCTAGCCAAATGCAAAGCTAAACCACTTGTGTGACAAGCCAAATTTATGCTTTGTCTCTTGTCAGATTTCAAATATATAATATATAATATAAATATATAATGCTTATGCCATGGCCACGGATGTTACAATTTGAATCGGCTGGGTGCAAGTACCCGTATCTTCCGTATTGTTTAAATAAAAGCATTTTAATCCGATCGGTGGCCATTTTCTCATAAACCTCCCAACCGATCGCATAAGGGTCGCATAATAAATGGCCACTGATCGGATTAAAATGCTTTTTTATTAAACAATACGGAAGATACTGGTACTTAGACCCCCCCGATTCAAATTGTAACATCCGTGGTCATGGGATAAGCACTTTTTATTTGAAATCCGAACGTTTATGTACATGTAGAAAGTGCAAACACCAGGTTGAAGTTCCCCCATGACAGTCATGTTTCAGGGCTACGTCGCCGGGTCCCGAAAATAGCAGATCTACAAGCTCACAACGCGTCAGACTCGACACTTTGTGAGCTTGTAGGTCTGCTATTTGTGGCTTGCATGCAATATTAGTATAGATTAGGCTTCACGTGGGATGATATCTATTTAATCTACAAGTGTAATCTAATGTGTTCTTTTCAACAGGACAGAATGTTGTTTCGCCTGCCTGTGGAAATGGAGTAACGTTCGGCTGATGAAGACCCCTGGGACTCGCCTTATGAGATACAACCATATTCTTTTTCTAAATAAAACGATTACATTTACACCCTGCTTGCTCTACTCATTGATCACGGTACATTCTACATTGTATAAGCATTCATAATGACAAAATGTGAACCCCAATTCTATAAGGGTTCTTTTGAACCGTTTCATGATAGGAGATGGTCTTTCATTTGGCAGAATGGTTCATAATACTTAGGCTATATGACAAGAGTATTTGAACATTAGAATGTCATCTATTCTAAAGTAATGCACGTCATGTTTTCTCTAAGTTTAGTCCAAAGAATATAACTGGAAATGACAGTGAAACATTATGCTCTCAGAAATAAGGAGTCACACACACATGACATGAGTATGAAACGTTTTGTTTTATTATTATATTGTTGACTATGTTGCATCTCCATGGATGTCCCGACTCCCAAGTAGAAGATGGACGTCACGTCACCAGCACCGGACTGTCTACATGGTGGGATGGAATGTAGAAAAAAATTTGATGCACGCGCGTGCACACACACAGACACACACGTTTAGTGTTACTATGCTAATTTATACATGATATATTTAGTTTACTATAAGATACAATCAAATCAATACAGAACACAATACAACAGCAGCCAAGACTGGCGCAACGAAGACACGGTGATGATGGGACTGACATCCTGGTAGATATAGCAAACTTGCAATGGGTAGGCCTACTGGTCAACTGTACTGGTTCAACAGAGGGAGATTTCACGTGGTCCAAGAAAGAACATGGCTTCGATGTCGTGTTTTGTGATCCAAAGGTAGACAAAAAAGTCGGAAAAGTTGGAACGTAACATTCATCATTCTTCAGCATTCAGTGTTGCCAGATCTTGTGAGAGAAATAAGCAACCAGGTATATGAAAACAAGCCCAAAAGAAAATACCTGTGCCAAGAGCACTTTAAACCTAGACATGGGCTATTTGAAAATTGCCGATCTACAAGCTCACAACGCGTAACGATGTGACGCAGTGTGAGCTTGTAGATCTGCTATTTTCCAAAAAATCTTGAGGGGAAAAAAGTGCAAAATGTGGAATATTTTTTAAACATTTTAACAACACATTTTTGGTAGGGTCTCCCTGGCAAATATGTTGGCGCGCAGTGCACAGATGAGGGTCCGTGGAAAAGTACATGAACATGTTTGAGAACCACTGGTTTAAACAACAATCAAAACATTTGGAAACGAGGCCAAATATCAACTACATTTTAGAAACCAGCCGCTTATAATAAGCAGACATGGCAACACTGGCCAATGTGCTGTATGTGTTTGTTGATGTTGTTGTAGTGAGAACTGGGAGGGGGAAGTTACAATGTAGACCACGCCCCCACGCAGCCTCCTCCCCATAAGGAAGGGCAGTGCCCCAAAGCATTGTGGTCATTGTAGTAATGCAGCCAAACCCCAGTCATCCAGTCAAAGTCAAGACTTATATTTTTCTGGCCATAGGGTGCAAATTTGAAATTTTGCTACTGTTATCTACTATATTATAATAGATAATTAATATATATATTATTAACATTGAGTGACTAAGTTCTTCCAGGGGTGAAATGCTCCTTTAATGGTGGGTGGTGGCTATAGGCTTCTGACCTGAAATGAATCAACACAATCAATATGTGTTTAATCCAATAGAGGGAGCCACACACAACAACACCATGACCAAGACCAGTCTGCCATCTGCAACACATATAGAAAACACACCTGGGCTGATGTAAATATTCATGATTAATGATTTATGTCTGTCTGCTTATCTGAAAAAAACGCCTAAATGTATATGAGATATTTATTTGCTCAGTGGTGTTAATTTCTTGATATTCACTCTGTGAATAATCCATTAAAACCGGGAAGACTTTAGCGTTGGCTATTCAAAAATAGCAGATGTACAAGCTCGCAGCTTGGCACTTCGTGCCGCACTGCAGGCTTGTATATCTGCTATTTTTCAACAAAAAAAAGTACATCTTGAAAATGTTGAATCATTTTTTAACACAAATCTTCTCTTCAGGGGGTCCCTGGCACAAAACATATTCAGATGAGGGTCTCCGTGGCCAAATATATATCAATTTGTAGGTCCTCCTTGGCACGGAAAAGTTTGAAGACTATACTGATGGCATTTGAAGAATTGGCCTCAGGTCTTAATGGGATAAACAATATTAGATTTAACTTTTTCCAATAATCATCATGATCAACTGAATTATGGGTGTTTCACAGCTTCTCTGCTGTAAACACCTGAACCAGAATGATGGAATTATTGTCTGCTCTGAGATCTTGATGTGTATGAAGATTACAAATCCTGTTGTAATGTGTTTATGTTAATTTGATCTTCAAAAGTGAGTGTGGACCAGAGCAGTGTTAATTTCGTCGACTAAACCAGTGGTTCTCAAAAAGTCATGTCCAGGGCCCCCAAACTGACACATATTAGCCCACGGACCCCCATCTGAAAATGCTTTGTGCCAGGGGAAGAGAAGATTTATGTAAAAACATTTGCAATATTTTGCAAATATTTTTGAATAGCCAACGTATAAATGGATAAAATGGTTAAAATGATCGTGATGCTACTGTATGTTTACTACTTTTGCTGGGACAGATTATATGCTGATGCAGAGAGTAGAAGTAGAAGTCGCATTCCATAGGGGGGAAATCAGCTGTTAGATTGACAGCTGTGGTCAAATTTAAATGAGCACTTTGGTGTGAGAGAATTAATTTAGTCAAATGTGTATTTATTACGGGGCTAGGCTGCCAGCATGGCTCCTGGCCCTGTTTTAATATTGCCTTAATTTCGTTTCTTCTGTTTTTGCCACTTTTCGCAGTTCTGGCTGAACCGTGCATACGCTTTTTACGAAACTCGGCCATATGATAGATGGTCATGAAAAACGATCAAGAAATAAATCTCACAATCTTTCGTCAAAAGTTGGCGCTATAGAACGCCGAAGTCTGACGTCATTTACACATCCTTTGTTTGTCTACCTGGTTCGCAGTTTTCCACCCCCGTTCTGAATCCCATAGACGTATTTAATATCGCGTCAAATAAGAACTGTGTTACAAAAATAAACACATGACCCCGGCGTGTTGACTCTTATGGATATGAAGCATCAACTGACGGTGAGAAAACGCTAATGTTACTTCCGCCGAATTAGTTACATTTTCGCCAGAAACAGACTGTATCAAATATAAGTGACTGACTATCATAAACGATAGAGAACCTCCTCCCTGACAATAACGCCGACACGCGGTGTTTATTTTTGGACCACAATTCTTATATGAGACGATTCTAAGATGACCCAATGTTATTCTCCATAGAGAAATTACTTCCGCAAACCTGGGGATGAACGAGTCACGTCAGGACTTCGGTGCTCTATAGCACTCAATTGAAAATGCCAACTTTAAACAGGTACAACTCATGCCCTGTTTGACCTACAGCCATAAAACTTGATACACACATGCGTCTACTCATGATGAACAACTTTCACACTCTGACTTTTGACCTCTGACCTTTAGATCTCCCACTATTTTGAATTATATGAAAAACAGTTAAAACCTGGGATTTTTGAGTAATCTGCACGAAACGTTTTACACATGAACTTTGGACCTATGCCGACATCTGAAAAGTGAAAAAATGAAGCTTTAATGAGCCAATGAATATTGCAGTTTTATGACAATTATTCATCTGCCCCTAACACATACATGCAGACTCACATTTCATTGAAACTTTGCAGAAATGTAGAGGGTCATTCCAAATATCACTGAAACCAATCTTACTCCAAATGGTCAAACGGGGGCGCTATAGCAATTTTTTGAAAATGCAAACTTTAAACAGGCAAAAGTCATGCCTCGTTTGGCCGACAGCCATTAAACCTGCTTACACATGTGCCTTGACTCATGAGGAACACATCTATCACGTTGACCAGTAAGCACCACCCTTAGATTGTCCGCAATTTTGAGCAGTTTGAAAAACACTTAAACCCAGGATTTTTCAGCTATTTGCATGAAACTGTATCATCTATGTGAGCTGCTTTTTCACAGTATCTCTGCTTTTTCACAGTTCTGTTGGTCCAATGGCTTCTCGCTTGAGCACGTGCCTTAAAACCTCAAGGTTTGCATTGCACACAACATGATTGTGTCAATTAATGCATGTGCAATTGTTAAAGATAACCTGAAATGCTTATTTGAGAGGGTATGTTTTTGCAATGTATGACATACTTCATTCTGAAAATAGCCGATCTACAATCTCAAAACTTTTCAGATAGCAACGTGTTTCTGAGCTTGTAGATCGGCTGCTTTCACTGGTTTCGGTTCCGAGGAGACATACAATTTCTCTATTGGTAAATGGTTTGTGAACGAGTGATCTTAGTGTTACTGAAACAGGGGCTTGGTTCATGACAGAAGGCAAGAATTTATTATCTTCAACAGACAACTTCAGCCTGGACAAAGCTATAGCACTATAGGTAGTGTTGCAGCCCGTGAGTCCGATGGTTGAGAGTTTGATTCCTGTTAATGGCAATAGGTTGAACGGTCCAATCAATCCATTCTATTTCCATTTCTGTCTGTCACTCTCTCTTCAATCTATTCCGTTTCCTTGTTTCTCTCTCTTCAATCTATTCCGTTTCCATGTCTCTCTCTCTCTCTCTCTCTCTATCTCTCTCTCTCTTCAATCTATTCCGTTTCCATGTCTCTCTCTCTCTCTCTCGCTCTTCAATCTATTCCGTTTCCATGTCTCTCTCTCTCCTTCATGCACTGGCCCCGTATTATTGCTGCTTGCAGCTATATTTCTACTTGTATTCAACCTTGTTCTACAAGGTTGAATACAAGTAGAATAAATACACATTTGACTACAAATCTTGCCAACACAACCCCAACCTGTTGACATTAAATTTCACATAATTTCACCAAGTCAGGGGACTTCAATGTTTTTCATGCCCAAGATATGTTGTATACAATTGTTTTGCAGTTTTAACTTTTTCATAGTAATAGTATTCAGAGTGTAAACATAATACTTACTCCAATAATATACTCCGGTAGTAATAGTTTAAAGGTGGGGTATGTGATTTTATTTCGTTAAGATAAGTGTTAAATTGCTCTATATTCTGATAGTAATCATTGCTATATAGAGTGTTTGTTCAGTAACAGGAGTCTCCCCGTCTCTCCAGCGCTTTATTTAAAAAAATTATAAATTTTTCGGGCGGGATGCCAATTTTTTCCAAACAGGATAGATAAATCAGACAGGATATTACATACATAGATAGATACATATTAGACAGGTGACATTGGAAGTGATGACAAAGAAATGAGCAGACACAATTGGAACTGGAACAATATAACATTTAAGCTGATATATGGGTACTCTCCTGATTGGTTGAAATGTTGTCATCCACCTGAAAACGTATTTTCTGTTTATTAAAGAGCTGGAGCTGAATTAACTTTCTGTGCCAATTTAGCTTAATAAAATGTATTTTCATTCTTGGTTTATTTAATGTATCCTGTAGTGATAGTAAACCTGACTATGTCCTTTATTATGTTGTGGTCCCTTGGGTGTTCGAGCCAAAGTTAAAGGGGCCGTAACAGTGATGATGTCGTCTGTCTTTCTCACACCAACCAAATATGGACTTGAAGGATAAAAAAGGGGGGAAAAGTAAAGACAAAAATATAAAAAATAAAAGATAATCAACAGAGAAACAGTTTATCACCCATTCTTAAGAATTGGGAAATATCATTTCGTACCAAAACATCAAAAATTATTACTTATTAACACAAAATGTTGGGTGAAACAATATTCTTATAACATTTATATATATGAATTACATAATGATTTGTACAATGTTTTGGTCTGGTTTCCTTTTTTTTTTTCATCTTAACTTGCACTCGCACTTGCACTTGCAAGAAAACACCCTCGTCTCAGACAAGGATCACAACTTCAAACAAATTTTTTGTTGTTAAATAAAAAATGTAAAAATAAAATAAAGAACCCAAATAAAAGACTAACCATGCGTATTGATAACATAGGTGTAAGAATGTACTATATTATCATCTTTGTTTAAAAATATATTTTTTGTAATAATGTTGGCACTTTAAAGTTGTGTCCAAGAAGATCATTCTCAACTCCTTAGATTTCTACAAAAACATTTAAAAAGTGATTGCTATTTCCTAATGTCACCTGTCTCACTTCCTGGTTTAAAAAAAGGCAGGAAAGCTGCTGAATCTATTGCAAGATTTCACATTTTTGGTAAATGCATTAAGTAATATTGCTATCAGTTGCGTCTCAACCATAACATGTCAACTCTGTCAGTCCTTCTAAATCTAAACTTAATAAAAATGATGGTTGAAAAATGTATCAATATTTAGAGAACTCTGAGCAATGATGACAAACTATGACTGCGCTGTATGAGTCCTCATGTGTGTTTTTAGATTACACATTTGACTAAAACCTGTACCACAATCTGTGCAACTAAAGGGCTTTTCGCCTGTGTGAGTCCTCATATGTGATTTCAGATTACCTAGTTGACCAAAGCCTTTAGCACACACTAGGCAAGCAAAGGGCTTTTCCCCTGTATGAGTCCTCCTGTGTGTTTTTAGATGACTCATTTGAGTAAAATCTGTACCACAATCTTTGCAACTAAACAGCTTTTCCCCTGTATGAGTCCTCATGTGTGTTTTCAGGTTATACATTTGACCAAAGCTTGTACCACAAACTTTGCAAGTAAAGGGCTTTTCCCCTGTATGAGTCCTCCTGTGTGTTTTTAGATGACTCATTTGAGTAAAATCTGTACCACAAACTTTGCAAGTAAAGGGTTTTTCCCCTGTATGAGTCCTCATGTGCATTTTCAGATGACCCATTTGACCAAAGCCTATAGCACAAACTGTGCAAGCATAGGGCTTTTCCCCTGTATGAGTCCTCATGTGTGTTTTCAGGTTATATATTTGACCAAAGCTTGTACCACAAACTTTGCAAGTAAAGGGCTTTTCCCCTGTATGAGTCCTCATGTGCATTTTCAGATGACCCATTTGACCAAAGCCTGTACCACAAACTTTGCAAGTAAAGGGCTTTTCCTCTGTATGAGTCCTCATGTGTTTTTTTACATCACGGTTGTAAACAAAATCTTTACCACAAACTTTGCAAGTAAAGGGTCTTTCCCCTGTATGAATCTTCATGTGTGATTTCAGATTACTCATTTGACTACAGCCTTTACCACATATTTTGCAAGAAAATGGCTTTTCCCCTGTATGAGTCCTCATATGTTTTTTTACATTACAGTTGTAAACAAAATCTTTACCACAAACTTTGCAACTAAAGGGTCTTTCCCCTGTATGAGTCCTCATGTGTGATTTCAGATTACTCATTTGACTAAAGCCTTTACCACAAACTTTGCAAGTAAAGGGTTTTTCCCCTGTATGAGCCCTCATGTGTGTTTTTAGATCACGGTTGCGACCAAAACCTTTACCACAATCTTTACAAGTAAAGTACTTTTCCCCTGTGTGAACAACTGTGGGCCTTTTCAGACTTATCTTGTGATTACATATTTTGCCAAACTCTGTACAGGTAAAACTTTTCTTCCCTGTGTGACTCTTCATGGAGTGAGTTTGTGTTGACGATGGCAGGTCCTGGGACAGCTTGTGGCTTGAAGACGATGTTTGTCCTTCCGCATTTTGTGTCTTGGGTGAAGTCGGTGTGTTTACAACCGACTGACCTTCCCTGGTCTCCTCCAACTCATCACTGTCTTCAGTGACGTCAGATTCAGAACAGTGTGGAGAAAGGAGCTCGTCACCACTAGTTGGTTGTGATGTTCCACAGTCCTTTACATCAGCTTGTGTTTTTATGTGTCCATCACTAGTTGGTTGTGATGTTCCACAGTCCTCTACATCAGCTTGTGTTTTCATGTGTTCAGTTGAGGTGCTGGCTACAGGTTCTATCTTTCCGTTGTCATCATCATCTTCACCTTTCACTGCTGGTAATGTCAACGTTGACCCATCAGCCTCTGGTCTTTGAAGTAGCTCCTCCTGTTCCTCTTTGATATGTGGAGGTTGTGGTTCCTCCTGGACTAGACTGGGGCTCCTCTCCTGCAGTTCAGGGAAACCCTCCTCTTTACACACAAGGAGGGGCAGGTCGTCTGGGCGGGGGGGGGACGGGTGACGAGAGAAAAAACATTAAAGGCTTGACCTTAACATTATTTCATGCAGTGTTTCCTCTGTTGGTGGTTGTAAATTCAGCTGTAAATACATTTTCCATTTCCAAACCATAAGTCTATTCTCATTCTTAAAAAATGGCATTTGCTGCAAACATTCTAATTTACCAACACATGCTGAGAGCATATTCCAGTTTGGATGTGCATGCTCTTCTACTTCTCTGTTAATAAGAGGATAGCCTTACAATAAAACAAAAAGAGGAGAGAGAGAGAGAGAGAGAGAGAGAGAGAGAGAGAGAGAGAGAGAGAGAATGAAACGTACTGATGTCCAGGTGGTTTTTAAGTTCCTGTTTAATAGAAACACTCCAACTCATCTTCACCTTGAGGCTGGACTCCGCACACTGGTCTGCAATGAAGTACAATGAGGACTTTATTAATAAGGACATTGATGTGACATGAATAAGGGCTGTGACGGCCAGCCCAATCTGAGGCATTTGACTCAAATTAAACGAGCCATCAATTGATTAATGATGGTTGACACCTGGCAATCAGACCTGGCAACATTGGGAAAATGTTTTGAGTACCACATTCGCACGCTTTCTCGCCGCTTTCGCGCACCATAACAATACGCCACCATACAGTATTACTAGCCTGGAAGTCAGACGAATCTGCCAGTGCGAAAAGTTAAAAAAAATAAGCTCTTGGCAGATTTGGTCTGGCCCCGCTCGGTTATGATTGGATTTCGCTGCCCCTGAAGTCGTGGGGCTCACCAAAGAGCACCTACCAAGTTTGGGGCGTTTAGCATGCTGGGAACTGGAGTTATGGCAGAGGAACTGGGAGACAGAGTGTGGAATCGTGTCCAAGGAGACAATGAAAGTATAAGGGATTTTGTTAACAGTTTTCACTCTTTGCGCCATAGGTGGAGGCCTGAAATTGATGAGGGGGAATAAATCAAACTAATCCTTAAACATATTAGATCTAAGTGTCCGATTTTGAGATTTTGTTCTGGCAGAAAGACAATTTTTTGTTTTGTTTTTCATTCTAATGCTGGGATTTGTATGGTCATATTCATAAATGGTCTTTTGTATGTATTGTGAGGTTATACAACAAAAGTTATTTATTTTATGCAAAGGTTAATTGACGGCGATTCGATCATTGTTGAAAAATAAACCTGATTTGTTTTCACAGACCGCTTGCCCCCAGCGGTTCTTGTATTCTTATATTCGTTTTACTGAGGTTACGTTTAGGAATACCTAGTGGCGACCGCTCCGAGGTCACCGGATTTGGGAGCGAGCATGTTTTGGGGCTTGTATTCAATAAAACACTACAAACATATCCTGTACACTACAGGTTTAAACCACTAGTACATAAAACAGTACATACCTATCCTGTGCAACTTTAATACAGGTTGCATCGTTGCATCAAACAGTCGACGTCCCTGGTCCGTCTCTCGCTGTCCCTTTGACAACGTTGAGTAATTTTGGGAAGCCATCTCTCTAGATACGGTAGACCTCTCCTTGTGGTGCTCTGTGGAAATCACCAGTAGAAATGACTTTTGGTTGTCATTCAGTAACCTTACATTATACCATGTAATCAAATCACACTAGACTTTTACCATGTTCTGTTCGGTTGAAAGGTGCAGTCACTAGTTGTGCTACAGTAAGTGCTAAAATAAGTGTCCCCATCCTGATGTAAACACCAGGTGAAAATGTAAATTAATTTCAATAAATGAAAAAAAAATCCCAGTAATTGATACAAGTAACAAGAAATTCCTGATCCACATGCTCAACATCATCATCGTGAGCTTGTGGATCGGCTATTTAAGTGACTTAATTGGTCCTGGTTTGTGTTTTCGGAAATATGGTCACCCTAACGTACGTAAAACGTGTTTACAAACCTGCAGTGTGTAGTTTGGTGGTGTGTATGCAACATGCTAGCCTTGGATCATACATGTATTTTATCGATTTTTACATTTGGAAATCTATGTTCGTCTTGGTCATTACTCCCCAATTGTCACTGGAGTGAACATCGGCCCGTAAAGTCTGTATTTCTACGAACATTTACAAATGCAAAACCCGGTAGTCAAGGATGTTAACTAGGCATTTGGAATCTTTGTGCACTGTATTAGTCCATATTTTTCAATTGATATGCATTTTAATCCCATCTGTGCATGAACCCCATATCCCCCCCCCTGTTTACTTTACATTGAGTGTAATACCGGCTTTCACCTGATGCGCCCCGCCACCAAGGAAGCTAAATTAAGGAAAGGACACCAAAGTCATTTTCTCTATCCAGACATTCCAGCCGGTAGATTTGTCGCTACGCATGTGACGATATGAAAATCACAATTATTGTGGCCAAAATAAGAGCGATTCACGATATTAATCGCAATTTATGCAAATTAAGCTTATACAATTTTAAAATGATAGAAAACGGACTGGATTCACTTGACCTGTAATTTTTTAACAAATATATTTATTGTCTGTAACTCAGGACAATTTTTAAACAGCCAACAGTCTTTCTTGACAGTCGCAAATATCCAATAGATGCTGACTCACACGGATGTAGAGAAAGATAACGGAATGTAAACATCTTAAAGTGATATTTCACTTTCAAAGATATTTGGGGTAATTTTATCATCTATTTATGCTTTTGTGAGCAGCCCCGACAGTTTTTAAGTTGCTTGATTCAGTATTTAGATATTTGATATCTAAATACAAACCCATTTCAGATTTTTTCATTTTCGCAAACATAAAAAAAAAAAAACATGTAAAAAGTAAAAGAAAAAACATGGCCCCCTCACGTATTAGAAGGACAATATCAGTCACCAGAACCAAGGATGGGTGTTTTTGATGAATCTATCATGATTAAAATAGAGTTTGAAGTTACAAAGGGTTTGTATAGGATATTTGATATTCATTTTATAAGGCACTGATAAGATGAATATCAAATATCTAAATACTGAATCAAGCCACTGAAAAACTGTCTGGGGTGATCACAAAAGCCTGAGTTGACGTTAAAATGAACCCAATCATGTTTGAAAGTAAAATATCCCTATAAGCAATCTCAACTTCAAGTAATCATTCACAATATAAGGTGCCACTGCAAAGACACAGCCTAGAGGGGAAAATGTCAATGAATTAATTGACCCAATAACTTCATTCAGAAGTAATCAAAGATGACATCTCTACTTCTATTGCTATATAAATAGCAATCTGACGATGTAAAGTTAAAACGGAACGGGACATGCTGCTATAAAATAATGCCTAATTTATACTTGGTTGAGCGCTGTGTCACTCACTAAAACAAGCCGATCTACGAGCTAAAAAACATAATGAGAGGATACAAGAGATATCTGTGCAACAGCTGCAAAGAGTGCATATTTAAGGTCATTTTTTGCAACCAAAAGACCATGTATTATGCAAGTACATAATGAAGTTGACCAAAGTTTCTCAGCTGCATTTAAAAGACATTTTCGTTATTATATTAAGCCATTTCTTAATGGCCTAATATAGGGTGCGTTTGGAAATTAAGCACTGAGCGCACTGGCCCATACAGACTAATATGCGAGTGCGCTCCCGGTGCTTATTTCCGAACGCACCATAGATCAAAATGATAATGTGAACAGTTGTGGCTGTTTTCTGGGTGTTTCCTTAATTTTAGACTAATAGGTTATCTTAGTCGGTTACTGTAAATGTTGTTTAAACCAGTGAAATTGTAGCCCTAGAATGTCTGTGATCTTACATACATTTCAAGTATTCCAAATACACAGTCATAGATCTCTCTCGGTCCGCCACTGTGTAGTGCCCATCTGCGCGGCCATAAAAGTGCTCTAAACTCCGTCTGTACTCACCCAATAATTAATTCCTAAGACGTCTAGTCATATTTTGTCCTCTACTTTCATATCCATGTGAAAGTTCTGCCAGAAAACGTGTGTTTAGTCAAATATCTCCACTTATTCACGAGCTGCACACGGACGAGTTCTGTGCGACGCGAGGGGCCAGGAATGATTGCAGCACTGAATATACGTAACTTCCATAAGACGCACAAATGTTTGGGACACACAATTGGCAGGTGATGATTCATTACCCCGCACCAATCACAAGCACCTGTCAATTGTGTGTCCCAAACATTTGTGCGTCCTTATGGAAGTTACGTATATTCAGTGCTGCAATCATTCCTGGCCCCTCGCGTCGCACAGAACTCGTCCGTGTGCAGCTCGTGAATAAGTGGAGATATTTGACTAAACACACGTTTTCTGGCAGAACTTTCACATGGATATGAAAGTAGAGGACAAAATATGACTAGACGTCTTAGGAATTAATTATTGGGTGAGTACAGACGGAGTTTAGAGCACTTTTATGGCCGCGCAGATGGGCACTACACAGTGGCGGACCGAGAGAGATCTATGACTGTGTATTTGGAATACTTGAAATGTATGTAAGATCACAGACATTCTAGGGCTAGTGAAATTGCTGCATATGATGCATCCATATCAAGGACCCAATTGATACAAAAACCCAAGGCAAATAAAGTCGGTCTTCTACGCCACTGGTATACAGGGTTCCGAAAGAGCTACCTAACGTAAACGTTTGCAATTTTTTTTTTACAAAACTACAGTGTGTAGTGTGATGCTGTGTGTGTAACACACATACATGCAGTGTGTAGTGTGATGCTGTGTGTGTAACACACATACATGCAGTGTGTAGTATGACGTTGTGTATGTAACACACATACCTGCAGTGTGTGGTTCGGTGTTGTGTAGTGTCTCTATCTCTCTCTGGAAGAGGTTGCACATGAACTCTGCAGCCGCACTGAGGCGCTCCAACACAAACACTCTGACAAGCTTCACACAACAAACATCAGCACCACGCTGCTGTTTGTCCAAAACACACAATATCTCCTCTCCCACCGACGTCATGTGTTCATTTATCTTCAGCCGTACAGACTCCATTGTTTTTACCTCCATTATGAGACGTTTTTCACCTCCTTTATGAGGCGGTTTTCACCTCCTTTATGTCACGGTTTTCACCTCCTTTATGACACGGTTTTCTCCTCCTTTATGAGACGGTTTGCACCTCCTTTATGAGACGGTTTTCATCAGGCGCTATGATGTTCCAACGCAACGAAGAACCAAACTTTCCTTTGTTGTGAAAAACGACACGCTCTACTTCCGGATCAACGTGTTTAACGCATGCGCAA
The DNA here is from genome assembly GCF_963280865.1 of Gymnoscopelus braueri. Classification (NCBI taxonomy): domain Eukaryota; kingdom Metazoa; phylum Chordata; class Actinopteri; order Myctophiformes; family Myctophidae; genus Gymnoscopelus; species Gymnoscopelus braueri. The sequence continues at coordinate 47,453,562 of NC_137616.1, read as the reverse complement.
TAATGGATCCAGGCACTGTTGCTTTAATGCCTTTCGCCACCTGGTGGAGGAGATGTGTAACTGTCACAATTAGACAGACAGATACTGTTTTTTAAAATATTATATCATCTATGCATACAATAGCCTACATCCATCTACGAAAATAGCCAATCTGGAAGCTCACAATGTGTCGAGCTTGTAGATCTGCTTCTGCTAATGTTGTAGAAAAGAAAAGTGTAGAAAGAAACGTGAATAAAATAGCCTACAATATGCAAGTATAATCAATATGGTTTTTCATTTTTCAGAGGCGAACTTGACGACCTGCTCACATTATTGAGTAATTTCAAAATTGCGAACAACAGCAAAGTTAACAAATCAAATAATGCTCAAACATATCTACATACTACAGCGTCACAATATTTAATCAAACCTGTAATTACATCTCTCTCAAAAGGTATGCTATGTACAGTGGTTCTCAACCTATGGGTCGGCACCCCCAGGGTCTTTGTTACATGTGTGTGATTTTGGGGGGCTGTCCCCAGTGACAGTGAAGTGATAATTTAAGGACCTTTAAGGACCTTTAAGACCTTTTAATTCCAAATAAAAAAAAGAAAGCAACAAAGAAAGAGACCATTACAGCATAAAAAGTAATAACAAACTAACTGATCAAACATTGGCCAAATTGTCAAATAGCATAAGAAAGAGGTAAACATTTTGAAAATAGCCGATCTTCAAGCCGATCTTGTAGATGAATTGCTACCCATTTTCCCAGTAGTCTAATCTTTTGTTATACAATGGCTCCTTAATCACTCTTAATCACTCTTCTTAAACATAAATGTGCATGCAGTTTGTGACGCTCCGACAGTATGAACACCTTTGGAGGTGTTGGGGGGAACACGGTGATTTGCTGACTGTCCATCCATCGTTAAGCAGAGACGTTTTTATTTTATTTTATTCCGGTCAGTCTTTCAGGGGAAGGCAAGAGCTCACATGGGCAGGCAACGGTCTGCCTTAATGGTGGGTGGTGGCTATAGGGGCCGGGCATAGCGATGTTACAGGGTCGAGACGCCGTTAAATCAGCCCACTTTCGCCGCCATAGTGAGTGAGTAGATTGACAGCTGCCACAAGTGTAGAGTAGTGTAGTAGCCTAGTCTGTAGTCCTGTGTTTGTTGTCCAGCAAGTAGACGGTGTACATATTATCTATCTCTAACTTGTCTGTTGCTCTAATTTAGCAATGGTAGGACAGTGCTGCATTATCGGATGCAATGCCAAGGTTTCAGACGTTAAATTAAAAAAGTTAAATTGCACACATTTCCAACCTGGAAGAAAAGCTTTGGAGATCAGATGTCGGAGATATCAAAGAAACGTCGTATGGCTTGGCTTGGGTACAATGAGATTGAGCTAACAGCTAAATTGTGTTTCTCTATGTGTCCAGGTTGAGAAACGTTGTCTAACGTGGGTGGCTCACGGTCACGGTGGCTGAGTAAACAGCCAGGGACTCTTGTCTGTCTGTCAGCAAGTGTTCAGACGTCAGAGATTTCAAATAAATGTAGTATGGCTTGGGTGTCAGCTGACAAAAAAACATAACCTTCAACAACATTCCCAAACACATATAAGCTCAAACGAGCATGACAGCACACAATCAAAAATATAAACATCTGTTGGAGGCAAGGGCCAGGCGAGCATCAGCGTTGCCATGTCGGCTTATTATAAGCGACTTTGGGCTTCTTTTTCTGTAAAGTTGCTTGTAAAATTAGTAGTTTTGTGTGGCTTATTTATAAAGACAAGTGTACTTGCTTATTTAGGTACTTGCTTATTTAGGCTTTTAAAAATAAATAAAAACATTTTAAACCAGTGGTTCTCAAATCTTTTCATGAAAATGTTTTGTGCCAGGGAGCATTTGTGTTGTTAGAATGTTTAAAAAAATATTCCAAATATTCTTTATTTTATTGCAAGAGTTTTTTTTAATAGCCTATGTACAAGCTCACGTGAGCTTGTAGATCGGCTATTTTCAAGTAGCCGATGTCACTAAGCCACTTCTTTTGGGCTTGTTTTCATAGATCTGGTCGCAACAGGTCCGTTGTGCACTTTCTCAATGATCAATGAACAATATAAAATTAATAATAATACTTCGCTATAATAATATTATAAAAATATATATAAATAATCAGTACTCAAGATGACTATATTTTATTTCGGTTACACAACTAAGCAACAAAACGTTGTTCTTTTCAGGTAAAATGAATGATTGTGACTGACTGGCAGGGGCGGCTGGTATCAATGGGCTAGTGGGGCTAAGCCCCCCCTATATTATTGAAAAAAAAAAAAAAAAAAAAAAATATTTTATTTTTATTTTTATTTTTTTTATTTTAATTGTCTTTATTATTAAAATGTTATTAAATGTTATTACATGTTATATATATTTTTTTAGAATAGATTATTTAAATGGTGGAACCTAGAGCAGCAACAGCATCAACAAGGAAAACACTAAATATGTCAAAATGGGCTGATTTCTTTTAGCCCAAATCAGCTTCCATTGGCTTTCATTGAGTTGAGTGATTGACAGCTGACATGACACGCCTGCTTGATTTACTCACCATAGAGCGTCGCAGTTCCCGCCCACTTCCTGTTTTTTTTGGTGCCGGAAGAAAAAACTCAATGCATTTTTCCATTGACATTTCCAAAAATATTTATATCTATTAATTTAAGCCTCGAATCAAGCCATCACGAGATGACATGAATCATGACCATAAAACGTTTTTTTCTGTGATTTTATTTTATTTTATATTTAATTATATGATATACTATATTTAATAAATACCCTTTGTTTTGCCGTTTTCAACAAAAAAAAAATCACAGAATCAAACGTTTATGGTCATGATTCATGTCATGTCATGATGGCTTGATTCGAGGCTTAAATTAATAGATATAAATATTTTTGGAAATGTCAATGGAAAAATGCATTGAGTTTTTTCTTCCGGCACCAAAAAAAACAGGAAGTGGGCGGGAACTGCGACGCTCTATTGGGGCTAACTTTTCTTAGCCCCCAAGCTCCGCCCTCACTGGCTTTTGACCAATGAAGGTGTACCTGCGTTTTCTGTGCTTTGTTCTGGGAACAACACAGTGTGTGTGTGTGTGTGTGTGTGTGTGTGTGTGAGAGAGAGAAAGAGAGAGAGAGAGAGAAAGAGAATTCAACTGCCCCTAGCGATCTAACGGTAAGGCTGGCGGACATGACAGTGGATGTGTTGGATGCAGCTCAAAGTGAACTTTACTCAGGTATCTAGTTTGTTGCCGTACGACCTTCCTAGACCGAGTTATTAAAGAAAAACGGGCGACAATGGCCAAAACTCAATCGAAAATCCGCGATCGAAAATCGGCAAAAGTGGCCGTTTTCAAGATGTTTTGGCCATTATCTCTGGAACGGAAGGTCCAATCTGCTCAGTTCAAAGCTTGTTTAATGCGTGACTTTGAGGATATTAAGCTCCTAGCGACACCTTTACGGGGTTTTGGGGTTTTTGGGCCTGAAAGCAGTGGTGGAAAAAGTACTCAAATTCTTTACTTAAGTAAAAGTACCAATACTGCAATATAAAAATACTCTGTTACAAGTAAAAGTCCAGAATAAAAAATTACTTGAGTAAAAGTACAACAGTATTGGCATCAAAATGTACTTAAAGTACCAAAAGTAAAAGTACTAAATATTTGAAAATAGCAGATCTACAAGCTCACAACGGGTCGCGATGCGACGCGTTGTGAGCTTGTAGATCTGCTATTTTCAAATAGCCTTTGTATAAAATAGGTTTAAAGTGGTTAATGTATGTTTCATTATATCATAATTTATATCTGAAAAGTAACTAGTAACTAAAGTTTTCAAATAATTGTAGTGGAGTAAAAGTACAATATTTGTCTCTGAGATGTAGTGGAGTAGAAGTAAAAGTATTGGAAATTGGAAATACTCAAGTGAAGTACAAATACCTCAAAATTGTACTTAAGTACAGTACTTAAGTAAATGTACTTAGTTACTTCCCACCACTGCCTAAAAGTATGGTAATTGTTCGGACCGGCCCAGTAGGGCCCAGTTAGGGCCAGGCCTTAATTTTCAGGCCCGTGGAGAACTCTTAGAGAGACAGACAGACAGACAGTGTGTCTGTCTGTCTGTCTGTCTGTCTGTCTGTCTGTCTGTCTGACTCACTGACTGACTGACTGACTGACTTACTTCCACAGTATGATTTTATTTTTTTGATATCATTGATATCAATGCTGAAATGCATGATATCATGCTCAAATGCTCTCAGGCAGGATGCCATATGTGCCATCACTAGTTGATGTGTGACTGACTGATTTGTATACTTTTGTCTATACTTTTGTCAAATAAAAGTATATTTTCCTAAATCTGGATGTGTAAACTATACAGATTATTACTGTGCACATGTACTATATAAGATAGCATGTTTGAGCATAAATATGCATTTTGAGAACCCCCAAAAATTCTGAAGCGCGCATGCTTAGCCCTCCCACCCAAAGTTCCCACCAGCCGCCACTGGACTGGGCACTGTCATTACATCTGATCTAGGGCACAGATGTAATGACTTTTTTCCAGGTAGCGTGCCTTTGCGTCTGCGTTCAGCTTCTCTCTGTATGGTATCTCTCTGTATGGTATCTCTCTATCTCTCTTCTGTCCTTTACCAATAAACTCGCTGTAGAAGATCGGAGTAGGACATCGCATCCTCAGGCTGTATTACAACAGTTCTGTTGAAGGCATCCTAACAGGCTGTGTCACGGCCTGGTACGGGAACTGCACTGCCCGAGAAAAGATCAGCCTACAGCGAGTAGTGCGATCGGCAGAGCGAATAATGGGAAGCGAGCTCCCAGCGCTCCAGGAACTGTACAAAAAGCGGTGCGTGGTCAAAGCCAAGCGCATCATCAAGGACAAGAACCACCCAAGTCACAGACTGTTCAAACCCCTACAACGACCGCGACCGGGCAAGGGGCTCTACCGCAGTATCAAGAGTTCCACCACCAGGTTCTGGTGCAGTTTTAATCCGGCTGCTGTCAGAATGCTGAATGAGGCATAAGCCTTGTTCAGCAGCCTGACAACAGGCGGTGCAGACTCTTCTGGATCTTCCTGAACACACCTGTGGACTACACCAGGTACAAATGACTTTTTGTTGCACTCCCTCATGGAGCTACTTGCGGATTATACTAGGGTCAGTCCACCCTAGGTGGACACGCACTGACCTTTTGCACCTTAATCCCATGTATAATGCACTGACTTTTTTTTTGTCTTTTTATTGTGCTCTTTTTCCCTAAGCACCTTAACGTCCATATGTATATCATGCACAGTATAAGTATAACATGCACAGTATGTATACATTGCTGCTATGCGCAGGCACCTTAGTTTTTTATTATCTCAGGTACTTTGTAAATATGTAGATAACTTGTCTGGCCTTCTGTTGCTCTCTTGTTTTGATCTCCTTCCCACTTGCCCCCCACCCCTCTTCTTCTCTCCCCCCCCCCCCCCTCTTCTTTCTATGGAAATTAACGTTGCGATGGGAACGATGTACAAAAACGAATTTCACCCACTTTTTTACCTTGTAAACCTGTGATGTGACAATAAAACTGATTCTGATTCTGATTCTGTAGTTCAGCACACGTCGTGACTCGTGGGTAACTGTCAATGTTGTTGATACGAGCTGTTGTTATGGAGCTCACCTAATATGGCCACCGGAACTACTTCCGCCTAAGCTTGGCCACGCCTTTTGCCCGGCCCCTATAGGCTTCTGACCTGAAATGAATCAACACAATCAATATGTGTTTAATCCAATAGAGGGAGCCACACACAACAACACCAAGACCAAGACCAGTCTCCCATCTGCAACACATATAGAAAACACACCTGGGCTGATGTAAATATTCATAATTAATGATTAATGTCTGTCTGCTTATCTGAACAAACCGCCTAAATGTATATGAGATATTTATTTGCTCAGTGGTGTTAAATTCTTGCTATTCACTCTGTGAATAATCCATTACAACCGGGAAAGCATCCGTGCCATTTTAGACTTTAGTCTTGGCTATTAAAAAAATAGCAGATGTACAAGCTCACAGCGTGGCACTTCGTGCCGCACTGCAAGCTTGTATATCTGCAATTTTTCAACATTTCTTTTACATCTTGAAAATGTTGAATACTTTTGGATTTTTTAACACAAATCTTCTCTTCTGGGGGTGCCTGGCACAAAACATATTTAGATGGGGGTCTCCACGGCCAAATATATATCAATTTGTAGGTCCTCCTTGGCACGGAAAAGTTTGAAGACTATACTGATGGCATTTGAAGAATTGGCCTCAGGTCTTAATGAGATAAACAATATTAGATTTAACTTTTTCCAATAATCATCATGATCAACTGAATTATGCGTGTTTCACAGCTTCTCTGCTGTAAACACCTGAACCAGAATGATGGCATTATTGTCTGCTCTGAGATCTTGATGTGTATGAAGATTACAACACACTCCTGTTGTAATATGTTTATTATTATTAATAAATAATTTAATGGCAAGGTGCCAATGAAGGGCTTACTTCCTCTTCAAAAGTGAGTATGGACCAGAGCAGTGTTCATTTCGTCGACTAAACCAGTGGTTCTCAAAAAATCATGTCCAGGGCCCCCAAACTGACACATATTAGCCCGCGGACCCCCATCTGAAAATGCTTTGTGCCAGGGGAAGAGAAGATTTATGAAAAAACATTTGCAATATTTTTCAAAATATTAATACAAATCTTGCCAACACAACCCCAACCTGTTGACATTACATTTCACATCATTTCACCAAGTCAGGGGACTTCAATGTTTGTCATGCCCAACATATGTTGTATACAATTGTTTTGCAGTTTAAACCTTTTCATAGTAATAGTATTCAGAGTGTAAAAATAATACTTACTCCAATAATGTACCCGGTAGTAATAGTTTAAAGGTGGGGTAAGTGATTTTATTTCGTTAAGATAAGTGTTAAAATGCTCTATATTCTGATAGTAATCATTGCTATATAGAGTGTTTCTTCAGTAACAGGAGTCTCCCCGTCTCTCCAGCGCTTTATTAAAAAATATATACATTTTTCGGCGCGGGATGCCAATTTCTTCCAAACAGGACAGATAAATCAGACAGGATATTACATACATATAGATACATAGATACATATTAGACAGGTGACATTGGAAGTGATGACAAAGAACTGAGCAGACACAATTGGAACTGGAACAATATAACATTTAAGCTGATATATGGGTACTCTCTTGATTGGTTGAAATGTTGTCATCCACCTGGAAACGTATTTTCTGTTTATTAAAGAGCTGGAGCTGAATTAACTTTCTGTGCCAATTTAGCTTAATAAAATGTATTTTCATTCTTGGTTTATTTAAAGCAGCACCCTGTAACTCCTCAGATTTGAGCCCGGTTTCCTGTGCAAGTGCTGACATTTTTACCATTGAGCTAATAGAGCCTGCCTGCTTGTCAGAATATGGTGCTTTAACCTTTTAACAAAAAAGCGTTTTCTTTTAACCAAAACATCACTTGTCCTACCTTTGGGTACAAGGTATTGTCAAGGTATTGGATTATACTGGTTGAACGACAGACGTGTTAACCAATAGGAAGGCTCCCTCAACCAGATGTGACGTCACAAATAAGAGCCGGCATCCGGGGCTAGTCAAGCTTGGTAGACCCGGATCGCATGTGTTGTTGTATTAATTCATGCTACTATCCATCCTATTGAGTTGCTCTAAATAAACCGGTGCTCCTGTGGAGTACTGAAACTGTACATCAGTCTCACCGTTTTGACATGGTGTCAGAAGTTCTCTGAGAAGAAAGAACCAAGATAATGGCGAAGTTTAATCCACCGGAAAACTTCAACTTTGAGCGACCGTCAGAATGGCTTGCCTGGCGACAGAGATTCACACGGTACCGGTCGGCTACAAAGTTGGGGGCCGAAGACGGAGAAGTCCAGGTTAGCACTCTCATTTACGCCATGGGCAATGAGGCGGAGAATATCTTCAAGTCGTTTACCTTTGCTGCGGATGAAAAAGACGATGATTACGACACAGTGCTAGCCAAATACGACGCCTACTTCATACCGAAAAAGAACGTTATACACGAAAGAGCGTGCTTCCATCAACGAGTACAAAAACAGGGAGAAATAGCAGAGTCATACATCAGAGCGCTCTACGAGCTGAGTGAAAACTGTGACTTTGGACAACAAAAAAATGAAAATATCAGAGACAGACTGGTTGTCGGTATCCGCGACAGACAACTCTCCAAGCGAATGCAACTGATGTCCGAACTCACCCTAGACAAAGCAATACAGATGGTGAGACAAGGAGAGGACGTCGAGGAGCAGATGCAGCAACAATCGGCGCTCAACGTCCAGGAGGTGACACGGCAGCCGCGGAGAAGAGGTGGGAGACAGCCTGCTAAGGAGATGGGTGGCAGGCGGGAGCAAGCCCACTCAGGAGACAATAGATGTCGCCGGTGCGGTAAAGAAAAGCATAATGCCCAAGCCAAATGCCCAGCATCAGACACAGAATGTAGGAAATGTGGGAAGAAAGGCCACTGGGAAAGGCAGTGTTTTTCTAAGTCAGTGAGAGAGGTCACTCAGGACAGTAGTAAAGAGGATGAGGAAAGCTTTTATCTGGGGGCAGTGAACAAAGTAAACCAGGGCAGTGCAGATCACTGGTCAGAACAGATAACTATAGGACACACTCCAGTTAAGTTCAGGATTGACACAGGTGCTGATGTTACTGTAATGAACCAAGAGACATTCAGCGCACTCAGACCGGAAAGACAGCTAGTAGAGTCTAGGGGGCTACTAAACAGTCCGGGTGGGGCACTGGATATAATGGCACAGTTTACGGCCAGTACGCTTCACAAGCAGAGGAAGTACATTTTCAATATATACGTAGCAAGAGGGACTACGGTCAGCAACCTACTAGGCAGAGAGACAGCGGTAGAAATGGGGCTGGTTAAAAGAGTACAGCAGGTCAGAGCAGCAGCAGGTCTTCAGGGGACATTGAAAACAGACCCTGTTAGGATCCACCTGAAAGATGGAGCTGTACCATATGCTGTACACACTGCCAGAAGGGTCCCTCTACCACTTCTACCTAAAGTACAGGCGGAGCTACAGCGAATGGAGGAGCAGGGCGTGATAGTGAAAGTCACGCAACCTACTGACTGGTGCGCACCCATGGTGCCAGTCATGAAACCAACAGGCGCAGTGAGGATCTGCGTAGCACTCCAAAAGCTCAACGAGAACCTCAGAAGAGAGAGATATCAACTGCCAACAACAGAGGAGACTCTGGCCAAGCTATCAGGTTCCACAGTCTTCACATCTCTGGATGCAGCATCCGGCTTCTGGCAGATACCGCTGCATGAAGACAGTAGCCTCCTAACAACCTTCATGACACCTTGTGGGAGGTACTGTTTCAAGCGCCTGCCGTTTGGGATAAATATTGCACCAGAGATTTTCCAGCAGAAAATGAATGAACTGTTGGAGGGACTTGAGGGCGTGGAAGTGTACATGGACGATGTAATTGTCCATGGCAAGGACATGACTACACACGACCAACACCTGCAGAGCACACTAGAGAGAATGGAGCAGGCGGGTCTTAAACTCAACAAGGAAAAATGTGTTTACAGACAAGCAGAGCTGCGGTTCCTGGGGCACATTGTGGATGCCAGTGGAGTGAGGGCAGACCCAAGAAAGGTCAGTGCCATCAGTGAGCTAAAAGAGCCCACAAATGTGCATGAGTTAAAACGTGTGTTAGGCATGATCAACTACATGAGCAAATATATTCCGGACCTGGCAACAGCAGCAAGTCCTCTGTATGAACTACTGAAAGAGAAAAACATTTGGACATGGGATCAGCCACAACAGCAAGCGTTCCAGAGGCTGAAGGAAAACCTTATCACCTCACCCGTCTTGGCTCACTATGACCCACAAAGACAGACAGCTGTTTCAGCGGATGCGAGCAGCTATGGGATAGGGGGCGTCCTTCTGCAGCTGCACAGTGGTGAAAGATGGAAACCTGTAGCGTACTGCTCCAGGAGGCTGTCGGATGCAGAGACTCGATACGCACAGATCGAGAAGGAGTGCTTAGCAGGAGTGTGGGCCTGTGAGAGGTTCCAAAAGTACCTAGTCGGCATGGACAAATTCCGACTCATCACAGACCACAAGCCACTGGTGCCACTGATAAACAGCAAGGACCTAGATACGGTGCCAGTGAGGTGTCAGCGACTCCTGATGCGGTTGATGAGGTTCAACGCCAGAGCTGAATATGCGCCAGGGAAAACTCTGGTCATTGCAGATACCCTGTCACGCATTCCTGTGGAGAACAGGGACAACACCACAGAGAAGATCGTCGAGTGTCATGTTAATGCTGTTACTCACAGTTGGCCAGTGTCACAGCAGAAACTGGATAGGATCAGATCTGCTACACAGGAGGATGAGCAGCTACAAAATGTATGGAAGCTGACCACAGAAGGATGGCCTAAAAAAGTGAGTAGCACACCACTCAGTGTAAAAGACTATTATGCAGTGAAAGACTCATTGTCAATATGTGAGGGCCTTGTGACATTAGGATGTCGCATTGTGATTCCATAGTCCATGAGACAGGAAATGCTAGAGCGCATATATGACGGACACCAAAGCCTGTCAAAATGTAGGGAAAGAGCCCAAGAAACGGTGTGGTGGCCCAAAATATCGGCGGATATTAAACAGAGAGTGGAAACATGCCACTTTTGTCAGATAAACAAGCGTACACAGCGTAAAGAGCCACTGCAACCTACACCCTTACCTGAACGTCCGTGGCAAAAGTTAGGTACAGACTTGTGTGAATATAACGGCAAGCACTACTGTGTTGTATCAGACTATTACTCAAGGTACCTGGAGATCTTACAGTTGACCTCTACCACAACAGACCAGGTTGTTAGGGTACTGAAAGCTACCTTTGCCAGATTTGGGGCCCCAGAACAGATCCAGAGTGATAATGGCCCTTGTTACACTAGTGAGGCCTGGAAGGACTTTTGCAGACAATACGATATTGAGCACATCACATCCAGTCCCCACAACCCACAGGGTAATGGTCATGCGGAGCGCGCTGTGCAAGCTGCTAAGCGCATACTCAAACAAGATGACCCAGTTTTAGCGTTGATGTGCTACAGGGCGACACCAACGGCTTCGACAGGGGTAAGCCCAGCGGAGTTACTCATGGGACGTAAAATCAGAACTACACTGCCATCACTCAAGAGCAATCTGGTCCCCAAGTGGCCTGATAAAGACCATCAGACGCAGAGACGCAGAGGCCAAACAGCAACAGGCATTCTACTTCAATAAGAGACATGGAGTAAAAGACTTGCCACAGCTACAACCTGGAGACCATGTCTTGCTGAAGTTAGACGGGGAAAAGACATGGAAGGGACCAGCATCTGTCATCCGTGAGAGTTGTACGCAGCGCTCATATCAGGTGAGCACACCTGGGGGAGGAGAAATGCGAAGGAACAGACGGCATCTACAACGTGTGCCGCAAGCAACGACAGGGAATACAGAGACTATTGGACTGTCACTGAACATAGAGTCAGAGAGAGCTGACACACACAACCAGAGCTCTTCCCAGGGACAGTGTGAAAACAATGGACCTGAAAGAAACACACCAGAAGGTTTTGTGGTGACGAGGTCGGGTAGAGTGTGCAAACCCGTTTTGAGAATGGATTTGTAGGCCAAAATGTGATTTGTGGAAAAGAAAAAAAATATGAAAAAAAAACTGTGATACACATTGCATGTTAAAGAAGGAAATGTGAGATTTATGGTAAATGCATTGTTATTGATTTTGTTTCCCTGGAGAAAAAAAAAGGAGAAGGGGAAAAGGTGAAAGACAGAAGAGTTAAACTGTTGATTTGACTTGAGTTGATTTTGGCAAGTTGCTAAAGTAATATTGATGTTCAGATGTCACATGCTTTTGTATAAGAGTTCTTGTTGATTGATGGTAACCCTGTTATTGAGAGGGATGATAAGTTGAAAGGGAGATGTCAAGGTATTGGATTATACTGGTTGAACGACAGACGTGTTAACCAATAGCAAGGCTCCCTCAACCAGATGTGACGTCACTAACAAGAGCCGGCATCCGGGGCTAGTCAAGCTTGGTAGACCCGGATCGCATGTGTTGTTGTATTCATTCATGCTACTATCCATCCTATTGAGTTGTTCTAAATAAACCGGTGCTCCTGTGGAGTACTGAAACTGTACATCAGTCTCACCGTTTTGACAGGTATGTAGGCTGTAAATGTAATACCTACTCCAATAATGTATCCTGTAGTGATAGTAATCCTGACTATGTCCTTTATTATGTTGTGGTCCCTTGGGTGTTCGAGCCAAGGTTAAAGGGGCCGTAAAAGTGATAATGTCGTCTGTCTTTCTCACATCAACCAAATATGGACTTGAAGGATAAAAAAGGGGGGAAAAGTTAAGAAAAAATATATAGCTGCAAGCAGCGATAAGCGGGGCCAGGGAATGCAGAAAGAAAAAAGAAAGAAGCAATGATAAGTAATATGCACAATAAGCCATAGAAACATAGAAGAATGAACTTGAGAGAAAGAAGACCATGCAATTAACAAATGAGCATTTTAAACCATCACTAACCCTAACCTCAGTAAAACAACGCCTAAGCCTATCCTCAAGAAACACTATGTGTAAACCCAAGAATGCCAAATCATGATCACCTCAGCACATCGTCGGGGACAGGGATCGAACTAGTGACCTCCGGACTCATGGGCTGCCTTTCTTCTCATTGAGCTATAGATATGATAACCCTGTTAGTGTCTGTTGATATATATGTCTTTCCGTCCCTGATGGACCAGGCCTCTGTTTTGCTGACTACTCTAGATCACTGGTTCCCTAACCATCTACCGAAATTGTAAGTCTCCTCGGAACAGAAACCAGTGAAAGTAGCTGATCTACATGATGATGAGAGAGAGAGAGAGAGAGAGAGAGAGAGAGAGAGAGAGAGAGAGAGAGAGAGAAACGGAAAAACGGAATAGATTGAAGAGAAAGAGAGAGAGAGAGACATGGAAACGGAATAGATTGAAGAGAGAGAGAGAGAGCGAGAGAGCCATGGAAACGGAATAGATTGAAGAGAGGGAGAGAGAGAGACATGGAAACGGAATAGATTGAAGAGAGAGAGACACACGGAAACATAATAGATTGAAGAGAGAGAGAGATGGAAGCAGAATGGATTGATTGGACATCTCAACCTATTGCCATTAACAGGAATCGAACCATCAATCTTCGAATTGACAGGCTGCAACACTACCTATAGTGCTATAGCTTTGTCCAGGCTGAGGTTGTCTGTTGAAGATAAAAGTGAACCAGTGAAAGCAGCCGATCTACAAGCTCAGAAAGAACGTTGCTATCTGAAAGGTTTTGAGATTGTAGATCGGCTATTTTCAGAATGAAGTATGTCATACATTGCAAAAACATACCTTCTCAGATAAGCATTTCATGTTATCTTTATCAATTGCATATGTATTCATTAATACAGTCTTGTTGTTTGCAATGCACTTTAAATGAAGTCTCCACCAAGTAAGGCTTGAACCGGCAACCTTGTTGTTATGAAACATTCACTTAAGCGGGAAGCCATTGGACCAACAGACCTGATCCAGTGAAAACGGAGGTCAGACAGATGATACCATTTCACGCAAATAACTGAAAAATCCTGGGTTTAAGTGTTTTTCAAACTGCTCAAAATTGCGGACAATCTAAGGGCGGAGAGAGAGACATGGAAACGGAATAGATTGAAGAGAGAGAGAGACATGGAAACAATAGATTGAAGATGGAAGCAGAATGGATTGATTGGACGTGTCAACCTATTGCCATTAACAGGAATCGAACCCTCAACCTTTGGATTGACAGGCTGCAACACTACCTATAGTGCTATAGCTTTGACCAGGCTGAGGTTGTCTGTTGAAGATAAAAGTGAACCAGTGAAAGCAGCCGATCTACAAGCTCAGAAAGAACGTTGCTATCTGAAAGGTTTTGAGATTGTAGATCGGCTATTTTCAGAATGAAGTATGTCATACATACTTCATACCCTCTCAAATAAGCATTTCAGGTTATCTTTATCAATTGCATATGTATTAATTGACACAATTACTGGTAGTGTCCGTTGATATTTATAAGTATTTCCGTCCATTATGAACCAAGCCTCTGTGTCCCGAACTACTCTAGATCACTGGTTCACAAACCATTTACCAATAAAGGCATTTTTGTGTCTCCTCGGAACGAAAACTAGTGAAAGTAGCCGATCTACAAGCTCACAAAACGTTGCTATCTGTAAAGTTGTGAGATTGTAGATCGGCTATTTTCACAATGAAGTTTGTCATACATTGCAAAAACATACTCTCTCCAAGAAGCATTTCATGTTACCTTTAACAGTTGCACATGCATTAATTGAGAGAGAGAGACATGGAAACATAATAGATTGAAGAGAGAGAGAGATGGAAGCAGAATGGATTGATTGGACATCTCAACCTATTGCCATTAACAGGAATCGAACCTCAACCTTCGGATTGACAGGCTGCAACACTACCTATAGTGCTATAGCTTTGACCAGGCTGAGGTTGTCTGTTGAAGATAAAAGTGAACCAGTGAAAGCAGCCGATCTACAAGCTCAGAAACACGTTGCTATCTGAAAAGTTTTGAGATTGTAGATCGGCTATTTTCAGAATGAAGTATGTCATACATTGCAAAAACATACCTTCTCAGATAAGCATTTCATGTTATCTTTATCAATTGCATATGTATTCATTAATACAGTCTTGTTGTTTGCAATGCACTTTAAATGAAGTCTCCACCAAGTAAGGCTTGAACCGGCAACCTTGTTGTTATGAAACATTCACTTAAGCGGGAAGCCATTGGACCAACAGACCTGATCCAGTGAAAACGGAGGTCAGACAGATGATACCATTTCACGCAAATAACTGAAAAATCCTGGGTTTAAGTGTTTTTCAAACTGCTCAAAATTGCGGACAATCTAAGGGCGGAGAGAGAGACATGGAAACGGAATAGATTGAAGAGAGAGAGAGACATGGAAACAATAGATTGAAGATGGAAGCAGAATGGATTGATTGGACGTGTCAACCTATTGCCATTAACAGGAATCGAACCCTCAACCTTTGGATTGACAGGCTGCAACACTACCTATAGTGCTATAGCTTTGACCAGGCTGAGGTTGTCTGTTGAAGATAAAAGTGAACCAGTGAAAGCAGCCGATCTACAAGCTCAGAAACACGTTGCTATCTGAAAAGTTTTGAGATTGTAGATCGGCTATTTTCAGAATGAAGTATGTCATACATTGCAAAAACATACCCTCTCAAATAAGTATTTCAGGTTATGTTTAACAATTGCACATGTATTAATTGACACAATCATGTTGTGCGCAATGCAACTTTAATGAAGTCCGCATCAAGTGAGGCTTGAACTGGCAACCTTCAGGTTGTGAGGCACACGTTTAAGGGAGAAGCCATTGGACCAACAGACAAGAACCTGTGAAAAAGGAGATCACACAGATGATACAGTTTCACGGAAATAGCTGAAAAATCCTGGGTTTAAGTGTTTTTCAAACTGCTCAAAATTGCGGACAATCTAAGGGCGGAGCTTACTGGTCAACGTGATACATGTGTTCCTCATGAGTCAAGGCACATGTGTAAGCAGGTTTAATGGCTGTCGGCCAAACGAGGCATGACTTTTGCCTGTTTAAAGTTTGCACTTTCAAAAAATCGCTATAGCGCCCCCCTTTGACCAATTGGAGTAAGATTGGTTTCAGTAATATTTGGAATGACCCTCAACATTAACGCAAAGTTTCAAAGAAATGTGAGTCTGCATGTATGTGTTAGGGGCAGATGAATAATTGTCATAAAACTGCAATATTCATTGGCTCATTAAAGCTTCATTTTTTCACTTATGGAAAATCTTTGCAGCTTGTTTGTCAGCATAGGTCCAAAGTTCATGTGTAAAACGTTTCGTGCAGATTACTCAAAAATCCCAGGAGGAGATAGGTTTTAACTGTTTTTCATATAATTCAAAATGGTGGGAGATCTAAAGGTCAGAGGTCAAAAGTCAGAGGATGAAAGTTGTTCAGCATGAAGAGACGCATATGCGTATCCAAGTTTCATGGCTGTAGGTCAAACAGGGCATGAGTTGTACCTGTTCAAAGTTGGCATTTTCAATTGAGTGCTATAGCGCCACCTTTTGACGAAAGATTGTGAGATGTATTTCTTGATAGTTTTTCATGACCATCTACCATATGGCCGAGTTTCGTAAAAAGCGACAGCACGGTTCAGCCAGAACTGCGAAAAGTGGCAGAAGAAACAGAATACAGGCAATATTAAAACAGGTCCAGAGCTGAGCTCTGGCCCCGTAAATATCTAAAATAAAAGATAATCAACAGAGAAACAGTTTATCACCCATTCTTAATAATTGGGAAGTATCATTTTGTACCAAAACATCTAAAATTATTACTTACTAACACAAAATGTTGGGTGAAAATATATTCTTATAACGTTTATATATATATATGAATTACATAATGATTTGTACAATGTTTTGGTCTGGTTTCCTTTTTATTTTACATCTTAACTTGCACTCTACCAGAAAGCATCCTCGTCTCAGACAAGGATCACAACTTCAAACAAAGTATTTGTTGTTAAATACAAAAATAAAAAATTAAATAAAGAACCTAAATAAAAGACTAACAAACGTATTGATAACATAGGTGTAAGATGTACTATATTATCATCTTTGTTTAAAAATATAACAGATGTGTCTCAACCATAACTAGTCAACTCTGTCAGTCCTTCTAAATCTAAACTTAATAAAAAACTATGGTTGAAAATGTGTAATTGTATCAATATTTAGAGAACTCTTAGCAATGTTGACAAACTATGACTGCGCTGTATGAGTCCTCATGTGTGTTTTTAGAGGATACATTTGACTAAAATATGTACCACAAACCACAATCTGTGCAACTAAAGTTTTTTTTGCCTGTGGTGAGTCCTCATGTGTCTTTTCAGATTACTCGTTTGACTAAAGCCTTTAACACACACTTTACAAGTAAAGGGCTTTTCCCCTGTATGAATCCTCATGTGTTGTTTTAGCTCATCACTTCGACCACAGGCTTTACCACAAACTGTGCAAGCAAAGGGCTTTTCCCCTGTATGAGTCCTCATGTGTTTTTTTAGATTACCTATTTCACCAAAGCCTTTAGCACAAACTTTGCAATTAAAGGGCTTTTCCCCTGTATGAGTCTTCATGTGTGATTTCAGATTACTCATTTGACTACAGCCTTTACCACAAACTTTGCAAGTAAAGGGCTTTTCCCCTGTATGAGTCCTCAAGTGTATTTTAAAATCACAGTTGTAAACAAAATCTTTACCACAAACTTTGCAACTAAAGGGTCTTTCCCCTGTATGTATGTATCTATTCTTCCCTGTGCGACTCTTCATGGAGTGAGTTTGTGTTGACGATGGCAGGTGCTGGGACAGCTTGTGGCTTGAAGACGATGTTTGTCCTTCCACATTTTGTGTCTTGGGTGAAGTCAGTGTGTTTAAAACCGACTGACCATCCCTGGTCTCCTCCAACTCATCACTGTCTCCAGTGACGTCAGATTCAGAAGAGTGTGGAGAGGGAAGCTGGTCATCACTAGTTGGTTGTGATGTTCCACAGTCTTCTAGAGCAGCTTGTGTTTTTATGTGTCCATGTCTAGTTGGTTGTGATGTACCAGGGTCCTCTACATCAGCTTGTGTTTTTATGTGTTCATCACTCGTTGGTTGTGATGTTCCACAGTCCTCTACATCAGCTTCTGTTTTCATGTGTTCAGTTGAGGTGCTGGCTACAGGTTCTATCTTTCCGTTGTCATCATCATCTTCACCTTTCACTGCTGGTAATGTCAACGTTGACCCATCAGCCTCTGGCCTTTGAAGTAGCTCCTCCTGTTCCTCTTTAATACGTGGAGGTTGTGGTTCCTCCTGGACCAGACTGGGGCTCCTCTCCTCATGTTGTGGAGGTTGTGGTTCCTCCTGGACCAGACTGGGGCTCCTCTCCTGCAGTTCAGGGAAACCCTCCTCTTTACACGCAAGGGGGGGCAGGTCGTCTGAGGGGGGGGGGGGTGATGAGAGAAAAAACATTAACATTATTTCATGCAGTGTTTCCTCTGTTTTATA
This sequence comes from Gymnoscopelus braueri, assembly GCF_963280865.1. Lineage (NCBI taxonomy): Eukaryota > Metazoa > Chordata > Actinopteri > Myctophiformes > Myctophidae > Gymnoscopelus > Gymnoscopelus braueri. The sequence continues at coordinate 47,435,330 of NC_137616.1, read as the reverse complement.
GCTTTGGTGGTTGTAAATTCAGCTGTAAATACATTTTCCATTTCCAAACCATAAGTCTATTCTCATTCTTAAAAAATACCATTTGCTGCAAACATTCTAATTTACCAACACATGCTCAGAGTCAGAGCATATTCCAGTTTGGATGTGCATGGTCTTCTACTTCTCTGTTGATAAGAGGATAGCCTTACAATAAAACAGAAAAGAGGAGAGAGTGAGAGTGAGAGAGAGTGAGAGTGAGAGTGAGAGAGAGAGAGCGCGAGCGCGAATGAAACGTACTGATGTCCAGGTGGTTTTTAAGTTCCTGTTTAATAGAAACACTCCAACTCATCTTCACCTTCAGGCTGGACTCCGCACACTGGTCTGCAATGAAGTACAATGAGGACTTTATTAATAAGGACATTGATGTGACATGAATAAGGGCTGTGACGGCCGGCCCAATCTGAGGAATTTGACTCAAATTAAACGAGCCATCGCCAATTGACTAATGATGGTCGACACCTGGCAATCAGACCTGCCAACATAGGGAAAATGTTTTGAGTATCACACTTGCACGCTTTCTCGCCGCTTTCGCGCACCATAACAATACGCCACCATACAGTATTACTAGCCTGGAAATCAGACGAATCTGCCAGTGCGAGAAAAAAAACAAAAAAAGCTCTTAGCAGATTTGATCTGGCCCCGCTCGGTTATGATTGGATTTCGCTGCCCCCGAAGTCGTGGGGCTCACCAAAGAGCACCTACCAAGTTTGGGGCGTTTAGCATGCTGGGAACTGGAGTTATGGCAGAGGAACTGGGAGACAAGAGTGTGGAATCGTGTCCAAGGAGACAATGAAATGATAAGGGATTTTGTTACACTCTTTGCGCCATAGGTGGAGGCCTGAAATTGATGAGGGGGAATTAATCAAACTAATCCTTAAAAATATTAGATCTAGGTGTCCGATTTAGAGATTTTGTTCTGGGCAGAAAGACAATTTTTTGTTTTTTTCATTGCGAACGCAGCGGAAGGAGGCGCGCCTCCGCGCAAGTGGAGCCTACTATGAAACCGTGCTCGGGTTGTGTCTCTGTGTCTCTGTGTGTGTCTCTGTGTGCAGTATGTCTGCACTGCCTGTGTGCAGCCAAGTAAATGTCCAATATAGACGTACCATACATCAAATGAAAGGTCTTTGAAAACTGAACACACCTGTCAAGGTTGTGTTTAAGCCCGCCCCTTCCCCCGGAAGCCACGCCCCGGAGAAGGCTCCTAAAAACTCCCCATTGAAACCCCATGTTAAATGAAAGGTGCCCGAATCGCTCCCAAACTTTTTCTACCCCCCCTAAGTGGGGGTCTACGAACAAATACTTCGGCCTCGGATTTTGGCTCCGCCCCCCGGAAGTGGGTAAAACAGGCACTTCAAACACTTTGTTGAATTGTTCAAAAACATTCTATTTTCTTTTTTTGTGAATTTATATTTTTCTAAGATGCTCCATTTAACGCAGAATTCTTTTTCTTTTTTTTGGTTACTTTTTTTTAATATATTTTTTTCATTATTTTTTATTTTTTTTGCGTTCGCTTCCCGCGTTCGCGCGTCTTACTTGTTCTAATGCTGGGATTTGCATGGTCATATTCATAATGGTCTTTTGTATGTTTTGTGAGGTTATACAACAAAAGTGATTTATTTTATGCAAAGGATAATTGACGGCGATTCGGTCATTGTTGAAAAATAAACCCGACGGGGTAATTAAATCCTGAAAGTAAACAGACTCGCCCGATTTGTTTTCATGGACCGCTTTACTGAGGTTACGCTTGGGAATACCTAGTGGCGACTGCTCCGAGGTTGGCGGATTTGGGAGCGAGCGTGTTTTGGGGCTTGTATTCAATAAAACACTACAACCCCTATCGTGTACACTACAGGTTTAAACCACTAGCACATACAACAGTACATACCTATCCGGTACAACTTTACTAAATGTTGTAAATTAAACAGTACATACCTATCCTGTGCAACTTTAATACAGGTTGCATCGTTGCATCAAACAGTCCACGTCCCTGGTCTGTCTCTCGCTGTCCCTTTGACAACGTTGAGTATGTTTGGGAGGCCATCTCTCTAGATACGGTAGACCTCTCCTTGTGGTGCTCTGTGGAGATCACCAGTAGAAATGAATTTTGGTTATCATTCAGTAACTTTACATTATGCCATGTAATCAAATCACACTAGACGTTTACCATGTTCTGTTCAGTTGAAAGGTGCAGTCACTAGGTGTGCTACAGTAAGTGCTAAAATAATTGTCCCCATCCTGATGTAAACACCAGGTGAAAATGTAAATTAATTTAAATAAATGGAGAAAAAAATCCCAGTAATTGATACAAGTAACAAAAAATTGTCGATCTCAACATCATCATCGTGAGCTTGTGGATCGGCTATTTAAGTGACTTTATTGGTTCTGGTTTGTGTTTTTCGAAATATGGTCACCCTAACGTACATAAAACGTGTTTACAAACCTGCAGCGTGTAGTTTGGTGGTGTGTATGCAACATGCTAGCCTTGGATCATACATGTATTCTATCGATTTTTACATTTGCAAATCTATGTTCGTCTTGGTCCCCAATTGTCACTGGAGTGAACATCGGCCTGTAAAGTCTGTATTTCTCCGAACAATTACAAATGCAAAACCTGGTAGTCAAGGATGTTAACTAGGCATTTGGAATCTTTGTGCACTGTATAAGTCCGTATTTTTCAATTGATATGCATTTTAATCCCATCTGTGCAAGAACCCCATTCCCCCCCCCCCCCCCCGTTTACTTTACATTGAGTGTAATACGGGCTTTCACCTGATGCGCCCCGCCACTAAGGAAGCTAAATTAAGGAAAGGACACCAAAGTCATTTTCTCTATCCAGACATTCCAGCAGGCAGATTCGTCGCTACACATGTGACGATATGAAAATCACAATTATTGTGGCCAAAATAAGAGCGATTCACGATTGATAGAAAACGGACTGGATTCACTTGACCTGTAATTTTTTTACAAATATATTTATTGTCTGTCACTCAGGACAATTTTTAAAGATCCAACAGCCTTTCTTGACAGTCGCATATTATTTGCTAATTTTTTTTTTAAAAGGTATAAATATCCAACAGATGCTGACTCACACGGATGTAGAGAAAGACAACGGAATGTAAACGGAATGTAAAAGATATTTCATTTTCAAAGATATTTGGGGTAATTTTATCATCTATTTATTATTTTGTGAGCACCCCCGACAGTTTTTAAGTTGCTTGATTCAGTATTTAGATATTTGATATCTAAATACAGATGTTTTCATTTTCACAAACATTTTTTTAAAATACATGTAAAAAGTAAAAGAAAAAACATGGCTCCCTCACGCATTAGAAGGATGCCAGAACCAAGGATGGGTGTTTTTGATGAATCTATCAAGATTGAAATAGAGTTTGAAGTTACAATGGGTTTGTATAGGATATTTGATATTCATTTTATCAGGCACTGATAAGATGAATATCAAATATCTAAATACTGAATCAAGCAACTGAAAAACTGTCTGGGGTGATCACAAAAGCCTGAGTTGACGTTAAAATGAACCCAATCATGTTTGAAAGTAAAATATCCCTATAAGCAATCTCAACTTCAAGTAATCTTTCACAATATAAGGTGCCACTGCAAAGACAGAGCCTAGAGGGGAAAATGTCAATGAATTAATTGACTCAATAACTTCATTCAGAAGTAATCAAAGATGACATCTCTACTTCTATTGCTATATAAATAGCAATCTGACAATGTAAAATTAAAATGGAACGGGACATGCTGCTATAAAATAATGCCTAATTTATACTTGGTTGAGCGCTGTGTCACTCACTAAAACAAGCCGATCTACGAGCTCAAAAACATAAGGATACAAGAGATTAAATAAGAAATAGAGGTTGCGCATCAACAATGGGTTCTCAGTGGAGTGCTAGACCCAAATTCAGTATACATACAAAAAAAAGGAATTAAAAAAATTCCAAAAAGGTAGCACATCCAAAAATTTCAATTAAATGGAGGACAAATTACTCACATTTCCACTTTTTTTATTGGCACACCAATAAAATGAACGCTTACAGTACGCGTTTCGGCTATGAGCCTTCCTCAGAGCATGCTCTGAGGAAGGCTCATAGCATTTTTAATTCCTTTTTTTTATAAGGATACAAGAGATATCTGTGCAACAGATGCAAAGTGTGCATATTTAAAGTCATTTTTTTGCAACCAAAAGACCATGTATTATGCAAGTACATAATGAAGTTGACCAAAGTTTCTCAGCTGCATTTAAAAGACATTTTCGTTACTATATTAAGCCTTAAAATTTCTTAATGGCCTAATATAGGGTGCGTTTGGAAATTAAGCACTGAGCGCACTGGCCCAGACTAATATGCGAGTGCGCTCCCGGTGCACATTTCCGAACGCACCATTAGATCAAAATGATAATGTGAACAGTTGTGACTGTTTTCTGAGTGTTTCCTTAATTCTAGACTTCTTAGTCGGTTACTGTAAATGTTGTTTAAACCAGTGAAATTGCTGCATATGATGCATCCATATCAAGGGCCCAATTGATACAAAAACCCACGGCAAATAAAGTCGGTCTTCTACGCCACTGGTATACAGGGTTACGAAAGAGTTACCTAACGTAACGTTTGCAAATGTATTTACAAAACTGCAGTGTGTAGTGTGATGCTGTGTATTAGTGATGTTCGGGTCGAGTGTTTTCATGACCCGCCCCGCCCCGCCACGCCACGGAACCCAACCCGCCTCAACCCGCCCCGCGAACCCATATATAAATCTATGGCTCAACCCGCCCCAGCCCCGCGGGTCGTACCTTTAATTCTGTAAAATCATGAAGGTTAGAAAATAATCTTCAAGTATACACCCCAAGTGTATTCAAACTGTTTTATTGTTATTATTCTTATTAGGAATAAAGAAAAAACAAGAGCATGTGATTATTATCATTTTTTTGCATGTGAGAGCGGCTGACCCGCTCACCCGCAGCCCGCATAATTGCCTCTGAAATCCTTACTCGACCACCAGCGCCGCGGGTTGACCCGCGGGTTACGGGTCGGCCCGCTCACACATACATGCAGTGTGTAGTGTGATGGTGTGTATGTAACACACATTATACATGCAGTGTGTAGTGTGATGCTGTGTGTGTAACAGACATACCTGCAGTGTGTAGTTCGGTGTTGTGTAGTGTCTCTATCTCTCTCTGGAAGAGGTTGCACATGAACTCTGCAGCCGCACTGAGGCGCTCCAACACAAACACTCTGACAAGCTTCACACAACAAACATCAGCACCACGCTGCTGTTTGTCCAAAACACACAATATCTCCTCTCCCACCGACGTCATGTGTTCATTTATCTTCAGCTGTACAGACTCCATTGTTTTTACCTCCATTATTAGACGGTTTAAACCTCCATTATGCGACAGTTTTCACCTCCTTTATGATACGGTTTTCATCAGGCGCTATGATGTTCCAACGCAATGAAGAACCAAACTTTCCTTTGTTGTGAAAAACAACACGCTCTGCTTGCGGAAGTTCCGGATCAACGTGTTTAACGCATGCGCAATAATGTATCCAGCCAGGCACTGTTGCTTTAATGCCTTTCGCCACCTGGTGGAGGAGATGTGTAACTGTCACAATGATAGACAGAGACAGACAGACAGACAGACAGACAGACAGACTGTTGTTCAAAATATATCTATGCATACAATAGCCTACATCCATCTACGAAAATAGCCGATCTGGAAGCTCACAATGTACGTGTCGAGCTTGTAGATCTGCTTCTGCTAATGTTGTAGAAAAGAAAAGACAAGTGTAGAAAGAAACGTGAATAAAATAGCCTACAATATGCAAAGATAATCAATATGTTTTTTAATTTTTCAGAGGCGAACATGACGACCTGCTCACATTATTGAGTCATTTAAAAATTGCGAACAACAGCAAAGTTAACAAATCAAATAATGCTCAAACATACACATACATACTACAGCGTCACAATATTTAATCAAACCTGTAAATTACATCTCTCTCATACGGTATGCTATGTACAGTGGTTCGCAACCTGTGGGTCCGACACCCCAGGGTATATTTCAATATTTTATTATTAATAATTTGTGCAGTAAAACATTTTGGTAATAATCACAGACGAGAACATTAGACACAAACAATGTTTTTAGATAGTTTTATTACATTTTTACATGTATATATTGAAGTGGATGGGATTTACGATTTCATTGAACGCACCATCAGTTCGCCTAACCGTAAAAGGCCACGTAGTTGCGCAGCAATTTTTGAAGCACGGCTAGTGCGACTGTCTCTCTCTGAAGTGCGGCCAGCGTGACCGCAGTACGCTGAGCTGGGGAGGAACTGTGGTAGGCAAACATTTACATATGTGCGATTTTGTAACAGTTATTGATTTTATAGTGGTGTATTTTAAATTGCATTTGTTTATATAGGACTTGGCAAAGGCTGTGAGCTGAGCTGCTGTGGTTATGATCAGTGGACCATAGTAGTAGGTAGGCACACGCCATGGCAATATTCTAATTCTTATTAATAATGATGGTATGTTATTGAAACTGATATATGATATTTTACAGATTGCCGAGGCGTTGTCTGCCGCTGCCCTATAGTTTATTGTCCCTATTAGTTTATATGGTTTTGTGTTTTTTTTAGTTATTGTGTTTTGTTTAATCTGGCTGCTTCCCATCTGAGCACAGTTTTATCATGACAGAGCATTCAGTCATATTACATCAGTAGCCTATGTATACTACTATGTGCAGCTTGCTGTGACCCAACTGGGTTCTGTGTATATTATAAAGGGTTCACTGGACTGCCCAGGTTCCTAGTGTTGCTCAATAATTGTCTTGCTATTTTATCTATTGCTCTTCTAACCTCATAGCTTTTCTAAATAAAGATCAGTACTATTGTACTATGATTTTATACACTCTGTGTTTGTCGTTCATTTGACAGCCTGACTGGGAAACCTTATATGGTGTTTATTGAGTTCCCTTTAACTCAGCCTAACTAAAGGGTGGCGTAGTCTATTTCACGCTGTGAATATATATATATCTATGCATACAATAGCCTACAGTACATCCATCTACGAAAATAGCCGATCTGGAAGCTCACAAGGTGTCGAGCTTGTAGATCTGCTTCTGCTAATGTTGTAGAAAAGAAAAGTGTAGTAAGAAACGTGAATAAAATAGCCTACAATATGCAAGTATAATCAATATGGTTTTTCATTTTTCAGAGGCGAACATGACAACCTGCTCACATTATTGAGTCATTTCAAAATTGCGAACAACAGCAACGTTGGCTATGTACGTAGGCTATGTACAGTGGTTCTCAACCTATGGGTCGGCACCCCCTGAGTCTTTGTTACATGTGTGTGATTTTGGGGGGCTGTCCCCAGCTCCTTAATCACTCTTAATCACTCTTCTTAAACATAAATGTGCATGCAGTTTGTTACGCTCCGACAGTATGAACACCTTTGGAGGTGTTGTTGGGGGGAACACGGTGATTTGCTGACTGTCCATCCATCGTTAAGCAGAGACGTTTTTATTTTATTTTATTCCGGTCAGTCTTTCAGGGGCAGGCAAGAGCTCACATGGGCAGGCAACGGTCTGCCTTAATGGTGGGTGGTGGCTATAGGCTTCTGACCTGAAATGAATCAACACAATCAATATGTGTTTAATCCAATAGAGGGAGCCACACACAACAACACCATGACCAAGACCAGTCTCCCATCTGCAACACATATAGAAAACACACCTGGGCTGATGTAAATATTCATAAATTAATGATTAATGTCTGTCTGCTTATCTGAACAAACCGCCTAAACGTATATGAGATATTTATTTGCTCAGTGGTGTTAATTTCTTGCTATTCACTCAGTGAATAATCCATTAAAACCGGGACGACTTTAGCGTTGGCTATTCAAAAATAGCAGATGTACAAGCTCGCAGCGTGGCACTTCGTGCCGCACTGCAAGCTTGTATATCTGCTATTTTTCAACATTTTTTTCCTACATCTTGAAAATGTTGAATCATTTTTTAACACAAATCTTCTCTTCTGGGGGTGCCTGGCACAAAACATATTCAGATGGGGGTCTCCATGGCCAAATATATATCAATTTGTAGGTCCTCCTTGGCACGGAAAGGTTTGAAGACTATACTGATGGCATTTGAAGAATTGGCCTCAGGTCAGGTGGGATAAAAAATATTAGATTTAACTTTTTCCATTAATCATCATGATCAACTGAATTATGGGTGTTTCACAGCTTCTCTGCTGTAAACACCTGAACCAGAATGATGGAATTATTGTCTGCTCTGAGATCTTGATGTGTATGAAGATTACAACACACTACTGTTGTAATATATTTATGTTAATTTAATGGCAAGGTGCCAATGAAGGGCTTACTTCCTCTTCAAACGTGAGTGTGGACCAGAGCAGTGTTAATTTCGTCGACTAAACCAGTGGTTCTCAAAAAATCATGTCCAGGGCCCCCAAACTGACACATATTAGCCCGCGGACCCCCATCTGCAAATGCTTTGTGCCAAGATTTATGTAAAAACATTTGAAATATTTTTCAAAATATGAATACAAATCTTGCCAACACAACCCCAACCTGTTGACATCATTTCACACAATTTCACCAAGTCAGGGGACTTCAATGTTTTTCATGCCCAACATATGTACTTTTTCATAGAAATAGTATTCAGAGTGTAAAAATAATACTTACTCCAATAATGTACCCGGTAGTAATAGTTTAAAGGTGGGTAAGTGATTTTATTTTGTTAAGATAAGTGTTAAATTGCTCTTTATTCTGATAGTAATCATTGCTATATAGAGTGTTTGTTCAGTAACAGGAGTCTCCCCGTCTCTCCAGCGCTTTATTAAAAAAATTATACATTTTTCGGGCGGGATGCCAATTTTCTCCAAACAGGATAGATAAATCAGACAGGATATTACATACATAGATAGATACATAGATACATATTAGACAGGTGACATTGGAAGTGATGACAAAGAAATGAGCAGACACAATTGGAACTAGAACAATATAACATTTAAGCTGATATATGGGTACTCTCCTGATTGGTTGAAATGTTTTCATCCACCTGAAAACGTATTTTCTGTTTAAAGAGCTGGAGCTGAATTAACTTTCTGTGCCAATTTAGCTTAATAAAATGTATTTTCATTCTTGGTTTATTTAAAGCAGCACCCTGTAACTTCTCTACCCCAGATTTGAGCCCGGTTTCCTGTGCAAGTGCTGACATTTTTACCATTGAGCTGCTTGTCAGAATATGGTGCTTTAATCTTTTAACAAAAAAGCGTTTTGTTTGAACCAAAACATCACTTATCCTACCTTTGGGTACAAGGTATGTAGGCTGTAAATGTAATACCTACTCCAATAATGTATCCTGTGGTGATAGTAAACCTGACTATGTCCTTTATTATGTTGTGGTCCCTTGGAATCCATTATGAACAAACTATGTAATAGTGAACATTTAAAATATCTACAAGCTTACAACACATTGTTCTGAGTTTTTTTCTTTAACCAAAACTCATTGCATTTAACACCTTTATTATGTGACCTTTTATGGTGGTAACCGCTACACTACAATTGCTAGAACCTGTGGATATCCATGTCATTCTGGGCATAAACAAGTTGAATATTTGAACGATATAGCACACACAGAGGAACTGTAATGGTGAAACCTTTATTAAACAAAAAAAAACATCAAGGGATCCCCCAAGGGATAAAAGGGGATCTGAGTCTATTAAAACACCTCTATAAAGACACAACACTCTGTAGAATAAACATGTAATCAAACTAAGTGAAAATGTACACTGTCTCCCTGGTATCTACCATATTATATACTATGATATTGTAACAATCTAAACAACACACATCAACAAACAGTGAACAGCTACACAAACCCAGCAGCGTGTCAGCACTTTACAGAAACATTAAAACTGATCCAAAACAAAACTATATGATATTTCTTAATCATTTCACCCAAAATGTTTACAACAAATTATGACTATTTAAATAGAAATAACACTGTCTGTCAGTTATGTAACATAAGAGATTTAAATAGGTTTAAATAGGATTACATCTGACTTAGGCCCCCAAAAAAATGGCCTAAATCAGTAAATAATTTGGCCTAAGTCACACGAGTTAGGCCATTATACTAAAAGGGGAGTGAACAGCATGATCCTTTTCAATTAGGAGATGCTCATATTGTACTACTAGTAACTGAGTAAGTAAATGAGCTGGAGGGAATAATGCTATAAAGTTAATACATTGAAAAAAGGAAGACATTCCATCATGTTGAATAGAAAATAAGATCCATACACAAGATAAAACTAAAGTCCATCACAAGAAACTATAAATGTTTATTTTATTCAGTCATTTTGATATTGTCAGATTATGTGATTCCTCTGCTTTAGTATCCTTGTCATCGTCATCCTGGATTAGACTGAATGATCGTGTTTTAAACTAAAGGCATTCCCCCTGCATGAGTCCTTATATGTGTTTTTAGATTGTTTTTCTGAGCAAAGCCTTTACCACATACTGTACAAGAAAAGGGCTTTTCACCTGTATGAGTCCTCAAGTGTGTTTTTAGATCACCACTTTGACTACATCCTTTGCCACAAACTGCACAAGAAAAGGGCTTTTCCCCTGTATGAGTCCTCATGTGTCTTTTTAGATTACCCTTGCGAGCACAGCCTTTACCACATACTATACAAGAAAAGGGCTTTTCACCTGTATGAGTCCTCATGTGTGTTTTTAGCTCACCACTTTGACTACATCCTTTGCCACAAACTGCACAAGAAAAGGGCTTTTCCCCTGTATGAGTCCTCATGTGTGTTCTTAGATGCATTTTCTGAGCAAAGCCTTTACCACAAACTTTACAAAAAAAAGGCTTTTCACCTGTATGAGTCATCATGTGGTTTTTTAGGCCATTTTTCAGAGCAAACCCTTTACCACAAACTGAACAAGTATAGGGCTTTTCACCTGTATGAGTCCTCATGTGTGTTTTTAGATGACTTGCACTAAAACAGCTTTTACCACATACTGTACAAGCATATTCGCCTGTATGAGTCCTCATGTGTGTTTTGAGATGACTTGTGCTAACAAAGCTTTTACCACAAACTGTACAGGAAAAGGGCTTTTCGCCTGTATGAGTCCTCATGTGTGATTTTAGATGACTTTTCAGAGCAAAGCCTTTACCACAAACTGTGCAACTAAAGGGCTTTTCCCCTGTATGAGTCCTCATGTGTGTTTTTAGATGAACGATTTGACAAAAGCCTTTACCACAAACTGTACAAGCAAAGGGCGTTTCCCCTGTGTGAATCATTGTGTGAATCCTCAGATTTTCTTTTCTATTAAACATTTTGCCACATTCTGTACAACTAAAACTTTTCTTCCCTGTGAGACTCATCTTGGAGTGAGTTTGTTTCGATGATTTCAGGTCCTGGGACAGCTTGCGCTGTTCTCCCACATTCTGTGTCTTGTGTGTTTTCAGTGTGTTTAAAGCTGACTGATCTCCCCTAGTCTCCTCCAACTCATCACTGTCTTCGGTGTCTGATTCAGAACAGTGTGAAGAGAGGAGTTGGCCATCACTCGTTGGTTGTGATGTTCCACAGTCCTCTACATCGGCATGTGTTTTCATGTGTTCAGTTGAGGTGCTGGCTACAGGCTCTGTCTCTCTGTTTTCATCATCATCTTCACTTTTCACTGCTAGTAATGTCAACGTTGACCCACCAGCCTCTTCTGGTCTTTCAATTAGCTCCTCCTGTTCTTCTTTAATCTGTGGAGGTTCTGGTTCCTCCTGGACCAGATTTGGGCTCCGCTCCTCTTCAGGTGAAACCTTCTCTTTACACACAGGTACGTGCAGGAAGTCTAGGAAAAATATTCAATGAGACTCTATAAAGGTTTTGAATCTTGTACCTCCACTGCAGTACCTCAGTGACCAGTTGTGGCTGGAAAAAGTACCAACAAGATTACTCTTTGCCCACATCTTCCAACAGTTTAATTTGATGGTGTGCTGACTGCACTTTGTGCTGAAAATAGTGTGGCCGTTGTTTTATTACATTGCAGCTCTCATAGAAGAGGAGAGACAAGCTGAATAAGACGCCGTCCCTATTATTTTGAAAGTAATTACTGGTAAATGTTACATCAGTGAGTCTTCTGCAGCTGGTTAGTTAATACTGAAGTAGAGTTAACGGCACAGCTTCAGTGAACCCATTAATACCTTTACAACAGAACCATATTCACTGGGCGAAAAGAGCCAGAATCCCCAAATATCAGTTTTTTGATTCTCGCTAGAATACGGAAATTTCTGATGCATATCCTGAGTTTTGTTGATATGCAACATATCTGGGCAAATATTAACCTAATATACATCATGAAGATAATATATTGTACTAGGATATGAGCAACACTTTAATTTTGTCATGTATGTGTTCCGTAAATGACCTTAGATCATATCTGGATATATCTGTTCACAATATTCTTCTAGAATACTGATTAAGTCTATGGCATATCTGGATGTGTCAGATATTGAGTTCATATATCACTTAAAGTCATATCTTTACTCTGGAACCACTAAAGAATACAGACCATTTCCGATGCATATTGAAAGTTTTGTTGACATAAGCCATATTCATACAAATATGGATGAAATATTCATCTGCTTGTCATACACAATGTATGAATATGACGTAACGCAGTATATAGGAATATAATGACACCCTATTTCGAGTAGAATAATGGCAATATCTGTAGCATATATCATCATCTTTTGTCATATAAAACATATTTACTACAGATATTGCCATTGGACCTGTTTTGGGTGAGATATTTAACTGATATAGATAGGTCATGAAAATGGACAGAATCTGGTGATTTATACTGGGCAAAAAGGGCCTGAATCCGAAAATATCTCATTGGATACGTCACTGGATTTTATGTAGAATACAGAACATTTCTGATACATATCCTGAGTTTATTGATATGCCATATTTGGTCAAATATGAACCCAATATACATCATGAGGACATATATTATATAAGGATACCAGCTACATCTTATTTGTGTCATCTGTGTGTTCCAAATATCACCTTATATCCTATCTGGACATATCTGAGCACAATTTTTTTTCTAGAATACGGATCAAATCTATGGCATATCTGAATGTGTCACAAATACAGTCTATGTTAAGCTCATATCACTTAAAGTCATATCTTGACTCTGGAGCCACTAGAGAATTAAGTATACCGGAATATATTGATACCCTATTTTGAGTAGAATAATGGCAATATCTGTAGCATATATCATCACCCTTTGTCATATATAACATAATACCAAAGATTTTGCCATTGGGCCTGTTTTGGGTGAGATATTTACCTGATATTGATAGGTCATGAAAATTGACAGAATCTGGTGATTTATACTGGGGAAATTGAGCCAGAATCCGAAAATATCTCATTGGCTACGTCACTGGATTTTATGTAGAATACAGAACATTTCTGATACATATCCTGAGTTTATTGATATGCCATATTTGGCCAAATATGAACCCAAGATACCTCATGAGGACATATATTATATAAGGATACCAGCTACATCTTATTTGTGTCATCTGTGTGTTCCAAATATCACCTTATATCCTATCTGGACATATCTGAGCACAATTTTTTTTCTAGAATACGGATCAAATCTATGGCATATCTGAATGTGTCACAAATACAGTCTATGTTAAGCTCATATCACTTAAAGTCATATCTTGACTCTGGAGCCACTAGAGAATTAAGTATACCGGAATATATTGATACCCTATTTTGAGTAGAATAATGGCAATATCTGTAGCATATATCATCACCCTTTGTCATAACATAATACCAAAGATGTTGCCATTGGGCCTGTTTTGGGTGAGAGTTTTACCTGATATTGATAGGTCATGAAAATGGACAGAATCTGGTAATTTTTACCAGGTGAAATCCCAAAATATTTATCCAGAAATATCATTAGATTTTCTGTAGAATACGGACCATTTCCGATACTTATCCTGAGTATCTGGTCAAATGTGAACCCAACATACATCATGAGGACATATATTATGTCAAAATACCAGCTACATCTTAATCTGGTGATTTCTATTTTCTTGATTATCTTGAGAATATGGATAATTTCTGGAACATATTTGAAGTTTTGTCGGTAGGCTCCACATTTGATAAAATATTGACTCAATATATGACTTTGGGAGGTATATAAAACCTTTTCATATGACACATATGTTATTCTTGTCATATTATGTTTTGATACAAAAATATTAAGATATTCGTATTAATTTGTGTAGAATACTGACAGTATCCATAGCATATCACTAAGTGAAAAGGTCCAGAATCCTTAACTTATAACAATGTATATTTCCTTGGATTCTCTACAGAATACGGACCAATGCTGATGCAAATGAGTTTTGTTGATATGTGCCATATGATATCTAGTCAAATATAGACCCAGTATCCTACAGAGGACATAGTATATTATACTAGGATTCCAGCTACATCTTATTTGTGTCATATATGCGTTCCAAATATGACCTTTGGTCTGGAAATGTCAGGTTATGGTAAAGACTACTCAATGTCAGGTAAATGACAAGTTGTTACACACAGCCATGATCAAATGAGAAACCTCCTCTCCTAGTTGATCTAAGCATACTGTGTACGCAGTGCATAACCCAAAGTCTGCAAATACTTTCAGTGCTCACATCCCCGGGTATGGACTAGTACTGTACTGATTACATCTATGGCATATCTTTGTGTGTCACAATTATCTTGGGTTCATATTATGTAAAATATTTAACTGATGTATAAGTTATGCAATGGGTCGAGCTCAAGAGCTTTAAGTGGATACAGTCTGTCTCACAGGTAGGGTCAAAATGGGATGGGGCTCACAGAGCCCAAGGATCCTTACCAGGGAAGCTAAGCATGCAGATCTGTTGTTTTTACCTTTCATAAACAACACAGAGGCAGCAAGCTTGTACATGTCCTTATTTCTGTATGCATTGCAAATGATTCTGCTTTGCTGGTAACTGGATAAAAACAGAACATCTCTGGGTAAAGACTAAAGACCCCCAGAAAGTATGCAGTTGAATTGGCTATGGGACAGCAAGCTGTCATTATATTTAGGGAAGTCTGAATGTTGATCAAGGCATACATTGGACTCTATCAGCGTTTCTCTTGAATTTAATGGTAGGTATTAGGTAAGTGTAAGCATTCAGTTAATCATCTTGGACGTGAACGAGACCAGTGTATAATCAGTGAGTCTATGGCCCTCTCTTGGTAAGGACCATGCTAAGTGATCAAGGCCTCTAGCAAGAACATCAAAGTTCCTTGATAAGTTCCATGAGGACACTAGCTTTGTATCCTAAATAGGAGGGCTAGTGTATCTATTCTGAAATGATAGAAACTGAGAGGACAAGTAGGGATAGGCCTATATTCCTCTAGTGGGGGGAGTAATGGAACACAATCCCCAATGCAGGCCTAAACTCGGGACTGCAATGGCGAGACAGACAGACAGACAGACAGACAGACAGACAGACAGACAGACAGACAGACAGACAGACAGACAGACAGACAGTGTGTGTAAACAAAACACATACAGTGGTTGAGTACACAGTATGATGCTTTTCAAACATACAAAATAGGTGCATGCCGCTTGTACAAGGTGTTATTTTGTTGCACAAAGTATACAGCAGCATACTGCTTTGAAATAATGACCTCGGGTCTTGAACCCAGACTCCATGATTAAAGGCTTGTATACATATGGCAAACTGTTGACTATGCAAAGGTCTTGACCTCAGCTGTCAGGTATGGTCATTGTTAAACATCTATGGGGGACTATGGAAATGGGGGCAATTATCACCCATTTAATGATAAACGCACGCACGCACACGCACACACATGCGGAATATATTAATGTAATGAAAAAACTACAATTCACATTATAGATGTGACAGAACTTGCTACAGTGTATATATCAGCCCAACATACACTTGTTTTGGGGAAAAGTGGCACAGAAAAAAAAAAAAAAATCCTTTTAAATAAATATGCAAATATGGGTAAAATACTTAAAAAATTGGAACAATATATGGCAACCAGATATTAAACATAATTTACTGTATTCATCAATGCCTAACACAAATAATCATGCTTGAAATAAGTTAAAAAAAACGACATCATACAACATACATCATATATTCATTGACAGGTTATATAAGCAAATGATCAGCTGTAATGAAATCTGATTTAAACACATTTTAATGCCCAAACTAACTGAATATATTGCATATCAACAGTGAATGAATGTAGACGCCATGTTGTAGTTTCTGAAAAAAACGACACATACAGCGTGTCAATGGAAAGCACTTCCAAAATTAACTACAAGTCCCACAATGCATTGCAGACGTCTGTTGCTTTGTGGGTGCATGCCCGCCAAATTTCAGTTTGAAAAAACCAAATGCGATTGGCTGTGTGCTAAAGTGCCATGACGTTGCAGGCAGCTATTGGCTCTTGACTCATTGGAGCAGCAGTGAACCTTGAATGAACTCTGAGTGCGCGCAGTCAGTAACTCTCATGCAGGATGCAGGCTCTATGATAGCTGAAGTGATTTAGGTTCAAACGAACTGAAATAAAGGCACTAAAAGACTGTTGGACAAGAAAGTAAGTTTCTACAAGCTGCTGATATATTTGTGGAGACTTTTGGAGACTTTTGGCATGCACAGTCACAGAGGTTGGAGCAGTGAGATAATATTACAGGTAATGCACAGCTTTTATATTTTCTCATGAAAATGCAGTGGTCCTTCATGTCAAGGACCCCCAAATCCAAAATAGAGGCTATTTGGCTGCAGACCCCCTTCTGAAAATATTTGCAACCTGAGCTTGTAGATCTGCTATTTTCAAATAGCTGATGTAATAGGGTGGTTAAACTGTTTTTTTCATGCTATATTAACTAATATAGCTAGGGAACCCCCTCAGAAAGCTCTGGTGGTCCCTCCCTGGACCCCACTTTGATAATCTACTGTGTGTATTTTTACTTAATTAAAGGCATAGGGGAAGTGATTTTCTTTGGTTAAAATAAGTGTTAAATAGCTCTATATTGTGATAGTACTCATTGCTATAGAGTGTTTGTTCAGTAACAGTGTTAAATAGCTCTATATTGTGATAGTAGCTATAGTGTTTGTTCAGTAACAGTGTTAAGTAGCTCTATATTGTGTGACAGTAATCATTGCTATAGAGATTTTGTTCAGTAACTGTTAACCAAACCGAAATGCCGATCTACAAGCTTGTAGATCTGCTATTTTTGGCTAATGTTCCCCTCAGAAAAGGAATTCTAGGTTTCAACAGGTTAAAAAAAAAAAGTTCCTATCACACAAACATGTGTTGGCCCCCCTGTAGTAACTCTGAGGACCCCCTGTTGAAGACCCCTGCTATACAGTACCAATGATTACTATCACAATATAGTACTTTAACCTTACAAATTGTTTGTTTTAACCCAAAAATATCACTTACCCTACCTTTAACCAAAATGAGCTGTCATCCAATCTCTTATGCTATTTCTTGTTTGTGTCTACCTTTTGGTGCAGAGACAGGTAATTAATAGAGATAGTAATAATCTGGGCAAATGCAAACAGTGAGAAAATAAGGCAAATACCATTGACCTTTACTAATGTAATCTAAATTATTGTAGCCTACTGTACACTGTGCCAATTGTGGCTGTGTTAAACCATCAGCAGTGAATATAATGACTCAGTACTATGAGTATATTTACACTATCAAGTGTGAATATGAATGAATAGTCTTGTCAGTGCAACTTAACAGGCATCTGTTACATTTCTGTGATGTCATGTCATAATAATTTATTTGACTGTATACAAAGATTAACGCGTTGATACACAATTTAACTCAGAGATACAAATGAACCATAAAGCCTGGTTTATACTTTGTTGCACAAGGTGCCTGTATTAAAAATGGCTGGTCTACAAGCTCACAATGTGTTGCATCACTTGTAGATCAGCTATTTTTGTGTGACACCAGCGCACACCTATGATGGGGCGTAATTGAGTCCATTTATTGGTACCATTCATACACTCTTTATTGCGTAGTCTTTACATGGGCCTGGGGGCCAGACCCAGCCCCTGGACCATCTCAATCCAAAAAAGACCCCCCAAACATGTCAATTTTAAAAGGCAGCAGATTTTGAGAAAAATCATTTTACTCATTCCAAATTGGTGGGCTACTAGTATTTACAATTTTAATCCATACTTGCATTCCACTGGTGAAGGTAGCTGTACAGTATGTACTCAAATGGTCAATATCAAAATGTTTATAATCGTGAGACAGTCTGCCTTGAGTCCATATATTTAACATAATGGTGACCATTTTGAATTTAGATGACCACAGACATGTCAGTAGGCAGAGATCTCTGATCGTCTGGCTTTCCCAGACTATATTTGTTTCTAAATTATTATTGATATGTTTGACCAAGCATCCAATTATAATTAACATTATCTGCCTTCCACAGCACATAATTGCCTTGGACACCACTGTCCACTGACCTTGGTCTGGTCTTGGTTTTTAAATGCATCTGTTGTGTGTGTGTGTGTGTGTGTGTGTGTGTGTGTGTGTGTGTGTGTGTGTGTGTGTGTGTGTGTGTGTGTGTGTGTGTGTGTGTGTGTGTGTGTGTGTGTGTGTGTGTGTGTGTGTGTGTGTGCGCGCGCGTGTGTGTGTGTGTGTGTGTGTGTGTGTGTGTGTGTGTGTGTGTGTGTGTGTGTGTGTGTCTGTCTTCAGCTTCCGAACGCTTCATAAGGAGGAGGTTACAACTGCTGTGATCCAGACAATAGAGGATTTCAGACACCAAAGTTGAGCCTCCACCAACTCCAAAGTAAGTTTTATATCAGGCTGTTAATCTGAGTAGTAATATGACCTTAAATTGGTTGTGATTTTAACAATTTGATGACCTGGCTTACCTGTGATCCTACTTTACTGAGGCACTACACTGTCTCTCTGCATGTATGTGATGTCTTAATATAATACACTTAGAGTTCATAACATGGTATTTGTGTTGTAATTTTCATTCACTAGGAGGCAGTGAAAAGATGGAGCTGGACGGGACCGGAGGACATAAAAAAGACGAAGACCCTTACCAGCAGGACAGATCGGGTGAGTTATTGCCCTGCTCTATTACTGTTGCATTTGATTGATCACGTGTATTATCAATTGGCTTTTTATGTAAGGGATAATTAACAGTGAGGTGGTCATTACTGAGAAATACGCTAACAGGGTGATGCAGGACTTGAATAAACACACTTGAGTGAATCAAAGATTCTCTGTCTGGTGGACATATTTTATTTCCTTCCCAAAAAGTGGATTTTACACAAAATGTGGGGGTCTGAGAGGCTTCCCACCATAGACAATAGGCTTTCAGCATCATGAAACTGCCTTTGTTTAAGCGAATATCAAAATCATACTTATGTTTACTCAAGTGTAGTGATCATACTTGCAATGGTTCCCAAACTGGGGGTCCCCAAATGATTTGGAGGGTCCCCAGATGATTACCTTAGTGCAACATTGTTTTCTCACTCGACAGTAAAGAAACCAACATACAGTAAAATTGTATACAGGGTACCTGCACATTTATAAAGTTACAATTTAAGGACTTTTAAGACCTTTTAATACCTCGATAGCCGATCTAAAATGATTAGCTTAATGTGCAACATTGTTTTCTCACTCAACAGTAAACACACCAACATACAGTGTATACAGGGTATCTGCACATTTATAAAGTTACAATTTAAGGAATTTAAGACCTTTTAATACCAAATTGGCCAAATATTATGTAAAAAATAGGCAAATATTGTGAAATCAGCCGATCTACAAGCTCACGCCTAGCAGTGCTAGGCGTTGTGAGCTTGTAGTTCGGATATTTTCACAATATTTATCTGTGGAACCGAGTCAAACTAAATGTAATGCCTACAATTCCAAGTGCTTGTCAGGGTGGGGGTCCCCAGTTCAAATATGATTATTTTGGGGGGTCAGGGCTGAAAAGTACAGTTAGACTGACACCACTGTATTAATGTCCCTACAGACCACCGTCCGTTAAATCTATAGAAGCCTCGGAGAGAGATGGCAGGTCCAGCCGGAGGACAGGTATGTTCCCACCCCCCCCCCCCCCCCACCTCTGAAATGCCTCTGTTTGTGAAATAACATAACACTTTTGTATCATGTTATGCTGAAAATATCAGTGCCCATACCCTAGGTGGGGTTGGCGAAAGGGCCTCTCTGTGTGGAGTTTGCATGTTCTCCCCGTGTCTCCTAGGGTAGATACCCTCACAAAAACATGCAGTAATCCTGGTCACTATACTGCCTCCCCCTGGCCAGGGGCGCCTGATGGAGGGGAAAGGAACTGGTTGGAATAACGTGTTCCTTCCACGCGCTACGTCCAACCAGGGAAACTCTCCCCTGTCAGGTGATAAGAAGGTCAGTTGGCTCTCATGCATTGAAGGAGGCATGAGCTCGGCCCTGGCCTCCCTAGGTTGGCAGAGGGAAGGTAGTGCCCAGGATTACATAGACAATTGGCACTGGGTGTAAAGAATGGGGTTACAAAATCGTGGGATAAACATTTTAGGAAAAAAATAATATTATGCTTAATGAGGGGTATCTTAAAAGTGTGATTTTCCACAGCTTCCGTACTGCTCACAATGAGGTGGTGACCCAGGCTGTGATGCAGGCTATTCACGACTCAGAGCCCCAGTGGACCACCAGCCTAGTCAGAAGTAAGTCTGATATCACGTTAATTTGGGGACTTATGTCCTTAAATTGCTTGTAATTTTAACAATTGGATGACCTGCTGCTTACCTGTGATCGTGAGGTATTTTCTATGTATGCGTTACCTTGCTTACTGCAAGTCGCTCTGGATAAAAAGCGTCTGCTAAATACCTACATTGTAGATTAGTGTTGATTTGACACTGTTAAAGATAACAGATGGCACACTAACCATCTAATATTGCAAAATGTTATATTGTTGTTTTTGTTAAAAAGGTAAGTTTTCTATTCAAATGGTAATTTCTATAGTGTTTGCTAAATAACAGGGGTCTCTTCTTGCTCTCAAATAAACAGAAAATAAATGTTCATCAGGAGAGTACCCCCATTTTGTTTGCCAGTTTACATTTTGTCTGCTCATTTCTTTGAGCAGACAAAATGTAAACTATCTGTGATCACTATCCTTTTGAGATGCCTTACTATAATACATTTAGAGTTCATAACTTGGTATTTGTGTTGTAATTTTCATTCACTAGGAGCCTGCAACAGGGCTTATGAGAACATCAAAGCCGCTCAGAAGATGGAACTGGATAAAGACCCTTACCAGCAGGAAAGATCGGGTGAGTTATTGCCCTGCTCTATTACTGTTGCATTTTATTGATCACGTGAATTATCAATTACCTTTTTTATGTAAGGGATATAACAGTGAGGTGGTAATTACTGAGAAATACACTGGAGGAGACAAAGCAGAGGGGTCATACAGTCCAAATGTTTATAGCTTGGGTTGTGTAGCTGCCATAATATAGCTCTGGTCCAGAGCTATATTAGTAGTAAAAAATAAACAATATACTAGTTTCACTACTCGCCAAAACAAAAACATGGGTTTCTGATCTTAAAGGTAGGGTAAGTGATATTTTTTGGTTAAAACTAAAAGTATTTTGTTAAAAGGTTAAAATACTATATTCTGATAGTAATCATTGCTATAGAGTGTTTTTTCAGTAACAGATGTCTCCCTGTCTCTCCAGCTCTTTAATAAACAGAAAATACATTTTTCGGTAGGTGTCAAAATCTCAGCCAATCAGGAGAAAGTACAAATTTTTTAGCTTAATTTGTATAGTGTTCCAGTTCCAATTTTGTCTGCTCATTTCTTAGTGTCATCACTTCCATTTCACATTTCACTTGTTTAATCTGTATCCTAATCTGTATCCTGATTGAGTTCTCTGTCCTGGTTGGATAAAATTGAACTGAAACGAAAATGTATTTTCTGTTTAATAAAGAGGTGGAGAGACAAGGAGACTCCTGTTACTGAACAAACACTCTATAGCAATGAGTACTATCACAATATAGAGCTATTTAACACTTATTTTAACCAAAGCAAATCACTTACCCTACCTTTAAGCCTATTCTACAGATCTGTCATAGCATTTTTTTATTGTCCAGTCCAGATCGGTGGCACACTTGAGTGAATCAAAGCTTTTCTGTCAGGACGTTTTATTTCCTGGCCAAAAAGTGCATTTTACACAAAAGGTGGGGTTATAAAAGGCTTCCCACCATAGACAATAGGCTTTCAGCATCATAAAACTGCCTTGTTTCAGTGAATATCAAAATCATACTTAGGTTTTCTCAAGTGTAGTGATCCTACTCTCAATGGTTCCCAAACTGGGGGTCGGGGACCTTTTAATTACTTTAGTGCAACATTGTTTTCTCATTCGACAGTAAACAAACCAACATACTGTTTAACGCAGGGGTCTTCAACGTTTTCAGGCCAAGCTGAGAGAGAGTTGAAGCAGGGACCCCCTCTATATTGTATAAAATTGTGTTTCAGATAAACTTTTGCTGATCTTTTTTCTGGCTAAAGTTCTCCTCAGAAAAGGGATGCTAGGGTTCAAGTGGTTAATGTAAAAAAAAAAAATCATATCAAACAAAGATTTGGCGGACCCCCTGTAGTAACTCTGAGGACGTCCTCAAGTTGTGAGTTTGTAGATCAGCTATTTTCACAACATTTATCTGTGGAACCGTGTCAACTAAATGTAATGCCTCAACTCCTAAAATTCCAAGTGCTTGTCAGGGTGGGGGGTCCCCAGTTCAAATATTATGAAGGGGGGTCACAGCCTGAAAAGCTTGGGAGCCCTTGTCATAATGTACACCTGTTCATTTTACAGTCAATGGAAAATGCACTGTTCCTGGTCCAGAGGTTAGCGAGAACTTTCTAATGCTCGGGACTAGAGCTAGCCATAATATAACCCTCATACTGTATTTACTTATTTAGTTTTGTTGATCGCTTTAAAAGTCTAACCTCCTCTTCTCATCTGTTACACAGCTTTTCAAGAAACGGGTCAAGATTGGGCAGAAGGGAGGAGAGAGAGAGGACTTGGACTACCTCAGTGGTGCGGACGCGAACTTTGTCGAGAGTGATGAAGACAAGACTGCCTTTAAAATAACTTCACCAAAGTGGCGCGCCGGACGGCTGTCCAAAATAATGGCTTCATGTCAAACTGCCCTGGATGAAAACCGAAGGAAGTGTGTGGAGCCGAAGTCCAACCGTGTTCGCACAAACTACGAACTCTTCACCAGACAAACCCCCCTGCTGCAGAGGGCAAGCATCACTATCTGCAGGAGAGTGAGAAGGAAGAAGGCGACACTGGAGTGTAAAGCCTTTTAGTTATACACTAATCCACGGAGCGCTGCCCTGTAGGTAGCGCGCCATTGCTGCGGTGTCAGACTCAGTCAGCAGCTGTTGCGGTTCTGTCCGTCTGTTGACGTTACTCTTTACCTGCTTGGTTTAATTACTAAATAACTATACATCTTTGTAAAGTTAGTGTTAGTAAAAGTTAGTAAAAGTTAGTAAAAAGCAGGTAAAAGACTCAAGAGTAACGTCAGTGACTGCAGCTGACTGACACCGAGTCTGACACCGCAGCAATGGCTGCGCCACCTACAGGGCAGCGCTCTGTGGATTTGTGTATAGGCTACTGGACTCCTAAGCTTTTGGAAGGGAGTATAAATGGTTCCAGTTCAGTTTACTTTGTTTGATTGGCTTAGCGGCAGATTTGGACTGGAAACACGTGAAGGTGTCATTATGTTTCTGGTTCAAATCTGATGCTGAGCCAATCAAACAAAGCTATGGGGAACTGAACTGGAACACGAAACATTTATGCACCCTTTCAAAAGCTTCGGAGTACAGTTGTGCACAGTTAACGGTGGTGTGTGTGGATGTTTTTATTTTAATACTGTTTTTAGGAGTACAGTTGTGAACAGTTTAGGGTAGTGTGTGTGTGTGTGTGTGTGTGTGTGTGTGTGTGTGTGTGTGTGTGTGTGTGTGTGGATGTTTATTTTAATATTTTTTTAGCATCACTCACACCCCGTTCCGTTTAAAAAGTCAGTTCAGTTCTCCAGAGACTTCTGCCCAATCTTGACCCGTCGTTCCTACCTTGTTCCTAGTTGTGTGGAGAGGGAGTTTGGAAGTGCGTGTGTGGAGAGAGGGAGAGTTTGAGGTGTGTGTGTGGAGAAGAGTTTTGAGGTGTGTGTGTGTTTTGGAGGTCTTGGCCCCAGCTCTGTTAAAAAATAAATATTGCTCATTTGAAAGTGATTTTTTGTTGTCATTTTTAGCTTAATATTTATCTTCAAAGTAGATCGGCCATGGTTACAGGCCGTATCAATACAATAACCTGACATAATATGCAAGTGGTGTTTGGACTTCAAATATGGTTACAGGTCGTATCGATACAATATCCTGACATAAAATGCAAGTGGTGTTAGGACTTCAAATATGGTTCCAGGTCGTATCGATACAATATCCTGACATAAAATGCAAGTGGTGTTTGGACTTCAAATATGGTTACAGGTCATATCGATATAATATCCTGACATAAAATGCAAGTGGTGTTTGGACTTCAAATATGGTTACAGGTCGTACTTCAAATATGGTTACAGGTCGTATCGATACAATATCCTGACATAAAATGCAAGTGGTGTTTGGACTTCAAATATGGTTACAGGTCGTACTTCAAATATGGTTACAGGTCGTATCGATACAATATCCTGACATAAAATGAAAGTGGTGTTTGGACTTCAAATATGGTTACCGATCGTATCAATGCAATATCCTGACATAAGCTGCAACTGGTGTTTGGACTTCAAATATGGATAGTGGTCATATCTTGACATTGGATATGAGTAACTAATCATCTCCACATATGACAGCTGTCCATTTCTGATGAGATATTTTAGACACTGATTAGAATTATTTCCCGAATATGGCATGTGGTAATATACAGTATCTGGGATGATACACTCCATATTCTATCAAGAATAAAAGTGGTCCCACATCCGTAGTTGATATGCTCCGACCATGAAATATATTTCAAATACTGTTCGGAGAGTATCCCATTTGGATATCATCATATTTGCATCATATCTGGTAATATTCGGGCAACGATATCTAGGGATTCTTGGGTTTTTTGCGCAGTGTGTAATGGTATGTTTAGATAGATGCAGAGGTCCATGCATCGATGTAGTCATATTGTTAACGCTTAAATCGATCACCTGATTCATATCGGACTTTACACCCTCAGCACCCAATAAAGAGAGAGTGCTTCATATATTTCACTGTGGGTTATTAATGACCATTTACATTACATGCCTGGTACTGGGGAACCACGTTGGGAACAGGTGACGGCCGCCTAATGGTTGTGGTAATGCCCCTTTTCTGTGGTGTTTGCTATCGTTTAATTCATTTTGTTTATTTTGCTTTGGTTTGCTGTGATCTATTGGGGTGCCACTACCCTGGGCCCGTCAGCCTGCCCATCTTCCCCCTTCCCCCAGCACTGGCCCATATATGCCCAGTATATTGTATCGTTAACCCACTGTTGTTATTATTCATCCGATTGGATGCATTCTCTTTTTATTGATAACGATGTTGATGATGAGACCCTATGAATGAAATAACCTGTTAATTAAATACAACATTTTTGTACTTTTGTTAAAACACGTTTCTGCCTTGCTTCTTATATTGTACACAAGCTGTGTGATGGCAGTTACATGTCACAGCCAAATGTATACTTTGTCGTACGAAAAATGGCAGATCTACAAGCTCACAATGCGTCGCATCCCCGACACCTTGTGAGCTTGTATATCTGCTATTTTCGACACGCGACCCACTGTACGGCGAAGTATAACTCATGCTTAAAAGGACTGGGGATCTTCTCACAATGATCTCACAATATTGCTTTTCTAGAGCAAAAATGACGTCAATCTGTGATTTTTTGGGCCGACAATGTATTATATATTGGCCAATAGGAATGTTTTGGCATATCGTCCAACCTTAATAACTATCCTGTACAACTTTACTACAGGTTTAAACTACCCGTAAATAAAACCGTATATACCTATCCCATACAACTTTACTACAGGTTGTAAAGCTAATAAAACCGTATATACCTATCCCGTACAACTTTACTACAGGTTGTAAAGTAAATAGAACATTATATACCTATCCTATACAACTACAGGTTGTAAAGTAAATAGAACATTATATACCTATCCTATACAACTTTACAACAGGTTGCATCGTTGCATCAAACAGTCCACGTCCCTCGTCCGTCTCTCGCTGTTCCTCTAGAAATGTTGAAGATGTTTGGGAGGCAATCTCTCTAGGTACTGTAGACCTCTCCCTGTGGTTCTCTGTGGAAATAACCAGTAGAAAGAACTTTTACCTTACATATACCATGTAATCGAATCAAACTATAGATGTTTACCATGTTCTGTTCAGTTGAAAGGTGCAGTCACTAGGTATGCTAAGTGCTAGAATAATTGCCTCCATCCTGCATAGTCAAAATGTGTCGCCTTGTGATGCGTTGTGAGCTTGTAGATCAACTAATTTAGCTATTAAAAAAAAACAAATTAAGTGATTTGTGAGTCCCGGTGTTTCGGAATTAATGGCGGCTAGTTTTCACTTTTCACTGCTAGTAATGTCATGTTGACCCACCAGCCTCTTCTGGTCTTTCATGTAACTCCTCCTGTTCTTCTTTAATCTGTGGAGGTT
This sequence comes from Gymnoscopelus braueri, assembly GCF_963280865.1. Taxonomy (NCBI): domain Eukaryota; kingdom Metazoa; phylum Chordata; class Actinopteri; order Myctophiformes; family Myctophidae; genus Gymnoscopelus; species Gymnoscopelus braueri. Next base: position 47,408,435 of record NC_137616.1, on the reverse strand, counting down.
CTGGTTCCTCCTGAACCAGATTGGGGCTCCGCTCCTCTTCACGTGAAACCTCCTCTTTACACACAAGTACATGCAGGAGGTCTAGGAAAAAGATAAAATGAGACTCTGTAAAAGGTTTGACCTCCACTGCAGTACCTCAGTGACCAGTTGTGGCTGGAAAAAGTATCAACAAGATTACTCTTTGCCCACATCTTACAAATATTTTATGTGATGGTTGTAAAAAACTCTTGTTTTATTGTTTTATTGGATCTTGTTTATTCGATACACGTATTTATTTTAGCTCTTGCTCTTTTGAGCTATTTTGTCTCATCTGTTTATGAAATTAGGTAGCTGATATATTGCACTTTTACTTTAGCGCTAGGTATACTCTTGGTTGCTTGTTTTATAAGAGAATGAACTTAATGCTTCTGGTGATTAGTAGTTTCGTTCCCTACCTATGTGGAATGCACTTATTGTAAGTCGCTTTGGATAAAAGCGTCTGCTAAATGACTGTAATGTAATGGTGCGCTGACTGCAATCTGTACTGCAAATAGTGGCCGTTTTTTGTTTACATTGCAGCTCTCATAGAAGATGCGAGACAAGCTGAATGAGAGGTGAATGAGAGGCAGTCCCTATTATCTTTAAAGTAAATACTTGTAAATGTTAGATCAGTGAGTCTTCTGCAGCTGGTTAGTTAATACTGAAGTAGAATTAACTGCACAGCTTCAGTGAACCCATTAATACTTTTACAAATTACAACCGAACCATCGTCCTATTCATGGTATATTTAGATAGATGCAGGGGTCAAAGCATCGATGTAGTCACATTGTTAATGCTTAAATCGAAAAAATCTTTACACCCATAAGTACCGGCCCACTTTCACCAATAAAATAAATCAAGAGAAAGTGCTTAAAACTTACTGAGATCCAGGTGGTCTTCAGGTTCCTGTTTAAGGTGGTCTTCAGGTTCCTGTTTAATAGAAACAGTCCTGGCTGGAGAACTGATCTTCACCTGCAGACTGGACTCCACACACTGGTCTGGAATGAAGGAATACAATATGCACTTTAATGTGATATAGGACTTTGATGTGATATAAATAAGGACTTTCATGATAAGAACTTTGATGTGACATGAATAAGGACTTTCATAATTAGGACTATGATGTCACATGAATAAGGATCGGGAATTAATTTAATGCATTTTTTTTTTATATATACATTTTTTTAATAATGTTTTTTTATTTGTATTTAATGTTACAAAACAAAAATAACCATGCTCACGTCTTAAAGTCATCCTGGAGCCTTAGTTTTGGTTTAAAATTAGACAGCATATGTGTTGCGTCTGTGTTTTCATAGGCCTGGTTTCTTACTTCTCTCTCACAATCTGGCAACGCGGTACTAGAAGCAGTAGGCTAATGTGGAGGCTACGTCCAGCTGGTGACTCGGGAGTCGGGACAGAGAAAATGTCAGTTTTGGAAGTTTGGAAGTTTTATAAAGTTGAAAGTAAAGGCAGTCTAACAGCCAAATGCAATGTTTGCAAGGCAGACGTTCCGCACGGTGGAAAGAACAGAGCTACGTTCAACACGACAAATCTAATTCGCCATCTGAAAAACAAACACAAACCACAACACGACGAGTACACAGCGGCCACTCAGGTAACGGCACTGAAACAGCTGACACTTTCAGAGACTTTTAAAAGAAAAGAGAAAATGCCCCAGGACAGTGAAAAGGCCAAAAAGATAACAGCCAAGATAGAAGAATTCATCGCGCTTGATGACCAGCCGTTATCTGTGGTGGCGAACGTGGGGTTTCGGGGTCTCATGGAGCAATTGGAGCCACGTTATGAACTGCCTTCTCGTCACTACTTTACAGAGAAAGCTCTGCCTGCCCTTCACAACAAGCTTCGAGGCCACCTGCAAGCCCTGTTAACAGACGTTCCTGCATTTGGATTTACCACAGACATATGGAGTTCTTCTGTGTGTCCAATGTCACTCCTTAGCTTCACTGCACAGTGGATCGACTCCGAGTTTAATTTACAACATGCGACCTTGCATACCCAGAACTTTCGAGGATCTCACACGGCAGATCGTGTCAGAGAGGCGATCGAGGGGATGCTTAACCGTTGGGGAATAGATAAGTCACGGGTCCATGTAATTTTGCGGGATAACGCGCGAAATATGGTGAAAGCCATGGATGATATGGAAGTAATGAGTGTGGGCTGTGTCGCGCACACGCTCCAACTTGCTGTCCATGAGGGTCTACTGTCTCAGCGCAGCGTCATAGACGCACTGGCCACTGCGAGGAAAATTGTAGGCCATTTCAAACATTCCCCGTTGGCCTATTCCCGTCTGGCAGATATCCAGATGGATCTGAAGATGGACGTCAAGCGTCAAGCTCACAAGGCCTCGCGCTGCAAGGCCTTGTGTGCTTGTAGATCGGCAATTGTAGATCGGCTATTTTCGGCAAAGAGGTTGTGTGTAGAGGGAAAAAGAGCAGATCAAGTACAGAGCCAACGGTGAAGTTGACTAAGTATTGAGGGTTTCAGTGTTTAAATGTCTGAAATCAACTAAATCCATTTATTCACACAACACTGATAGTCTATGAAGCTATATGAAATCTATGAAAAGGTTTAATCTGCAACGCAATTCTTGTATACAATGTGTAGTGGGGGTCCCTGCTTCATCTCTCAATCAGCTAGGGGGTTCTTGGCCTGAAAACGTTGAAGACCCCTGTTCTAAATAAACCATTCATCCATCCATCCATTAATTTAATTCATTCAAACAGCCCTCAAGCGTCTACTCTCTCGGGAGAAGACCACTGACCAGGGGGTCAGGACAATGAAGAGCACGCTCCTAGAGGCAGTGGAGACCCGCTTTGCTGAGGTAGAGGAGGAGCCACTGTACAGCATTGCCACTCTAGTGGATCCAAGATACAAAGACAGGCAAGTACAGTAAATTAATGTACAATTTGAATGCTATAATCGTATCTATTATGTTATGAATTATGTATATCAAACCAACCAGTATTCTATTCATTATTCAAGCCAATTTCTATTTTTCTGTCCTTTAAATTTCGGTCTGTTAATGGTTAGATTTTTAAAGTAAGGCAGTTGCCTGACTTAACTGTTATTCTGTGTGATGTCTCTTGTCTTATGTTTTTCTTTGTTGTGGGTAATTCTTACATTTATCTATTTTCAGATTCTTCACAAAGTCAGACACCGGTGACGGTGACAACCTGAGGCTTGCCAAGGATAACCTCATCCTGGAGGTGGCGAAGATAGAGAGGGAGAGGGCTGCTAGTGTAGAGCCAGAGGCAGCAGAGCCTATTAGCAAGACACCACGCCAGGAAGCAAGCAGCAGCCTGGGCTGCATCTTGGACGAGATTTTGGAGGAGAATCAGCTAGAGACCCGGTCCGTGAGTACATCAGCTGATGTCCAGGTACAAACCTATCTCTCAGAGCAAACCAGCCCTAGGAAAAGCAATCCTCTACAGTACTGGAAAGATAATGCTTCACGGTTCCCCTCACTGGCTGCTGTTGCAACCAGGTTCCTCTGTGCCCCCTGCACCTCTGTGGACAGTGAGAGACTCTTTAGTGCAGTGTCCAACGTCCTTGATGAGAAAAGGAACCGGCTCTTGCCTGACAAGGTAGAGATGCTGATTTTCCTTAAAAAAAAACTCCACTTCATTGTGAAGCAGGAGAGTGAGAGTGAGTAAGAACTAAGAAGTAAGAGTGCAGCTCACATTCAAGGGCTGACCGTCCCTTGATTAAAAAAGAAAAACAGTGCCTTGAAGTTTTATGTCCATGTTTACATTTTATATTTTAATTGTGTTACTCCAGTAAGATGGAAATATAATACTTTGTTTATTCATGTTGCTTTTAAGCTGCTGTTGTTCATTTAACACATTGAATGCCAAAAACGGTCCGGACCGTTTTTGAGGGTCCAAACGAGAAGTGCCGAAAACGGTCCGGACCGTTTTTGACCCAATTCTATTTTTATACATGTGGGCCACGTGGGGCGCTAAAACGAAACTTTGACATCACCCAAGGAGTTTCTGAGAAGAAGAGGCTGGATCTGGCTCCATGTCAAAAATCCTTCCGGTCGGCGTTTTCAATGTTATCTCCTTGATTAAAAGCTTAATATCTCCATTTCTTTTTAATGTGGTGGAAACGAGCCGTTTTCGATCGGCGATCACGCTGCAATGGAGGGTCGCGTTGGAAATATTATTGTTCCAGGCGTTAGTCGGGACCCTCCGCCGTCTCGCACGCACGCTTTGTTTACATGCATTTCCGCGTCGGGGCTTCTCACAGCACGAAATGTATAACGCAAGTGGATGGAAGAAATGCTGGCACTCAACGTATAATATTTTAATAAACCTCTGGCACCCAATGTGTTAATTCTAGACTAGTCTTAAACCTAGAATTCTGCACTAAGCCGAATTTTTATTTTCTTTTCTTATTTGTGACTGTCACTGACTGTCAAGCTACCTCTTTCCAGTAGTTATTTGTGTTATGTTACTGCACTATATGCACTCAATTTGCTTACATGGTTATTTTGTGGTGCACCACTGATAAGCTTTATTTAGTTTTGATCCAATGTTGCACAACTGATCCAATGCTGCTGTGAAAAAAAGAAGCTATATCCATGTTGGATAGACTGGATACTGTCATTCAAATAAAAAAAATAACCCTAAGGGACAACTTGAATGCTTTTTTTTCCTTTTTTTGCATAGCGTTAAGATCGGATCGGGAAAAATCGGGATCGGCAGATTCTCAAAATCAAATGATCGGAATCGGATCGGGAGCCAAAAAACGTGATCTGGACATCCCTAACTATAATTACTTCATGAAATAATTACACTAATTTATTATTTAATGAAAGTCATGAAATAATAATTTGTTGAAACTTGACCCTGTTGTACAACGATAGATTACTGATTACTTTATTTCACCTGGCCTTTTAGGTCAGGTTTTTTTTATTCGGCTGGAGATCCGATCCAATGTTGATGGCGAGCCAAAGGAGAAAACCCCCCCTGAAAGATCCACTGACACTTCAGACTTTAAAGGGCCCCCATTTTTTTTTCCTTATAAATTCAATGTATGCTCTGAATTATTATTCTGTTCTAATACAATCTTTAAGTTGAACCTTTGTCTCTGTCTCATTCCTTGGGTTTTACACACATTGAGCTCTCCACCGAACCTAGTCTATACTAAAAGCCGTTATCCTTGTGCAACTGGCTACACTATACATATTTATTTACTTTATCAGTAGGTATAATAATATTGTTGCTGTGAGGTGGAAATCTATCATGTCCAAACTGTAACTTTTCAGGATTCAAATTCAGAATAGCTGATTTTGCTACTTTTGTGACATTGTAGTATGATGAATTAGGGCATTCATTTACCCCAAAAAACTGGGTTAAAATATGGAGATACAAGGTATCTGCCCGACCATATGCAAAAAAGGAAACACAGCTGCTGTAATAGAACAGTGAGAATCATGTAGATCTCAGGATTCACATGGGAACGATGTGGCTCCAATGATGATCTCTGACTTCATGTGACCACATGGATTAAGATTCTACATTGTGGAGACATATTTACATCAATTAGATTCCATAACTCTGTGTGTGTGTGTGTGTGTGTGTGTGTGTGTGTGTGTGTGTGTGTGTGTGTGTGTGTGTGTGTGTGTGTGTGTGTGTGTGTGACAGCAGTGAGACGAGGAGTTAATCTCAGTCATCAAAACGGAGCCTACTGGCCGGTCTATTGATCCCCAAAAACAGATATACAACCAAACAACACCTCATCATGCAAACGCTGTGTCATACCTGCAGTGTGTATTTTGATGTTGTGTATGTAACACACATACCTGCAGTGTGTAGTTCGGTGTTGTGTAGTGTCTCTATCTCTCTCTGGAAGAGGTTGCACATGAACTCTGCAGCCGCACTGAGGCGCTCCAACACAAACACTCTGACAAGCTTCACACAACAAACATCAGCACCACGCTGCTGTTTGTCCAAAACACACAATGATCTCCTCTCCCACCGACGTCATGTGTTCATTTATCTTCAGCCGTACAGACTCCATTGTTTTTACCTCCATTATGAGACAGTTTAAACCTCCTTTATGAGACGGTTTTCACCTCCTTTAAGACATGTTTTTCACCTCCTTTATGACACGTTTTTCACCTCCTTTATGAGACGGTTTGCACCTCCTTTATGACACGTTTTACCTCCTTTATGACACGTTTTTCATCTCCTTTGAGACGGTTTTCACCTCCTTTATGAGACGGTTTTCACCTCCTTTGAGACGGTTTTCACCTCCTTTATGAGACGGTTTTCATCTCCTTTGAGACGGTTTTCATCAGGCGCTATGATGTTCCAACGCAACGAAGAACCAAACTTTCCTTTGTTGTGAAAAACGACACGCTCTACTTCCGGAAGTTCCGGATCAACGTGTTTAACGCATGCGCAATAATGGATCCAGGCACTGTTGCTTTAATGCCTTTCGCCACCTGGTGGAGGAGATGTGTAACTGTCACAATGATAGACAGAGACAGACAGACACAGACAGACAGACAGACATACTGTATACTGTTGTTTAAAAAAAATATATCATCTATGCATACAATAGCCTACATCCATCTACGAAAATAGCCAATCTGGAAGCTATCAACGTGACGAGCTTGTAGATCTGCTTCTGCTAATGTTGTAGAAAAGAAAAGTGTAGAAAGAAACGTGAATAAAATAGCCTACAATATGCAAGTATAATCAATATGGTTTTTAATTTTTCAGAGGGAAACATGACGACCTGCTCACATTATTGAGTTATTTCAAAATTGCGAACAACAGCAAAGTTAACAAATCAAATAATGCTCAAACATATCAACATACTACAGCGTCACAATATTTAATCAAACCTGTAATTACATCTCTCTCATAAGGTAGGCTATGTACAGTGGTTCTCAATCTCAACCTATGGGTCGGCACCCCCAGGGTCTTTGTTACATGTGTGTGATTTTGGGGGGCTGTCCCCAGATTAATACCAAATAAAAAGAAGAAAGACAACAAAGAAAAAGACCATTACAGCATAAAAAGTAATCAACAAACTAACTGATCAAACATTGGCCAAATTGTCAAATAGCATAAAAAAGAGGCAAACATTTTGAAAACAGCCGATCTTCAAGATCACAACGCGAGGCGTTGTGAGCTTGTAGATGAATTGCTGCCCATTTTCCCAGTAGTCTAATCTTTTGTTATACAATGGCTCCTTAATCACTCTTAATCACTCTTCTTAAACATAAATGTGCATGCAGTTTGTGACGCTCCGACAGTATGAACACCTTTGGAGGTGTTGGGGGGAACACAGTGATTTGCTTCCTGTCCATCCATCGTTAAGCAGAGACGATTTTATTTAATTTTATTCCGGTCAGTCTTTCAGGGGCAGGCAAGAGCTCACATGGGCAGGCAACGGTCTGCCTTAATGGTGGGTGGTGGCTATAGGCTTCTGACCTGAAATGAATCAACACAATCAATATGTGTTTAATCCAATAGAGGGAGCCGCACACAACAACACCATGACCAAGACCAGTCTCCCATCTGCAACACATATAGAAAACACACCTGGGCTGATGTAAATATTCATAATTAATGATTAATGTCTGTCTGCTTATCTGAACAAACCGCCTAAATGTATATGAGATATTTATTTGCTCAGTGGTCTTAATTTCTTGCTATTCACTCTGTGAATAATCCATTACAACCGGGAAAGCATCCGTGCCATTTTAGACTTTAGCGTTGTTGGCTATTCAAAAATAGCAGATGTACAAGCTCACAGCGTGGCACTTTGTGCCGCACTTCAAGCTTGTATATCTGCTATTTTTTCAAAAAAAAATCTTGAAAATGATTTTGTTTTAACACAAATCTTCTCTTCTGGGGGTGCCTGGCAGAAAACATATTCAGATGGGGGTCTCCACGGCCAAATATATATCAATTTGTAGGTCCTCCTTGGAACGGAAAAGTCTGAAGACTAAACTGATGGCATTTGAAGAATTGGCCTCAGGTCTTAATGGGATAAACAATATTAGATTTAACTTTTTCCAATAATCATCATGATCAACTGAATTATGGGTGTTTCACAGCTTCTCTGCTGTAAACACCTGAACCAGAATGATGGCATTATTGTCTGCTCTGAGATCTTGATGTGTATGAAGATTACAACACACTCCTGTTGTCATATGTTTATGTTAATTTAATGGCAAGGTGCCAATGAAGGGCTTACTTCCTCTTCAAAAGTGAGTGTGGACCAGAGCATTTCAGTGTTCATTTCGTCATATTTTTCAAATATTTTTGAATAGCCAACGTATAAATGGATAAAGTGGTTAAAATGATCGTGATGCTACTGTATGTTAACTACTTTTGCTGGGACAGATTATATGCTGACGCAAAGAGTAGAAGTAGAAGTCTTATTCCATAGGGGTGAAGTCAGCTGTTAGATTGACAGCTGTGGTCAAATTTAAATGAGCACTTTGGTGTGAGAGAATTTAATCAAATGTGTATTTATTCTACTTGTATTCAACCTTGTTCCACAAGGTTGAATAGGCCTACAAGTAGAATAAATACACATTTGACTACAAACCTTGCCAACACAACCCCAGCCTGTTGACATTACATTTCACATAATTTCACCAAGTCAGGGGACTTCAATGTTTTTCATGCCCAAGATATGTTGTATACAATTGTTTTGCAGTTTAAACTTTTTCATAGTAATAGTATTCAGAGTGTAAAAATAATACTTACTCCAATAATGTACCCGGTAGTAATAGTTTAACCCTCTAAGACCCAGCGTCGCTTTAGAGTAACAATTATATTTTATAAAGAAAGGAGTTTAAATAATTTGTTTTTCTGTAATTTTTTCACCTCTAAATCCTCATTGGGTCCTATTGTTTAGTCTTACAATGACATTGGCCAGGATATTTGCATATAAATACCCCCCACAGAGCCAGGAATCATCACAACTTGAAAAATCTCTGTTGGAACAGATCTCTTTTTTCTCTGGAAGATATTCCTCACAAAAACGTAAGTAATATGCCTGTAATATTTGTTTTGGTGAACATTACAATGTCTAGAACATGTACATATGTTATTATTGTGAAATATATGTCCCAAATTTAAATTATAGCATGATTCATACTTGTTGCTTTTGGTCAACGTTGGGCCCTCTTGGTTGCAAAAAAATACAAGGGCAGGCCTAAAAAAATATGGCTTATTGGTGTTATTATTCATAATGTATACTGTTCTGAGGCCAAATATTATTCATAATTGATCTGAGGCCAAATAATAAACCATATAAATGAATCATTAAGTTGTTTTAGTGAAGTATTTACACATTTGCCATGTTATCCATAAAAATGGCCTATAGGAAATTTTGCTACCTGATGGACCCAACGTTGCTAAATGTCAACATTTGCATAAAACTTACCAAAACATATATTTTTTAAAAACATTATATTTTCCTCTTCTAAATACTCCTACAAGACCATCTGAAAGGTTTTTAATTTTTTTTTGCAAGTACAAATATATCCGGGTCTTACAGGGTTAAAGGTGGGGTATGTGATTTTATTTAGTTAAGATAAGTGTTAAAATGCTCTATATTCTGATAGTAATAATTGCTATATAGAGTGTTTGTTCAGTAACAGGAGTCTCCCCGTCTCTCCACCGCTTTATTAAAAAATATTTTTTTTTTTCGGGGCGGGATGCCAATTTTCTCCAAACAGGATAGATAAATCAGACAGGATATTACATACATAGATAGATACATAGATACATATTAGACAGGTGACATTGGAAGTGATGACAAAGAAATGAGCAGACACAATTGGAACTGGAACAATATAACATTTAAGCTGATATATGGGTACTCTCCTGATTGGTTGTAATGTTGTCATCCACCTGAAAACGTATTTTCTGTTTATTAAAGAGCTGGAGCTGAATTAACTTTCTGTGCCAATTTAGCATAATAAAATGTATTTTCATTCTTGGTTTATTTAAAGCAGCACCCTGTAACTCCTCTACCCCAGATTTGAGCCCGGTTTCCTGTGCAAGTGCTGACATTTTTATCATTGAGCTAATAGAGCCTGCCTGCTTGTCAGAATATGGTGCTTTAACCTTTTAACAAAAAAAGCGTTTTGTTTTAACCAAAACATCCCTTATCCTACCTTTGGGTACAAGGTATGTAGGCTGTAAATGTAATACCTACTCCAATAATGTATCCTGTAGTGATAGTAAACCTGACTATGTCCTTTATTATGTTGTGGTCCCTTGGGTGTTCGAGCCAAGGTTAAAGGGGCCGTAACAGTGATGATGTCGTCTGTCTTTCTCACACCAACCAAATATCGACTTGAAGGATAAAAAAGGGGGGAAAAGTAAAGAAAAAAATATTTAAAAAAAAAGATAATCAACAGAGAAACAGTTTATCACCCATTCTTAAGAATTGGGAAATATCATTTTGTACCAAAACATCTAAATGTATTACTTATTAACACAAAATGTTGGGTGAAAATATATTCTTATAACATTTATATATATATATATATATATATATATATATATATATGAATTACATAATGATTTGTACAATGTTTTGGTCTGGTTTCCTTTTTTTTCCATCTTAACTTGCACTCTACCAGAAAAAACCCTTGTCTCAGACAAGGATCACAACTTCAAACACATTTGTTGTTGTTAAATAAAAAATAAAAAATAAAGAACCCAAATAAAAGACTAACCATGCGTATTGATAACATAGGTGTAAGAATGTACTATATTATCATCTTTGTTTAAAAATATATTTTTTGTAATAATGTTGGCACTTTAAAGGTTTCATGACGTTCAGTTTTACCACACATTAAAAGTCTTTGTCATGGTCCTTCAAACGTGTATAGAAAGTTTTAACAAAATTCCACTCCATTGATCCATGGCAGGTGTTTTTCTCTCACATTTCTAAAGCCTTTTCAACTGCAATGAAAAAAGAAATCTTTGCCTGCGGGTGTCGCTGGTGAGGGATTTTGCCTGTCAATCATCGCCTCTGCTCCGCCCCCCCCCCCCAAAGGAAAGGATAGGCGAGGGGAGGGGCGAGGAGGAGAGTGGGTGGGATTAATCGACTGTCGAAGGGCCAAGCTCAGATTACTTTTCAGCCTAATTATTCAGAAAACCCCAGACCACAGAAAATCCACTGAATGTTCAAAGTTCAGATTTTGTGGGTGTAATTGAGGTCATAAACCCCCCCAAAAAACATAAAAAATAAGAAAAGTGAAAATGCATGTCATAGAACCTTTAAAGTTGTGTCCGAGAAGATCTTTCTCAACTCCTTAGATTTCTACAAAAACATTATTTAAAAAGTGATTGCTATTTCCTAATGTCCCCTGTCTCACTTCCTGGTTTATAAAAAGGTTATTAGGTTAAAGTAATATTGCTATCAGATGTGTCTCAACCATAACATGTCAACTCTGTCAGTCCTTCTAAATCTAAACGTAATACAAATTATGGTTAAAAATGTGTAATTGTATCAATATTTAGAGAACTCTGAGCAATGTTGACAAACTATGACTGCGCTGTATGAGTCCTCATGTGTTTTTTCAGATTACCTGTTTCACTAAAGCCTTTAGCACAAACCATGCAAGCAAAGGGCTTTTCGCCTGTATGAGTCCTCATGTGTTTTTTCAGATGACCCATTTGACCAAAGTCTTTAGCACAAACTGTGCAAGCATAGGGCTTTTCCCCTGTATGAGTCCTCATGTGTGTTTTTAGATCGCTACTATGACCAAAATCTTTACCACAAACTTTGCATTTAAAGGGCTTTTCCCCTGTATGAATCCTCATATGTGATTTCAGATTACTCATTTGACTCAAGCCTTTACCACAAACTTTGCAAGTATAGGGTTTTTCCCCTGTATGAGTTCTCATGTGTTTTTTTAAAACCCAATTGTAAACAAAATCTTTACCACAAACTTTGCAACTAAAGGGTCTTTCCCCTGTATGAGTCTTCATGTGTGATTTCAGATTACTCATTTGACCACAGCCTTTACCATAAACTTTGCAAGTAAAGGGTTTCCCCCCTGTATGAGTCCTCATGTGTGTTTTTAAATCACAGTTATAACCGAAACCTTTACCACAAACTTTGCAACTAAAGGGTCTTTCCCCTGTATGAATCCTCATATGTGAATTCAGATTACTCATTTGACTAAAGCCTTTACCACAAACTTTGCAATTAAAGGGCTTTTCCCCTGTATGAATCCTCATATGTGATTTCAGATTACTCATTTGACTAAAGCCTTTACCACAAACTTTGCAAGTATAGGGTTTTTCCCCTGTATGAGTTCTCATGTGTTTTTTTAAAACCGAATTGTAAACAAAATCTTTACCACAAACTTTGCAACTAAAGGGTCTTTCCCCTGTATGAGTCTTCATGTGTGATTTCAGATTACTCATTTGACTACAGTCTTTACCACAAACTTTGCAAGTAAAGGGTTTTTCCCCTGTATGAGCCCTCATGTGTGTTTTTAAATCACAGTTGCAACAAAAACCTTTACCACAATCTTTACAAGTAAAGTACTTTTCCCCTGTGTGAACAGCCGTGTGTCTTTTCAGACTTACCTTGTGATTAAATATTTTGCCACACTCTGTACAAGTAAGACTTTTCTTCCCTGTGCGACTCTTCATGGAGTGAGTTTGTGTTGACGATGGCAGGTGCTGGGACAGCTTGTGGCTTGAAGACGATGTTTGTCCTTTCACATTTTGTGTCTTGGGTGAAGTCAGTGTCTTTAAAACCGACTGACCATCCCTGGTCTCCTCCAACTCATCACTGTCTTCAGTGACGTCAGATTCAGAACAGTTTAGAGAGAGGAGCTGGTCACCACTAGTTGGTTGTGATGTTCCACAGTCTTCTAGAGCAGCTTGTGTTTTCATGTGTTCAGTTGAGGTGCTGGCTACAGGTTCTATCTTTCCGGTGTCATCATCATCTTCACCTTTCACTGCTGGTAATGTCAACGTTGACCCATCAGCCTCTGGTCTTTGAAGTAGCTCCTCCTGTTCCTCTTTAATACGTGGAGGTTGTGGTTCCTCCTGGACCAGACTGGGGCTCCTCTCCTCATGTTTTGGAGGTTGTGGTTCCTCCTGGACCAGACTGGGGCTCCTCTCCTGCAGTTCAGGGAAACCCTCCTCTTTACACGCAGCGGGGGGCAGGTCGTCTGAGGGGGGGGGGGGGGTGATGAGAGAAAAAACATTAAAGGTTTGACCTTAACATTATTTCATGCAGTGTTTCCTCTGTTTTATAGCTTTGGTGGTTGTAAATTCAGCTGTAAATAAATTTTCCATTTCCAAACCATAAGTCTATTCTCATTCTTAAAAAATGCCATTTGCTGCAAACATTCTAATTTACCAACACATGCTCAGAGCATATTCCAGTTTGGATGTGCATGCTCTTCTACTTCTCTGTTGATAAGAGGATAGCCTTACAATAAAACAGAAAAGAGGAGAGAGTGAGAGAGAGTGAGAGTGAGAGTGAGAGAGAGAGAGCGCGAATGAAACTTACTGATGTCCAGGTGGTTTTTAAGTTCCTGTTTAATAGAAACACTCCAACTCATCTTCACCTTCAGGCTGGACTCCGCACACTGGTCTGCAATGAAGTACAATGAGGACTTTATTAATAAGGACATTGATGTGACATAAATAAGGGCTGTGACAGCTAGCCCAATCTGAGGCATTTGACTCAAATTAAACGAGCCATCGCCAATTGACTAATGATGGTTGACACCTGGCAATCAGACCTGCCAACATTGGGAAAATGTTTTGAGTATCACACTTGCACGCTTTCTCGCCGCTTTCGCTCACCATAACAATACGCCACCATACAGTATTACTAGCCTGGAAATCAGACGAATCTGCCAGTGCGAAAAAGAAAAGAAAAGAAGCTCTTGGCAGATTTGGTCTGGCCCCGCTCGGTTATGATTGGATTTCGCTGCCCCCGAAGTCGTGGGGCTCACCAAAGAGCGTTTAGCATGCTGGGAACTGGAGTTATGGCAGAGGAACTGGGAGACAGAGTGTGGAATCGTGTCCAAAGAGACAATGAAAGTATAAGGGATTTTGTTAACTGTTTTCACTCTTTGCGCCATAGGTGGAGGCCTGAAATTGATGAGGGGGAATTAATCAAACTAATCCTTAAAAATATTAGATCTAGGTGTCCGATTTAGAGATTTTGTTCTGGGCAGAAAGAAAAAAAATTGTTTTGTTTTTTCATCGCGAACGCAGCGGAAGGAGGCGCGCCTCCGCGCAAGTGGAGCCTACTATGAAACCGTGCTTGGGTTGTGTCTCTGTGTGTGTCTCTGTGTGCAGTATGTCTGCACTGCCTGTGTGCAGCCAAGTAAATGTCCAATATAGAAAAGTGCCCAAATCGCTCCCAAACTTTTTCTACCCCCCCTAAGTGGGGGTCTACGAACAAATACTTCGGCCTCGGATTTTGGCTCCGCGCCCCGGAAGTGGGTGAAACAGGCACTTCAAACACTTTGTTGAATTGTTCAAAAACTTTCAATTTTCTTTTTTTGTGAATTTGTATTTTTCTAAGATAATCCTTTTAACGCAGAATTCTTTGTTTTTTTTTGTTGTTTTTTTATTTGTTACTTTATTTAATATTTTTTTTTCATTATTATTATTTTTTTTTTCGTTCGCTTCCCGCGTTCGCGCGTCTTACTTGTTCTAATGCTGGGATTTGCATGGTCATATTCATAATGGTCTTTTGTATGTTTTGTGAGGTTATACAACAAAATGATTTATTTTATGCAAAGGATAATTGACGGCTATTCGGTCATTGTTGAAAAATAAACCCGACGGGGTAATTAAATCCTGAAAGTAAACACACTCGCCCGATTTGTTTTCACGGACCGCTTGCCCCCAGCGGTTCTTGTATTCTTATATTGGTTTTACTGAGGTTACGCTTAGGAATACCTAGTGGCGACCGCTCCGAGGTCGGCGGATTCGGGAGCGACCGTGTTTTGGGGCTTGTATTCAATAAAACACTACAAACCTATCGTGTACACTACAGGTTTAAACCACTAGCACATACAACAGTACATACCTATCCGGTACAACTTTACTAAATGTTGTAAATTAAACAGTACATACCTATCCTGTGCAACTTTAATACAGGTTGCATCGTTGCATCAAACAGTCCACGTCCCTGGTCTGTCTCTCGCTGTCCCTTTGACAACGTCGAGTATGTTTGGGAGGCCATCTCTCTAGATACGGTAGACCTCTCCTTGTGGTGCTCTGTGGAAATCATCAGTAGAAATTACTTTTGGTTATCATTCAGTAACCTTACATTATGCCATGTAATCAAATCACACTAGACGTTTACCATGTTCTGTTCAGTTGAAAGGTGCAGTCACTAGGTGTGCTACAGTAAGTGCTAAAATAATTGTCCCCATCCTGATGTAAACAACAGGTGAAAATGTAAATTAATTTAAATAAATGGAGAAAAAAATCCCAGTAATTGATACAAGTAACAAAAAATTGTCGATCTCAACATCATCATCGTGAGCTTGTGGATCGGCTATTTAAGTGACTTTATTGGTCCTGGTTTGTGTTTTTCGAAATATGGTCACCCTAACGTACGTAAAACGTGTTTACAAACCTGCAGCGTGTAGTTTGGTGGTGTGTATGCAACATTCTAGCCTTGGATCATACATGTATTCTATCGATTTTTACATTTGCAAATCTATGTTCGTCTTGGTCATTACTCCCCAATTGTCACTGGAGTGAACATCGGCCTGTAAAGTCTGTATTTCTCCGAACATTTACAAATGCAAAACCTGGTAGTCAAGGATGTTAACTAGGAATTTGGAATCTTTGTGCACTGTATTAGTCCGTATTTTTCAATTGATATGCATTTTAATCCCATCTGTGCAAGAACCCCATTCCCCCCCCCCCTTTACTTTACATTGAGTGTAATACCGGCTTTCACCTGATGCGCCCCGCCACTAAGGAAGCTAAATTAAGGAAAGGACACCAAAGTAATTTTCTCTATCCAGACATTCCAGCAGGCAGATTCGTCGCTACACATGTGACGATATGAAAATCACAATTATTGTGGCCAAAATAAGAGCAATTCACGATTGATAGAAAACGGACTGGATTCACTTGACCTGTAATTTTTTAACAAATATATTTATTGTCTGTCACTCAGGACAATTTTTAAACATCCAACAGCCTTTCTTGACAGTCGCATATTATTTGCTAAAAAAAATGTTTTTAATAACATTTTAAAAAGGTATAAATATCCAACAGATGTAAATACCGATGTTTTCATTTTCACAAACATTTTTTTAAAATACATGTAAAAAGTAAAAGAAAAAACATGGCTCCCTCACACATTAGAAGGATGCCAGAACCAAGGATGGGTGTTTTTGATGAATCTATCATGATTGAAATAGAGTTTGAAGTTACAATGGGTTTGTATAGGATATTTGATATTCATTTTATCAGGCACTGATAAGATGAATATCAAATATCTAAATACTGAATCAAGCAACTGAAAAACTGTCTGGGGTGATCACAAAAGCCTGAGTTGACGTTAAAATGAACCCAATCATGTTTGAAAGTAAAATATCCCTATAAGCAATCTCAACTTCAAGTAATCATTCACAATATAAGGTGCCACTGCAAAGACACAGCCTAGAGGGGAAAATGTCAATGAATTAATTGACCCAATAACTTCATTCAGAAGTAATCAAAGATGACATCTCTACTTCTATTGCTATATAAATAGCAATCTGACAATGTAAAGTTAAAATGGAACGGGACACGCAGCTATAAAATAAAGCCTAATTTATACTTGGTTGAGCGCTGTGTCACTCACTAAAACAAGCCGATCTACGAGCTCAAAAACATAATGAGAGGATACAAGAGATATCTGTGCAACAGCTGCAAAGTGTGCATATTTGAGGTAATTTTTTTGCAACCAAAAGACCATGTATTATGCAAGTACATAATGAAGTTGACCAAAGTTTCTCAGCTGCATTTAAAAGACATTTTCGTTATTATATTAAGCCTTAAAATTTCTTAATGGCCTAATATAGGGTGCGTTTGGAAAGTAAGCACTGACTGGCCCAGACTAATATGCGAGTGCGCTCCCGGTGCGCATTTCCGAACGCACCATTAGATCAAAATCATAATGTGAACGGTTGTGGCTGTTTTCTGAGTGTGTCCTTAATTTTAGACTTCTTAGTCGGTTACTGTAAATGTTGTTTAAACCAGTGAAATTGCTGCATATGATGCATCCATATCAAGGGCCCAATTGATACAAAAACCCACGGCAAATAAAGTCGGTCTTCTACGCCACTGGTATACAGGGTTCCGAAAGAGCTACCTAACGTAATGTTTGCAAATGTATTTACAAAACTGCAGTGTGTAGTGTGATGCTGTGTATTAGTGATGTTCGGGTTGGGTGTTTTCATGACCCGCCCCGCCACGCCACGCCACGGAACCCAACCCGCCTCAACCCGCCCCGCGAACCCATAAATAAATCTATGCCTCAACCCGCCCCAGCCCCGCGGGTTGTACCTTTAATTCTGTAAAATCATGAAGGTTAGAAAATAATCTTCAAGTATACACCCCAAGTGTATTCAAACTGTTTTATTGTTATTATTCTTATTCTTATTAGGAATAAAGAAAAAACAAGAGCATGTGATTATTACAATTTTTTTGCATGTGAGAGCGGCTGACCCGCTCACCCGCAGCCCGCATAATTGCCTCTGAAATCCTTACTCGACCACCAGCGCCGCGGGTTGACCCGCGGGTTACGGGTCGGCCCGCTCACACATACATGCAGTGTGTAGTGTGATGCTGTGTATGTAACACACATACATGCAGTGTGTAGTGTGATGCTGTGTGTGTAACACACATACATGCAGTGTGTAGTGTGATGCTGTGTGTGTAACAGACATACCTGCAGTGTGTAGTTCGGTGTTGTGTAGTGTCTCTATCTCTCTCTGGAAGAGGTTGCACATGAACTCTGCAGCCGCACTGAGGCGCTCCAACACAAACACTCTGACAAGCTTCACACAACAAACATCAGCACCACGCTGCTGTTTGTCCAAAACACACAATATCTCCTCTCCCACCGACGTCATGTGTTCATTTATCTTCAGCCGTACAGACTCCATTGTTTTTACCTCCATTATGAGACGGTTTTCACCTCCTTTATGAGACGGTTTAAACCTCCATTATGAGACGGTTTTCACCTCCTTTATGAGACGGTTTAAACCTCCATTATGAGACGGTTTTCACCTCCTTTGTGAGACGGTTTTCACCTCCTTTGTGAGACGGTTTAAACCTCCATTATGAGACGGTTTTCACCTCCTTTGTGAGACGGTTTTCATCAGGCGCTATGATGTTCCAATGCAATGAAGAACCAAACTTTCCTTTGTTGTGAAAAACGACACGCTCTGCTTGCGGAAGTTCCGGATCAACGTGTTTAACGCATGCGCAATAATGTATCCAGGCACTGTTGCTTTAATGCCTTTCGCCACCTGGTGGAGGAGCTGTAGGGGGGTGCTATGGGGGGTCGGCGACCCCTTAGTTCTGGCGCTGGCTGGGGGGCTGGGAGCTCCACATGCACGTGCGAGCACGCACCGTCAGCTGCGGTCTTAACACCTTAAAGTTTAAACAATAGCCTCTCAAGGTTCGTGCCGTCAGCGGCGAGCCGTTCTCAATAGCGTCTACCTGGCTGCTTTGCATAACATTAGGCTACTCGAAAAAAGCCATGGACTTGAATTGAATGTGTACATTCCTCTCACAATGAGAGACAACAGTCTCTGCACTGCAGAGTGTGAAGGGGATCCTTAGAAGAGGACACAGTCCTCTGAGGCAAGACAAAGACAAGTTGTCTGATTATTTGAAGTACTTATGTGTGGGTGAGTCTATATAAAGGGCTTTTATATAAAACTAAAAGGAAAATAAAATAATTAATTAATTGAAACAAAAATAAAAACAACAAATTAACAATGCAACTAAATAATAAGATATAATTACATTAAAAATCACATGTTGAATACAGTATTTCAACTAGCACTGAGCTGATTGGCTATGTGCACATGCGTGCACGTGCGCGTGCACGTGACGTCAGAAAATATAGCCCCCCTAGTTCAAAAATCCACAGCTCATCACTGGGAGGAGATATGTAACTGTCACAATGATACAGACAGACAGACAGACAGACAGACTGTTGTTA
Source organism: Gymnoscopelus braueri (assembly GCF_963280865.1). Classification (NCBI taxonomy): domain Eukaryota; kingdom Metazoa; phylum Chordata; class Actinopteri; order Myctophiformes; family Myctophidae; genus Gymnoscopelus; species Gymnoscopelus braueri. The sequence goes on along the minus strand of NC_137616.1, from coordinate 47,389,181 downwards.
AAAATATATATATGCATACAATAGCCTACATCCATCTACGAAAATAGCCGATCTGGAAGCTCACAATGTACGTGTCGAGCTTGTAGATCTGCTTCTGCTAATGTTGTAGAAAAGAAAAGACAAGTGTAGAAAGAAACGTGAATAAAATAGCCTACAATATGCAAGTATAATCAATATGGTTTTTAATTTTTCAGAGGGAAACATGACGACCTGCTCACATTATTGAGTCATTTAAAACAACAGCAAAGTTAAAAATTCAAATAATGCTTAAACATACACATACATACTACAGCGTCACAATATTTAATCAAACCTGTAATTAAATCTCTCTCATACGGTATGCTATGTACAGTGGTTCTCATCCTGTGGGTCGGCACCCCCAGGGTCTTTGTTACATGTGTGTGATTTTGGGGGGCTGTCCCCAGATGACAGTGAAGGGATAATTTAAGGACCTTTAAGACCTTTTTAATACCAAATAAAAAGAAGAAAGACAACAAAGAAAAATACCATTACAGCATAAAAAGTAATCAACAAACTAACTGATCAAACATTGGCCAAATTGTCAAATAGCATAAGAAAGAGGTAAACATTTTGAAAATAGCCGATCTTCAAGCTCACAACGCGAGTCGTTTGTGAGCTTGTAGATGAATTGCTGCCCATTTTCCCACTAATCTTTTGTTATTCAAAACAAATTACATCTTGAAAATGTTGAATCATTTTTTAACACAAATCTTCTCTTCTGGGGGTGCCTGGCACAAAACATATTCAGATGGGGGTCTCCGCGGCCAAATATATATCAATTTGTAGGTCCTCCTTGGCACGGAAAAGTTCGAAGACTACTGATGGCATTTGAAGAATTGGCCTCAGGTCTTAATGGGATAAACAATATTAGATTTAACTTTTTCCAATACTCATCATGATCAACTGAATTATGGGTGTTTTACAGCTTCTCTAATATAAACACCTGAACCAGAATGATGGAATTATTGTCTGCTCTGAGATCTTGATGTGTATGAAGATTACAACACACTCCTGTTGTAATATGTTTATGTTAATTTAATGGCAAGGTGCCAATGAAGGGCTTACTTCCTCTTCAAAAGTGAGTGTAGACCAGCGCAGTGTTAATTTCGTCAACTAAACCAGTGGTTCTCAAAAAAACATGTCCAGGGCCCCCAAACTGACACATATTAGCCCACGGACCCCCATCTGAAAATGCTTTGTGCCAGGGGAAGAGAAGATTTATGTAAAAACATTTGCAATATTGTTCAAATATTTTTGAATAGCCAACGTATAAATGGATAAAGTGGTTAAATGATCGTGATGCTATGTTAACTACTTTTGCTGGGACAGATTATATGCTGACGCAGAGAGCAGAAGTAGAAGTCACATTCCATAGGGGGAAGTCAGCTGTTAGATTGACAGCTGTGGTCAAATTTAAATGAGCACTTTGGTGTGAGATAATTAATTTAGACTGTGTTCTACAAGGTTGAATACAAATAGAATAAATACACATTTGACTACAAATCTTGCCAACACAACCCCAACCTGTTGACATTACATTTCACATAATTTCACCAAGTCAGGGGACTTAAATGTTTTTCATGCCCAAGAAAGACCCTTTAGCTGCATGAGGATGAAGTAGGGACCCCATTATGTTGTATACAATTGTTTTGCAGTTTAAACTTTGTCATAGTAATAGTATTCAGAGTGTAAAAGTAATACTTACTCCAATAATGTTTAAAGGTGGGGTAGGCCTAAGTGATTTTATTTCGTTAAGATAAGTGTTAAATTGCTCTATATTCTGATAATAATCATTGCTATATAGAGTGTTTGTTCATTAACAGGAGTCTCCCCGTCTCTTAGCGCTTTATTAAAAAAAGTAATTTAGAGCGGGATGCCAATTTTCTCCAAACAGGATAGATAAATCAGACAGGATATTACATACATAGATAGTAGAGATGCGCGGATGGCCTCTCATGGTCATCCGAATCCGCGGTACAAATTAATTATCCATCCGTTATCCAACCGCAATAATTATATTATCCAATTTTAATATCCGCATCAACCGTTTTTCCCGTATGTCAAAATATTATTATTTTCTGGTATTCCCCGTTAGTTTTAGTATTAGTTGTGCGATGCGATCAGAAAATGCATTGATTTAGCCTATGGAATGTCGGTGCGGCATCCAACTGTGCGGCATCCAACATACAGAGCGCACTGCTCTTCAGCGCAGCACAGCAGCACCGGTTAAAGAAAAATAAAAAATACATTCCATAGGCTAAATCAATGCATTTTGTGATCGCACAGAGGCTGCTCTGCACACTCACACAGACACAAGCACGCAGAGATTTAGCTATTTTATGGATAGATATATTAAGCTGGCTCCAGACCAATCCAAATCGGCCCGACTTTGGGCCGATTTGGCTTCGGGAAGCGTCGGCCAGTCGGTTAGGGGTCCGTCGGCCAGTCGGTTAGGGGTCCGTCGGGACCTTTTCTGCCGACCCAGAGCCGACCGAACATGTTCAGCTTTTTAGCCGACTGGCAGAGCAGTGGCAGTGACAACAAAGGGCTGTCGGTGTTGCCAGATTATGTGAGAGAAACAAGCGACCATGTCTATGAAAACCTACATTCACTGTTTCTCGTTGTTGCTCCCAGAGAGAGAGAGAGAGATTGATTGATTTGACCTAGTTTTGCGCAGTTTTGGTGCGCAACACAACCCTCGTTTAAGTGAATTGCTTTCACCTGCTGCTGCTGTGTGGAGCGCAGTGGTGGAAAAAGTACTCAAATGTTTTACTTAAGTAAAAGCATCAATACTGCAATGTAGAAGTACTCCGTTACAAGTAAAAGTCCCGAATTAAAAATGTACTTGAGTGAAAGTACAAAAGTATTGGTATCAAAATGTACTTAAAGTACCAAAAGTAAAAGTACTCAAATGTTTGAAAATAGCAGATCTACAAGCTCACAACGCGTCGCTTCGCGACGCGTTGTGAGCTTGTAGATCGGCTATTTTCAAATAGCCTAGGTATAAAATAGAGCTAAAGTGGTTACTGTATGTTTTATAATGTAATAATTTATATCTGCAAAGTAACTAATAACTAAAGTTTTCAAATAATTGTAGTGGAGTAAAAGTAGAATATTTTCCTCAGAGATGTATGGAGTAGAAGTAAAAGTACTGAAAATTAGAAATACTCCAGTAAAGTAAAAAATCCTCAAAAGTGTACTTAAGTACAGTACTTGAGTAAATGTACTTAGTTACTTTACACCACTGGCGGAGTGTGCGCTACAGGGCATATCTCCAAGCCAGGGTGACCTACCCAGGCTCATGAAATTCATATGCAGGCATAGTAGCCAATTAGAATGAAATCCGCAAAAACGGACTCATATACTGATACAGAACCATATATTGGCTATTATATTATGGCTGTCGGGTGGAAATCTTGTATGTTCCTTTTTTATTATTATTTAAAAACAATTTAAAATCGTGAAAATAGCCAATCTACAAGCTGTAATTATTAATAATTAAGAAATACTATATTTTAAAGAGTGAAAAATCAACTAAAGTCATTATTAGTGCAAGTTCATTCACATTTCATTTGAATGAAAATAACTTGTGGGTAAAATACATTCTGTGAATCTAATGTGATTAATGTGACCCCTACTTCAGTCAGTGAAGTCCAGGGCTGAATGTGACATATTGAGACCTATATAACTAAATATTGGTCATTTGCCAACACATTATTTTGTGAAATAAATGGGTTATATTTCACAGATAGTTATACTATTCTTATAATATATTAAAATACAATGATCCTTAACCTTCAAGTTAAATGCATTATTTCCGTGGACTTAAAAATCATTTTTGGACTTAAAAATCATTATTATTTTTTTGGATGGCCTTCCTGCCCTGGCAGGAAGACCGGGCAGGGCCTTTGTGCCCTCCAAAAAATTACAACACCAAAGGCCAAGTGGCCTTGCCCCTAAAATGACGAAATTCCAGGCTTGAATGCAATAGATGTACTCTGAGTCTGTTACAAGTAAAAGTCCAGAATTCAACATTTACTTGAGTAAAAGTACTAAAGTATTGGTATAAAAATGTACTTAAAGTACCAAAAGTAAAAGTACAAAAATGTTTGAAAATAGCAGATCTACAAGCTCAGAACGCGTGCATCGCAACACGTTGTGAGCTTGTAGATCTGCTATTTTCAAATAGCTTATAGGTATAAAATAGGGCTAAAGTGGTTAATGTATGTTTCATAATGATTTATATCTGCAAAGTAACTAGTAACTAAACATTTCAAATAATTGTTGTGGAGTACAAGTATAGACAATTGGAAATACTCCAGTAAAGTAAAAGTACCTCAAAATTGTACTTAAGTACAGTACTTGAGTAAATGTACTAGTTACTTACACCACTGCACGTCAGTGAAGAAAAAACGCTGGGAACATCCCTAAGTGGCTTTGCAGGGAAACAAGCCCAAAGTCGCTTATAATAAGCAGACCTGGCAACGCTGGCACGCTAAAAGTCAAATTAGCACATGAATGGCCAGTCGGCTGACAGACTTAAATGGTAACTTTTGCCAACCGAATACCAGTCTGTTGCAGTCTGGAGTAGTCTGCAATAGTCTGGACGAGTCTGTTTGGTGCGGAGTTGCCTTTAGATTTACCGCAATATTTCACCCGCGGTTTATCCGATATTAATTAATAATTATATTTGATTGACCCAAATCCACCCAAACTGCGGTTAACTGCGGCAACCGCGGCTAAAACCGCGATCCGCGCATCTCTAGATACATAGATACAATTGGAACTGGAACAATATAACATTTAAGCTGATATATGGGTACTCTCCTGATTGGTTGTAATGTTGTCATCCAGAAAACGTATTTTCTGTTTATTAAAGAGCTGGAGCTGAATTAACTTTCTGTGCCAATTTAGCTTAATAAAATGTATTTTCATTCTTGGTTATTTAAAGCAGCACCCTGTAACTCCTCTACCCCAGATTTGAGCCCGGTTTCCTGTGCAAGTGCTGACATTTTTACCATTGAGCTAATAGAGCCTTGCCTGCTTGCTCAGGGGATACATTCAATCTTGACCATCAGTCAAACTTCGTCTCAGATCCTGTGTCTAGGTGAGATATTATCTTTGACACAATCTAAATGTTTCAATAGAAGAGCATGGAGACAAAATACAACCACCCCAATTGTATACATTATATTGTATGAACATACTCTACCACACAGGTTGGACAAAATTACATTTTATTAATAAAAAATGTTACATAGTGAGGCTTTAACAAATTGGTTTGTATGTTTACCGGTTTTATGTTGTATTAAGTATTAGTGTCTGTGATGTTTTGTGATTCTTTGTTACGTGTGTGTGTGTGTGTGTGTTTTTGTGTGTGTGTGTATATAACGTTGTTGTTGGAAACATTTTTTGTTGTTAAATGCAAAAATAAAAATAAAATAAAAAACAAAGAAAAGACTAACCATGTATATTGATAACATAGGTGTAAGAATGTACAATTATTATCATCTTTGTTTTAAATTAAATCTGGTTGTGTCCAAGAGGATTTTTGTCAACTCTACAAAAAACATAATATATAAGGTATTAAATAATATTGCTAGCGGATATATCTCAACCATAACATGGCAACTCTGTAAGAACTTCTAATCCAAACTAAATAAAAATTATGGTTGAAAGTGTGTAATTGTGTTAGCATGTTGAAAACCTATGACTGTGCTGTATGAGTCCTCATGTGTGTTTTTAGATCATGACTACGACTAAAATCTTTACCACAAACTTTGCAACTAAAGGGTTTTTTCCCCTGTATGAGTCCTCATGTGTTTTTTTAACTCATCACTTCGACCATAGCCTTTACCACATACTGTACAAGCAAAGGGCTTTTCCCCTATATGAGTCCTCATGTGTAAATACAAATCATGGTGAAAGTGTGCAATTGTGTTAGCATGTTGAAAACCTATGACTGTGCTGTATGAGTCCTCATGTGTTTTTTTAGAGCACCCCTTTGACTAAAGCCTTTACCACAAACTTTGCAAGTAAAGGGCTTTTCAACTGTATGAGTATTCATGTGTCCTTTTAGCGAACCACTTTGACAAAATGCTTTGCCACAAACTGTACACGTAAAGGGTTTTATACCTGTATGAGTCCTCATGTGCGTTTTCACATGACCCATTTGACCAAAGCCTATAGCACAAACTGTGCAAGCATAGGGCTTTTCCCCTGTATGAGTCCTCATGTGTTGTTTTAGCTCATCACTTCGACCATAGCCTTTACCACAATCTTTACAAGTAAAGTACTTTTCCCCTGTGTGAACAACTGTGTGCCTTTTCAGACTTACCTTGTGATTAAATATTTTGCCACACTCTGTACAAATAAAACTTTTCTTCCATGTTTGACTCTTCATGGAGTGAGTTTGTGTTGACGATGGCAAGTCCTGGGACAGCTTGTGGCTTGAAGATGATGTTTGTCCTTCCGCATTTTGTGTCTTGGGTGAAGTCAGTGCGTTTACAACCGACTGACCTTCCCTGGTCTCCTCCAACTCATCACTGTCTTCAGTGACGTCAGATTCAGAACAGTTTAGAGAGAGGAGCTGGTCACCACTAGTTGGTTGTGATGTTCCACAGTCTTCTACATCAGCTTGTGTTTTCATGTGTCCATCACTAGTTGGTTGTGATGTACCAGGCTCCTCTACATCAGCTTGTGTTTTCATGTGTTCAGTTGAGGTGCTGGCTACAGGTTCTATCTTTCTGTTGTCATCATCATCTTCACCTTTCACTGCTGGTAATGTCAACGTTGATCCATCAGCCTCTGGTCTTTGAAGTAGCTCCTCTTGGTCCTCTTTAATATGTGGTTGTGGTTCCTCCTGGACCAGACTGGGACTCCTCTCCTGCAGTTCAGGGAAACCCTCCTCTTTACACACAAGGAGGGGCAGGTCGTCTGGGGGGCGGGGGGGGGGGGGGGATGAGAGAAAGAACACAAGTTTGAACTTAACATTATTTCATGCAGTGTTTCCTCTGTTTTATAGCTTTGGTGGTTGTAAATTCAGCTGTAAATACATTTTCTAGTCTATTCTCATTCTTAAAAAAATGCCATTTGCTGCAAACATTCTAATTTACCAACACATGCTCAGAGCATATTCCAGTTTGGATGTGCATGCTATACTACTTCTCTGTTGATAAGAGGATAGCCTTACAATAAAACAGAAAAAGGAGAGAGAGAGAGAGAGAGAGAGAGAGAAAAAATGAAACGTACTGATGTCCAGGTGGTTTTCAGGTTCCTGTTTAATATAAACACTCCAACTCATCTTCACCTTCACGCTGGACTCCGCACACTGGTCTGCAATGAAGTACAATGAGGACTTTATTAATAAGGACATTGATGTGACATGAATAATGGCTGTGACGGCCAGCCCAATCTGAGGCATTTGACTCAAATTAAACGAGCCATCACCAATTGACTAATGATGGTTGACACCTGGCAATCAGACCTGCCAACATTGGGAAAATATTTTGAGTATCACACTCGCACGCTTTCTCGCTTCTTTCGCGCACCATAACAATACGCCACCATACAGTATTACTAGCCTGGAAATGAGACAAATCTGACAGTGCGAAAAGTTTTAAAAAAATAAGCTCTTAGCAGATTTGGTCTGGCCCCGCTTGGTTATGATTGGATTTCGCTGCCCCCGAAGTCGTGGGGCTCACCAAAGAGCACCTACCAAGTTTGGGGCGTTTAGCATGCTGGGAACTGGAGTTATGGCAGAGGAACTAGGAGGCAGAGTGTGGAATCGTGTCCAAGGAGACAATGAAAGTATAAGGGATTTTGTTAACAGTTTTCACTCTTTGCGCCATAGGTGGAGGCCTGAAATTGATGAGGGGGAATTAATCAAACTAATCCTTAAAATTATTAGATCTAGGTGTCCGATTTTGAGATTTTGTTCTGGGCAGAAAGACAATTTTTTGTTTTGTTTTTTCATTCTAATGCAGGGATTTGTATGGTCATATTCATAATGATCTTTTGTATATTTTGTGAGGTTATACAACAAAAGTGATTTATTTTATGCAAAGGATAATTGATGGCGATTCGGTCATTGTTGAAAAATAAACCCGACGGGGTATTTAAATCCTGAAAGTAAACAGACTCGCCCGATTTGTTTTCATGGACCGCTTGCCCCCAGCGGTTCTTGTATTCTTATATTTGTTTTACTGAGGTTACGCTTTGGAATACCTAGTTGCGACCGCTCCAAGGTCGGCGGATTTGGGAGCGAGCGTGTTTTGGGGCTTGTATTCAATAAAACACCACAAACCTATCGTGTACACTACAGGTCTAAACCACTAGCACATACAACAGTACATAACTATCCGGTACAACTTTACTAAATGTTGTAAATTAAACAGTACATACCTATCCTGTGCAACTTTAATACAGGTTGCATCGTTGCATCAAACAGTCCACGTCCCTGGTCTGTCTCTCGCTGTCCCTTTGACAAGGTTGAGTATGTTTGGGAGGCCATCTCTCTAGATACGGTAGACCTCTCCTTGTGGTGCTCTGTGGAAATCACCAGTAGAAATTACTTTTGGTTATCATTCAGTAACCTTACATTATGCCATGTAATCAAATCAAACTAGACGTTTACCATGTTCTGTTCAGTTGAAAGGTGCAGTCACTAGTTGTGCTACAGTAAGTGCTAAAATAATTGTCCCCATCCTGATGTAAACACCAGGTGAAAATGTAAATTAATTTAAATAAATGGAAAAAAAAATCTCAGTAATTAAAAATTGTCGATCTCAACATCATCATTGTGAGCTTGTGGATCGGCTATTTAAAGGAGTAGTTATCCCAAAAAATGACTTATTTTCTATCAATTGCACACCCCATGAAGCCTTGAATCCATGGATTTATTTTTGTTTTTGTCACATTCCTAAGCCAATAATTTGATTCCCGTCTCCTACAGGCTAATGTATCCGGTAGGAGACACAAAGTAGATTATTTGTGTCTCCTACCGGATACACACCCGGTCATCAAATTATTGGCTTAGGAATGCCACAAAAACCAAAATAAATCCATGAATTCAAGGCTTCATCGGGTGTGCAACTGATAGAAAATAAGATTTTTTTTGGGTGAACTCCTCCTTTAAGTGACTTTATTGGTCCTGGTTTGTGTTTTTTTTTCGAAATATGGTCACCCTAACGTACGTAAAACGTGTTTACAAACCTGCAGCGTGTAGTTTGGTGGTGTGTATGCAACATGCTAGCCTTGGATCATACATGTATTTTATCGATTTTTACATTTGCAAATCTATGTTCGTCTTGGTCATTACTCCCCAATTGTCACTGGAGTGAACATCGGCCCGTAAAGTCTGTATTTCTCCGAACATTTACAAATGCAAAACCTGGTAGTCAAGGATGTTAACTAGGCATTTGGAATCTTTGTGCACTGTATTAGTCCGTATTTTTCAATTGATATGCATTTTAATCCCTTCTGTGCAAGAACCCCATTCCCCCCCCCTTGTTTACTTTAAATTGAGTGTAATACCGGCTTTCACCTGATGCGCCCCGCCACTAAGGAAGCTAAATTAAGAAAGGACACCAAAGTAATTTTCTCTATCCAGACATTCCAGCAGGCAGATTAGTCGCTACACATGTGACGATATGAAAATCACAATTATTGTGGCCAAAATAAGAGCGATTCACGATATTAATCGCAATTTATGCAAATTAAGGCTGGATTCACTTGACCTGTAATTTTTTAACAAATATATTTATTGTCTGTCACTCAGGACAATTTTTAAACATCCAACAGCCTTTCTTGACAGTCGCATATTATTTTCTCAAATATTTTTTTTTAATTACATTTTAAAAGGTATACATATCCAACAGATGCTGACTCACACGGATGTAGAGAAAGACAACGGAATGTAAACGGAATGTAAAAGATATTTCACTTTCAAAGATATTTGGTGTAATTTTATCATTTATTAATTCTTTTGTGAGCACCCCGACAGTTTTTAAGTTGCTTGATTCAGTATTTAGATATTTGATATCTAAATACAAACCTATTGCAGATTTTTTCATTTTCACAAATATTTTTTAAAAATACATGTAAAAAGTAAAAGAAAAAACATGGCTCCCTCACGCATTAGAAGGACAATATCAGTCACCAGAACCAAGGATGGGTGTTTTTGATGAATCTATCATGATTAAAATAGAGTTTGAAGTTACAATGGGTTTGTATAGGATATTTGATATTCATTTTATCAGGCACTGATAAGATGAATATCAAATATCTAAATACTGAATCGAGCAACTGAAAAACTGTCTGGGGTGATCACAAAAGCCTGAGTTGACCATAAAATGAACCCAATCATGTTTGAAAGTAAAATATCCCTATAAGCAATCTCAACTTCAAGTAATCATTCAGAATATAAAGGTGCCACTGCAAAGACACAGCCTAGAGGGGAAAATGTCAATGAATTAATTGACCCAATAACTTCATTTAGAAGTAATCAAAGATGACATATCTACTTCTATTGCTATATAAATAGCAATCTGACAATGTAAAGTTAAAACAGAACGGGACACGCTGCTATAAAATAATGCCTGATTTATACTTGGTTGAGCGCCGTGTCACTCACTAAAACAAGCCGGTCTACGAGCTCAAAAACATAATGAGAGGATACAAGAGATATCTGTGCAACAGCTGCAAAGTGTGCATATTTAAGGCCATTTTTTGCAACCAAAAGACCATGTTGTATTATGCAAGTACATAATGAAGTTGACCAAAGTGCTCAGCTGCATTTAAAATACATTTTCGTTATTATATTAAGCCTTTAAATTTCTTAATGGCCTAATATAGGGTGCGTTTGGAAATTAAGCACTGAGCGCACTGGCCCATACAGACTAATATGCGAGTGCGCTCCCGGTGCTTATTTCCGAACGCACCATAGATCAAAATGATAATGTGAACAGTTGTGGCTGTTTTCTGAGTGCTTCGTTTAATTAAATTAATTTAATGTAACCGGGTGGAGTTTTGTGTCATGTATTGTAGTCCTACTGGTGTCTATGTAGGGGTGTTCGATATTGAAAAGAATACTATCACGATATTTTTCAAGAAATATCACGATAGACGATTCCACCACCAGGTTTTGGTGTAGTTTCAATCCAGCTGCTGTCAGAATGCTGAATGGGGCATAAGCCTGGATGAGGCATGGGCCTTGTTCAGCAGCCTGACAGCAGGCGGCGCAGACTTTTCTGGCCCTTCCTGAACACACCTGTGGATTATACCAGGGACAATGACTTGGACTTTAGCCCCCCCTCGGACACACCTGTGGACTACACCAGGTACAAATGACTTTTTGTTGCACTCCCTCATGGAGCTACTTGCGGATTATACTAGGGTCAGTCCACTCTAGGTGGACACGCACTGACCTTTTGCACCTTAATCCCTTGTATAACGCACTGACTTTTTTTTGGGTCTTTTTTTTATTGTGCTCCTTTTCCTCTAAGCACCTTAACGTCCATTGTCTATCATGCACAGTATAAGTATAACATGCACAGTATACAATACATTGCTCAGGCACCTTAGTTTAGTTTTTTTTGTTTTTTTATTATCTCAGGTAATTTGTAAATATGTAGATAACTTGTCTGGCCTTCTGTTGCTCTCTTGTTTTGATCTCCTTCCCACCTGCCCCCCACCCTCTTCTTCTCCCCCCCCCCCCCCTCTTCTTTCTATGGAAACTAACGTTGCGATGGGAACGATGTACAAAAAAGAATTTCACCCACTTTTTTACCTTGTAAACCTGTGATGTGACAATAAAACTGATTCTGATTCTGATTCTGACGATATATATCACCATATTTTTTTTAATGTTCGTTTTTAGGAGTATTATTATTTTATGATTATTAATAACATATATGATGATTAATTATATTATATGATTATAAAATGTTTATAAGATATGATCATGGGGCACGTATAATCATTATATTATATAATATAATGAATCATCATATCTTATTAATTAATGTGTTCACAGACAGACTACATACAGATAGATAGATGAATATAATATTCGTTTTTATGCTGCTGATAGATAGATAGATAGATATAGATATAATATTCGTTTTTATGCTGCTGATAGATAGATAGATAGATATAAATATAATATTCGTTTTTATGCTGCTGATAGATAGATAGATATATAGATATATAGATATAATATTAGTGTTTATGCTGCTGATAGATAGATATATGTAGATATTATATTCGTTTTTTATGCTGCTGATAGATAGATATATATAATATTATTTTTTATGCTGCTGATAGATAGATAATCTATTCCTTTTTATCCAGCTGTTGCATCATGTGACATTCAGTGTAGGCTGCTTGATGGTGAGTTAGTAGTGTAACAGACTGCTTAAGACAGAACATCTGACAGTCAGTGGTGGAATGTAACTAAGTACATGTACTTAAGTACAAATTTGAGGAATTTTCACTTTACTGGATTATCTTACATTTTCAGTACTTTTACTTCTACTCCACTACATCTCAGAGGCAAATATTGTTCTTTTACTCCACTACAATTTAGTTACTTTGTAGATTTGTATTATTACAAAACACGCATTAACCACTTTATCCCTATATACTTCGGCTATTTGAATATAGCTGATCTACAAGCTCACAACAAGTTGCTTTGCGACCCGTTGTGAGCTTGTGAGTATTTCTGCATTGCAGTACTGATACTTTTACTCAAGTACTTTTTCCACCACCGCTGACAGTAGCCTAGTATTACACCTACCTACTTACTAACAGTAGACTAGCAGGTCACACAATGGATCATTGATATGCATATGCATCCAGCCAGGTCGGTCATTCCTATGTTAATTCATGGTGTTGATAAGCTTTTGTAAGCGAGGTACGAATTGTTGTTTTTAATCGATACGCGAGGTCCGTCGATCCATGTGCGTGCGTGCACTCTTTATGTGGGGCCGCAGAGCGGGGACACCTTCGCTGTTTCACCCGCGTTTGGTTAAAAGTTATATCGAGTGACATTCGAACATTGCAAACATTGCAATTAACTTTAGTTTGCACCGTGTCGGTGAGCCTGACTCTCCGTCCATTACTGCTGTTGTGCAGACTGACAACAAGAGCGACGATAAACTCGCTGCCAAGAAGAAAGGGGGCGGGGACTTTGGGAGCCTGTGTGGTGAACACAACAGATCTTCAAGCAATCAATGCGGTCCGGACGTGCGGTCGAGACGCGTTGTTAGCTTGTAGATCTGCTATTTTTGGCGAACGAAACCGTCGTACTACAGAAGTATAAATTAAGGTATAGAACTGCAAATCATAGAATGGGAATGCACACTCTAGGAATGAGTGACTCACTTTATGACGATAGATACGATATCTCTGAAAACGCATATCGTGGGGACATTCTATCGTCTCGACGATAGTTATCACAATATCGAACACCCCTATGTCTATGTGTGGGTGTGTCATTGAGGCCAACTAATTGCTTGTTTCATTGATTGCAGGTGGTTGTGGGTGTGGTACCAGTGCTCTTTAAAAGCAGTGTGTTTTGGCACAAAGGCAGACTGAACATGGAGCGAGCAGAGTGGGATCCAGCGTGACCGGCAAGGGATGTTTTTATGGTATGGTGTTGATTTGTAAATGATGTATAATGCTTATGGTTAGAACTGTAGATGTAAGTGAGGCAGCTTTCTGCGAGGCGCGCTGCACTCTGCTCGCCTCGTGGTAAGTGTTTTTTAGGTATTACGTGCACGTAATGTTAGCTTGTTTCTGAAAATACGTATTTGTTTTATTTGGTAATGTTTTAAACCCACTTATTTATTGGAATGTTGGTCCTCCCTCTTTTATATACCATATCTCATTGAGATTGCAGTAAACCCTCTTTGTAGTGTTGTGTGCTTTGTTTGCTGTGTATTAATTTGTGTTTATGAGTCAGCAATGGAATGAAATGGTAACTTATTGAGGAAGACTATGACTAATTTATTAATGTGGCCTAATACACTGTTTTAACTTGATATAAATAAAATGTCAACTTTAACCTGGTGTCTTTCCTGAGCCTCCCCTACCCAGTTCTTTAAAACTCTGTTACGAACCTCCTTTTCTTAAGTTAAAGCCTTAATTGGTTGTTGGTGAAATTACAACTGGTGTAGTCAGTAGTAGTATTTTAATAACCTCAAAGTCCATTTGGTTACATTGGTACCTGCACATTATTCTTTATAAACTTTCTGCTGCTATTTAAATAAAGTGTCCAATGGTTGTACGCACAAAAGCCTCTGTCTTGTTAACCTTGAGTGGGGATATTTGGTCACAACAGTAACAGCAAATGTATAGTTGGTTCAGGGTCTCTCCCCTTTAAAAAGAGTGGCGTAGTCACATTGATTTATCCAAAAGTATTTTCAGTGTCAATCTGGTCACACATGTTTGAAAGTAAAATATCCCTATAAGCAATCTCAACTTCAAGTAATCATTCACAATATAAGGTGCCACTGCAAAGACACAGCCTAAAGGGGAAAATGTCAATGAATTAATTGACTTAATTCAGAAGTAATCAATGATGACATCTCTACTTCTATTGCTATATAAATAGCAATCTGACAATGTAAAGTTAAAACGGAATGGGACATGCTGCTATAATACAATGCCTAATTTATACTTGGTTGAGCGCCGTGTCACTCACTAAAACAAGCCGATCTACGAGCTCAAAAACATAATGAGAGGATACAAGAGATATCTGTGCAACAGCTGCAAATTGTGCATATTTAAGGTAATGCAACCAAAAGACCATGTTGTATTATGCAAGTACATAATGAAGTTTACCAAAGTTAATCAGCTGCATTTAAAAGACATTTTCATTATTATATTAAGCCTGTCTTAATGGCCTAATATAGGGTATTAGCCGGTTACTGTAAATGTTGTTTAAACCAGTGAAATTGCTGCATATGATGCATCCATATCAAGGGCCCAATTGATACAAAAACCCACGTCAAATAAAGTCGGTCTTCTACGCCACTGGTATACAGGGTTCCGAAAGAGCTACCTAACGTAACGTTTGCAAATGTATTTACAAAACTGCAGTGTGTAGTGTGATGTTGTGTATGTAACACACACACATACATTTTCAATCTACGAGAGTTGTAGGGTTCACCCCCCATGGACACAGGGACTTTCAGCACTATACCCCGTAGACACTCCAAACATGTACAAATTGAAAATAAAGGTCCTTACCCCCAAGCCCCAAATGTTAAGTCTCGCTATGGGGTAGTAGTTTAATGTAATAATCCATATCTTTCAATAAATTAGTGTTTTATTGCCGTCTATGGCCGAATGCTATTTTTTCACCCTCGTTTACTTCCTGTTTACATTGAGTGTAATTCCGGGTTTCACCAGATGGGCGCGTCACTACCGCCCATTGGGAACTTCCAATAGAATCGGCCACAGACGGCATTAAAACACTTCTTTATTGAAAGATATGGATTATTACATTAAACTACAACCCCGTAGCTAGAGTTAACATTTGGCGCGTGGGAGTAAGCACCTTTTATTTTCAATTTGTATATGTTTGGAGTATCTACGGGGTATAGTGCAGAAAGTCCCTGTCTCCATGGGGGGTGAACCCTACAACTCTCGTAGATTGAAAACGTCAGAATCATAAAAACGTCTACGAGAGTTGTATTGTACAGATAGTAACACACATACTATTACCTGCAGTGTGTAGTGTGATGCTGTGTATGTAACACACATACCTGCAGTGTGTAGTTCGGTGTTGTGTAGTGTCTCTATCTGGAAAAGGTTGCACATGAACTCTGCAGCCGCACTGAGGCGCTCCAACACCAACACTCTGACAAGCTTCACACAACAAACATCAGCACCACGCTGCTGTTTGTCCAAAACACACAATATCTCCTCTCCCACTGACGTCATGTGTTCATTTATCTTCAGCCGTACAGACTCCATTGTTTTTACCTCCATTATGAGACGGTTTTCACCTCCTTTATGAAACGGTTTTCACCTCCTTTATGGAACGGTTTTCACCTCCATTATGAGACGGTTTTCACCTCCTTTATGAAACGGTTTTCACCTCCATTATGAGACGGTTTTCACCTCCTTTATGAGACGGTTTTCATCAGGCGCTATGATGTTCCAACGCAACGAAGAACCAAACTTTCCTTTGTTGTGAAAAACGACACGCTCTACTTCCGGATGTTCCGGATCAACGTGTTTAAGGCATGCGCAATAATGGATCCAGGCACTGTTGCTTTAATGCCTTTCGCCACCTGGTGGAAGCGATGTGTAACTGTCAAAATGATAGACAGACAGACAGACAGACATTATGCTGTTGTTTTAAATATATATCATCTATGCATACAATAGCCTACATCCATCTACGAAAATAGCCGATCTGGAAGCTCACAACGTGTCGAGCTTGTAGATATGCTTCTGTTGTAGAAAAGAAAAGTGTAGTAACGTGAATAAAATAGCCTACAATAAATATAATCAATATGGTTTTTCATTTTTCAGAGGCGAACATGACGACCTGTGATAATTTAAGGACCTTTAAAACCTTTTTAATACCAAATAAAAAGAAGAAAGACAACAAAGAAAAATACCATTACAGCATAAAAAGTAATCAACAAACTAACTGGTCAAACATTGGCCAAATTGTCAAATAGCATAAGAAAGCGGAAAACATTTTGAAAATACCAGATCTTCAAGCTCACAACGCGAGGCGTTTGTGAGCTTGTAGATGAATTGCTGCCCATTTTCCCAGTAGTCTAATCTTTTGTTATACAATGGCTCCTTAATCACTCTTACTCACTCTTCTTAAACATAAATGTGCATGTCACTCTTCTTAAACATAAATGTGCATGCAGTTCGTGACGCTCCGACAGTATGAACACGTATGGAGGTGTTGGGGGGAACACAGTGATTTGCTGACTGTCCATCTATCGTTAAGCAGAGACGTTTTTATTTTATTTTATTCCGGTCAGTCTTTCAGGGGCAGGCAAGAGCTCACATGGGCAGGAAACGGTCTGCCTTAATGGTGGGTGGTGGCTATAGGCTTCTGACCTGAAATGAATGAGATATTTATTTGCTCAGTGGTGTTAATTGATTGCACCAGAATGATGGAATTATTGTCTGCTCTGAGATCTTGATGTGTATGAAGATTACAACACACTCCTGTTGTAATATGTTTATTATTATTATTCTTTTATCCCACGATTTTTGTAACCCTTATGTTTCACCCGGCGCCAATTTTCTAAGTGATCCTGGGCACTACACTCCCCTCACCAGCCTAGGGAGGCCAGGGCCGAGCTCAAGCCTCCTTCAATGCATGAGAGCCAACTGAACTTCTTGTCACCTGACAGGGGGGAGTTTCCCTGGTTGGACGTAGCGCGTGGAAGGAACACGTTTTTCCAACCAGTTCCCTTCCCCTCCATCAGGCGCCCCGGCTGTCATGGGGGAGGCGTTATAGTGACCAGGATTACTACATGTTTTTGTGAGGGTATTAACTACCCTGAGAGACACAGGGAGAACATGCAAACTCCACACAGAGTGGACCCTTTCGCCAACCCCACTGTTTATGTTAATTTAATGGCAAGGTGCCAATGAAGGGCTTACTTCCTCTTCAAAAGTGAGTGAGGACCAGAGCAGTGTTAATTTCGTCGACTAAACCAGTGGTTCTCAAAAAATCATGTCCAGGGCCCCCAAACTGACACATATTAGCATATTACAAGTAGAATAAATACACATTTGACTACAAATCTTGCCAACACAACCCCAACCTGTTGACAGTACATTTCACATAATTTCACCAAGTCAGGGGACTTCAATGTTTTTCATGCCCAAGATATGTTGTATACAATTGTTTTGCAGTTTAAACTTTTTCATAGTAATAGTATTCAGAGTGTAAAAATTATACTTACTCCAATAATGTACCCGGTAGTAATAGTTTAAAGGTGGGGTATGTGATTTTATTTCGTTAAGATAAGTGTTAAATTGCTCTATATTCTGATAGTAATCATTGCTATATAGAGTGTTTGTTCAGTAACAGGAGTCTCCCCGTCTCTCCAGCGCTTTATTAAAAAAATTATACATTTTTCGGGCGGGATGCCAATTTTTTCCAAACAGGATAGATAAATCAGACAGGATACATATTAGACAGGTGACATTGGAAGTGATGACAAAGAAATGAGCAGACACAATTGGAACTGGAACAATATAACATTTAAGCTGATATATGGGTACACTCCTGATTGGTTGAAATGTTGTCATCCACCTGAAAACCTATTTTCTGTTTATTAAAGAGCTGGAGCTGAATTAACTTTCTGTGCCAATTTAGCTTAATAAATGTATTTTCATGTGATGTCGTCTGTCTTTCTCACAACCAAATATGGACTTGAAGGATAAAAAAGGGGGGAAAAGTAAAGAAAAATATATAAAAAATAAAAGATAATCAACAGAGGAACAGTTTATCACCCATTCTTAAGAATTTGGAAATATCATTTTGTACCAAAACATCTAAAATTATTACTTATTAACACAAAATGTTGGGTGAAAATACATTCTTATAACATTTATATATATATGAATTACATGTTTTGGTCTGGTTTCCTTTTTTTCATCTTAACTTGCACTCTACCAGAAAATAGACAAGGATCACAACTTCAAACACATTTTTTGTTGTTAAATAAAAAATTCAAAAATAAAATAAAGAACTCAAATAAAAGACTAACCATGCGTATTGATAACATAGGTGTAAGAATGTACTATATTATCATCTTTGTTTAAAAACATATTTTTTTGTGATAATGTTGGCACTTTAAAGTTGTGTCCAAGAAGATCTTTCTCAACTCCTTAGATTTCTACAAAAACATTATAAAACTAGAAAATGTGCTCCTCGGAGCACAGGTCTCCGCCAGTACTGTTCCTGATTAATCCTGTCTTACCTATTTATATTACATATTGTCACGTGTCACTCGACCAATGTTAGCTTGACCAATGTTACCTCACTTCAAACAATATAAATGGCTTTTTGAAGTGACACACCTATTTATAGGATTTTATTTCGTCATGCGACTCGCTAGCCAATCAAAAGCATTGGTGACAACATATTGTCACGTGTCACGTGAAGCTTGACCAATGTTAGCTTGGCTAGGGGGGGGGGGGGACACACAGCGGGACGGGAACGAAAACATACTCTCCACCTCTGGCGGAGACAAAAAGTGATTGCTATTTCCTAATGTCCCCTGTCTCACTTCCTGGTTTAAAAAAAGGCAGGCAAGCTGCTGAATCTATTGCAAGATTTCAAATTTTTGGTAAATGCATTAAGTAATATCTATCAGATGTGTCTCAACCATAACATGTCAACTCTGTCAGTCCTTCTAAATCTAAACTTAATACAAATTATGGTTGAAAATTTGTAATTGTATCAATATTTAGAGAACTCTGAGCAATGTTGACAAACTATGACTGCGCTGTATGAGTCCTCATGTGTTTTTTCAGATTACCTGTTTCACTAAAGCCTTTAGCACAAACCATGCAAGCAAAGGGCGTTTCCCCTGTATGAGTCCTCATGTGTGTTTTTAGATGACTCATTTGACCAAAGCCTTTAGCACACACTTTACAAGTAAAGGACTTTTCCCCTGTGTGAGTCCTCATATGTGATTTCAGATTACCTATTTGACCAAAGCCTTTAGCACACACTAGGCAAGCAAAGGGCTTTTCCCCTGTATGAGTCCTCCTGTGTGTTTTTAGATGACTCATTTGAGTAAAATCTGTACCACAATCTTTGCAACTAAACAGCTTTTCCCCTGTATGAGTCCTCATGTGTGTTTTCAGGTTATACATTTGACCAAAGCTTGTACCACAAACTTTGCAAGTAAAGGGCTTTTCCCCTGTATGAGTCCTCCTGTGTGTTTTTAGATGACTCATTTGAGTAAAATCTGTACCACAAACTTTGCAAGTAAAGGGCTTTTCCCCTGTATGAGTCCTCATGTGCATTTTCAGATGACCCATTTGACCAAAGCCTATAGCACAAACTGTGCAAGCATAGGGCTTTTCCCCTGTATGAGTCCTCATGTGTGTTTTCAGGTTATACATTTGACCAAAGCTTGTACCACAAACTTTGCAAGTAAAGGGCTTTTCCCCTGTATGAGTCCTCCTGTGTGTTTTTAGATGACTCATTTGAGTAAAATCTGTACCACAAACTTTGCAAGTAAAGGGCTTTTCCCCTGTATGAGTCCTCATGTGCATTTTCAGATGACCCATTTGACCAAAGCCTATAGCACAAACTGTGCAAGCATTGGGCTTTTCCCCTGTATGAGTCCTCATGTGTCGTTTTAGCTCATCACTTCGACCACAGCCTTTACCACAAACTTTGCAAGTGAAGGGCTTTTCCCCTGTATGTGTCCTCATGTGTGTTTTCAGATGACTCATTTGACTAAAGCCTTTAACACAAACTGTACAAGCAAAGGGATTTTCCCCAGTATGAATTCTCATGTGTATTTTCAGATAACTCATTGTACTATAACCTTTACCACAAACTGTACAAGTAGAGGGCTTTTCCCCTGTATGAGTCCTCATGTGTCGTTTTAGCTCATCACTTCGACAAAAGCCTTTACCACAAACTTTGCAAGTGAAGGGATTTTCCCCTGTATGTGTCCTCATGTGTGTTTTCAGATGAAACTTTTGACTAAAACCTTTACCACAAACTTTGCAAGTAAAGGACTTTTCCCCTGTATGAACAACTGTGTGCCTCTTCAGACTTACCTTACAACTTAACATTTTGCCAGACTCTGTACCACTAAAACTTTTCTTCCCTGTGTGACTCTTCATGGAGTGAGTTTGTGTTGACGATGGCAGGTCCTGGGACAGCTTGTGGCTTGAAGACGATGTTTGTCCTTCCGCATTTTGTGTCTTGGGTGAAGTCAGTGTGTTTACAACCGACTGACCTTCCCTGGTCTCCTCCAACTCATCACTGTCTTCAGTGACGTCAGATTCAGAACAGTGTGGAGAGAGGAGCTGGTCACCACTAGTTGGTTGTGATGTTCCACAGTCCTTTACATCAGCTTGTGTTTGTATGTGTCCATCACTAGTTGGTTGTGATGTACCAGGGTCCTCTACATCAGCTTGTGTTTTTATGTGTTCATCACTCGTTGGTTGTGATGTTCCACAGTCCTCTACTTCAGCTTGTGTTTTCATGTGTTCAGTTGAGGTGCTGGCTACAGGTTCTATCTTTCCGTTGTCATCATCATCATCTTCACCTTTCACTGCTGGTAATGTCAACGTAGACCCATCATCCTCTGGCCTTTGAAGTAGCTCCTCCTGTTCCTCTTTAACACATTGACTGCCAATCACGTAGATCTACGCGAACCTCCGCAAAGCCGCCACGTGCCAATCGCGTAGATCTACGTGAAGTGAAAAAATGTTTTTGTCCAATTTCACCCAAAGACCAAGGAGATATGATTAGTTGAAGATCTAGACTCCTATCCACTTCAATTTTAACTTAAAACTTAAAAAAGCTGTATTTCGGCTCCTGAGTACATTTTTTTTTCCAATGAAAAACTCTGGCACTGGCTAAAAAAATATGAAAATAATTCTGGCAGTTAATGTGTTAATATGCGGTTCCTCCTGGACCAGACTGGGGCTCCTCTCCTGCAGTTCAGGGAAACCCTCCTCTTTACACACAAGGAAGTGGGGGGGGGGAGAAAAATATTAAAGGTTTGAACTTAACATTATTTCATGCAGTGTTTCCTCTGTTTTATAGCTTTGGTGGTTGTAAATTCAGCTGTAAATACAATTTCCATTTCCAAACCATAAGTCTATTCTCATTCTCCAAAAATGGCATTTGCTGCAAACATTCTAATTTACCAACACATGCTCAGAGCATATTCCAGTTTGGATGTGCATGCTCTTCTACTTCTCTGTTGATAGGAGGATAGCCTTACAATAAAACAAAAAAAGGAGAGAGAGAGAGAGAGAGAGAGAGAGAGAGAGAGAATGAAACTTACTGATGTCCAGGTGGTTTTTAAGTTTTGCTACATTGCTCTCTCGTTGTTCACATATGGGAAACAGCGCCCTCTGGCGATGATATAGAAGCTTCACATTCACTCCCTCAGGGCCAAACCCTTTTTGGCCCGATGGGTCTTCCGTCGCTTTCCGGTAATCCCCTCCCGAAGGTATTATAGGAGACCGGAATGCGGAAGTCGTTCTCTTGGCTTCCTTCTGCATACGGTGAAGGAGCTTCACGACAAATCTACAATAGAACGAGATCTGCGGGTCATCAAAACTCTAGAGCGACTGGTCGAATTCTCGGTCCACAGAGTTCCCCAGACCTCCTTCTCTCCCTCCTATCCTCGCTGTGCTTTTCCGGATGAGGAAAACACAGCATTCTACGGACGTTAAACTAACCAGATTAGTTACCTTGGCTAGCTAGCCTTTAGCTTAGCCTGGCCTCTAGCTTGCTCAGTGGCTTTGGCCTAGTCTAGCCTAGCCTAGCCACCTACGTCCTTTACGATGGCTCGACGAGAGCCCAACACTACCGCCGATCGCCACGACCGGGGAGCCAGCGTGGATCTCTCCTCCCCCCCCGGCGACGACGCGACACCCGTTCCTGCTCCCAGCCCCTGGATGAGTGGGACACTCAGTCTACCATGACGCACGCGCCATCGTGGACCACCAGGCTCAGTTCTCGCCACCTTCCCTTAGGCTCCCCAGCCCTGGAAGAAGCCGCGACACACACTTCAGCGTACAGATCTGGCTGAATGTGCATGCCTATGTGTTTCCTTTTGTTTGTGTGGCTCGAAATGTTTTTCCATGACAAAGTAAGTGTCTGTGTAATTTAAAAAGCAACTCGAGACCGGAGACGCCGCTATACCAGCGCTAGCTGAGATGCAGCGCCTCACACAGGAGATCTTTCTCAACTAATACTCCACAGGATGGGCTGGTAGAGTACTCGGTTTTTGTGCGTCACCCACGGAAGGGTACGGTGGTTCACCACAGATCCGGCAGGTAGGTCCAGTTGCTTTTCCCAGTCTTCCTCCGCCACACCCGCTGCCAACCAGAGGCGAGCAGCGCGACCGGAGGGACAGCGACCGCCTCCCCGCCTTCCAAATCCCACCAAAGAGAGGCCCCCTCCTCCCAGACGGGGGCTTTGCACCTGGATAAAGTGGCCGGATAAAGAAGAGATGATCTTCACCAGAGCTGGCAGACGCGACGGAGGATCGCTCGCCAAGCACCGAAAGATAGAAGATTGAAAAACACACACACACACACACACACACACACACGTGCCAGAGCGGATTGTCTGACTGTGCATGCCTTGAAGGAAAAATGTTTTGCAAGATACACACACACATGCCAGAGCAGATCGTCTGACTGTGTATGCTATAAAGAAGATTTTGCAAAACACACACACACACACAGGCCAGAGCAGATTTCCTGAGTGTGCATGCTATTGTGTCTCCTGCTGTTATTGTTGTCAATGTGTGAAGAGGACGAGATCCTCACCGGAGCTAACGGCGACAGAAAGTTGCACCCCGAGCCCCGAGTTACTAAACAACGTGAATGTGCATGCACTTGTGCGACACGCACACACATATCAGGGTACAAGTTTACATGACCGTGCATGCCTCTGTGCCCCCCTGCTGTTGTTTGCTCGATTGTTTGTCATGACCAAGGTTTGTGTATTAAAAACATGGAATCGCAACAAAATACAGCAAAGTCTTCACTGGAGCCAGCGGAAACGGCGAAGGATCGTTCCTCTAGCCCCTGGAAGAAGTCCCGACACACACACACTCCAGAAGTACAAGTTACTTGAACGTGCATGTATCTGTGTCCGATGTTATTGTTGCTCAGAATGTTTTTTTCTATGACAAGTGTTTGTGTATTAAGAAACAAATTGCAACAAGTAAGTTTTACATCTGAAATGAAAATGAGCCAACGATCATCATCCAACGGTTGGTGGTCGTTGGACGGAACGTAGGCGTAGTGACGGGCCTAAACCGTCACATGCTACACGGGTCACGTCAAAATTTTCCTTGGTCCACCAAATAAGAGCCGTAAGGTAAGACTTAGGCCCATTGTTGTATTGTCGGCGGAGGTGGCCAAAATGGCTGCCTCCATTGGAAAACACGTGCCAAAACAAAAATTGGCCGTGGGCAAACACGTGGCACCTTCGAAAATGGCGACGCACCCGAGCCCACATGTTACAACAAGCACGGTTGCCGGGCCAACGAGTACAGCCAAGATGGCGGCTCTCAAAATGGCCGCGCACACACACAGATGTAACAACAAACATGGTTGCCGGGCCAACGAGTACAGCCAAGATGGCGGCTCGCGTACGCCCGACATTAATAACAACCCCTCCAAATCCTCTGTCACTCCGCATCGAGCGATGCAAAGAATGCAACGCTGACCCGTGGGTGCTTCATATGAGAGCACGGGGGTACAGGCCGCAGTTTCCACAAAACCACCCATGTCCAACAGAGCTTTGTTGTCACACACGAGTGGACAGTATAGTGATGTGTCGGTTATGATCGATTCTTTCACAAGAACTAGTGCCTGACGTGAACGAACGGACACTCTTCACTCTTTGGAACCGTTACGTTCACGATTTCGTTCATGCCCCCTCAGCACACCGCACACATGACAGGCGGATTGGTTAACTCCTCCTGCGACTGTGCATTGTGCAGTCATGTTAGTGGGATCAGATGCACATGGTTGCATGCACATAGTAGCCCCTTACGCCCCACTGGGACCGGAAGCGCTACCGAACTTGAACGAATCATTGAACGAATCGTTTGAACGAATCTTTGAAAGAATCTTTGGTCATTGCCGTGAACGTGAATTAAATCGTTCGTTCACTGAAATGAACTGTTGGCGGTTTGAACGATTCTTTGAACGAATCTTTTGAACAAATCATTGCCGTGAACGTGAATTAAATCGTTCGTTCACTGAAATGAACTGTTTGGCGGTACATACTGCTTTTTCAACCATTGATTGATTGATTGAAAATGTTATTAGGCAAAAGAATGTAAAACACAGTTACATTTATAATGCTTTTGTCTAAAAGGTCCGGCCAAAAAAGTCCTTGCGGACTTGTTTCCGTTGGGGTCCTTGAATTAATTTCATAGACATATATAGTAGTAACCAAACAGACCAGACCAGACCAGACCACCCATGTCCAATAGAGCACTGTTACACGCTAGTGGTCAAGCGGCGGTGACGTTGCGAGAGAACGCCGTAAGGACAGTGTCACCAGGAGAAAGCCGGCTCGTTTTCTACTCGAGATACTTCCTGGTCAAGAAGAAAGGGGGGGGGGGCTACGTCCTATCTTGGATCTAAGAGCTCACTAGATCTCAAGGACGCCCTTCTCCACATCCCTATCTACCCTCCGCACAGGAAAATCCTGCGCTTCGAGTTCGAGGGTCGTGTGTACAGGTACCTGGTCCTCACGTTTGAAATGTCTTGAGTCCCAGGATGTTCATGAAAATCGCAACCTACATAGAACAATTGGTTGCTGAGTGCGGACTCGCGTTCAGGATGCATGTCATCACCATAGACGGGTGGTGTCGCACCTGACCTCCCCGGGTTTCACACTGAACTGCGAGATGTGCACGAAGTGTGTGCTCACCCAGTCCCATCACGCTACCTTATAGGTATCGCACTGGATGCGGACTCTCTGGTTGGGCTCCCTCAGGTTTTTTGCCGTGTGACAGTGTCCGCGGCATGCATGCAGTCCCTCCAACAAGGGAAAGTAGTTCCTTTCCTGTCGGAGGGCGTCCCTGTAGGGAGGATCATCTCAAGAATGACGATCGCCACCGATGACAGTCTGTGGAACCGCAGCATGAGGACAGCATACATTAACTGCTTGGAGTTGATGGCAGTCCTTTTTGGCGGTAAAACACTTTGAGCCCCACATCAGTGGACGTCACGTTCAGGTCAGGACGGACAATGCCACGACCATGGCCTGTACCAACAAGCAAGGAGGTCCGAGATCTCCTGCCTTGAACAGTCTGGCACGTAGGTTTGATTTTGTGGTGCTACGCACACTTGGAATCAATCAGCGCCTCTCATGTACTTGGCCTTCTGAACAGGGGTACCGATCCTCTGTCCAGAGGCGAGACTTTTATTCAGATTGGTTTCCGCACCGGGGTCGCGGACCAGATCTGGACCTAGTTGCCGCGGAGGAGAACGCAGATTGCTCGCTGTTCCTCTCAATGAGAGAGCAGGCTCCGCTGGACCTGGACGCCCCGGCGCACGAATGGCCGGGGGGGCTGCCTTATGCGTGCCCTCCGCTGGAACTGATCCACTCCACTCCGGAACGGATCAGACTCCAAGGCTTGGTGGCGTTGCTGGTGGCTCCGGTATGGAGCTCCTGGAGATCGGGGAGATCTCCCCTCCTCTACGAGCAACCTTGGCCCCTCCCGCTACGCAGGGATCCGCGACAGCAGGCGAGGGGCGAAACCTTTCATCCCAGACCCGCAGAAATAGGAATTGTGGGTCTGGCCCGTGGAGGGAAAACTTGACTGCGACTGGTTTTCCACCTAGAATGGTGGCTACCAGTGGGGTATCGTTCAGGTTCGACTCGCTCGAAATAACTAGTTCCTTGCCGTGAATGTGAACGAGTTCGTTCTTTTTCTGGGACAGTTACGTTCACACTATAGTGCATGCCCCCATCCCCTTCCCCCGCTATAGGATGGGAGGTTGGGCTGTACGTGCATCGTGCGACGTAGAAAACAAAAACGCTCCCACGAGGGCGTTTTTACACTAGACGTGAACGAGTCAATTGAACTATTCATTGCCCTGAACGTGGACAAAGTCGTTCGTTCGCTGAAATGACTGTTTTTCCACCACTAGCGGATACTATTCAGGCCGCTAGGGCACACTCCACTAGGTCTCTCTACGGGACAAAGTAGGGCGTGTGCGAGGAATGGTATCTGGGACGGTCCCCGGCTGTGCGTGGTTCCGCTCCAGGTTTCGGTCGCAGACGTCCTGATCTTCCTACAGGATAGGTATGATCTGGGAAACGTTTTCTCCACGATCGAAGGGTACCTGGCGGCTATCTCAGTGAGCCACGGTTGGCTTCGAGGGGAAAACCGCGTAAAACAGCCCCTTGTGGGCCAGTTCATGAAGTGCGCTGCGTGCACATCCTGTCTCAAGGTCCCTGTTCGCCGCGTTGGGACTTGGTCCTGGTGCTCGACTCACTCTCTCGTCCTCCTTTTGAGCCGTTGAAGACGGAGGAACCAAAGTTCCTCACGTTCAAAACGGTACTCCTGGTTGCGCTGTTGACAGCGGAACGGGTGAGCGATATTCGTGCCCTCTCGGTGACTCCAGAGTGCATGAGGTTCGCTGGGGGTGACGGTAGGGTTGTCTTCAAACCCAACCCGGCGTTTGTCCCCAAGACTACCTAGCAGTGGTTAAAGCCTACTGAGGTGGTGGATTTTCACCTGCCTCCGGTTGCCCGGAGGATGGATAGAGGAGGATAGGAGGCTGCACTGTCTCTGGCCAGTGAAGGCCCTGGGGGTGTATGTCCGGAGGACTGTGGCCCAGAACCGACCCAGCCGGTTGTTCGTTTCTTTGGGGCCCCGGTCACGGGGAAGGCGTGGCTTAGTCAACGCCTTCCCGGTGGATTTTTGGATGCTATTCGCCTGGCATACACTAGTAGCGGAGCCCCAGTGCCTGACGGCCTGAGAGCGCACTCTACTAGGGGTGTGTCGACGTCCTGGGCCCTCTGCAGAGGTGTGTTTTTCAGGACGCCTACACGGCAGCAAGTTAGTCGTCTACCTCGACTTTCGCTGCTCTCTTTGGCCTGGACGTGGCAGCGCCCTCCATGGCGCACGCAGTCCTGGGCGCGGTTTCCACCTGACGGTGGGGTAGATGCATGGAACAGACGTAAGGTCGGTTCATGCCCTTGTGCCTCCTAGGGGGTGTTGACGTCCTGGGCCCTCTGCAGAGGCTTGTCTTTCAGGACGTCTACATGACAGCGAGTTGGTAGTCTCCTTGACTTTCGCTGTTTTTCTAGCCTGGACGTGGCGGCGTCTTCCTCGGCGCTCGCAGTCCTGGGTGTGGCTTCCACCTGAAGGTGGGTAGGGGCATAGAACGGATGTAGGATCTGTTCATGCCCTTGTGCTTAGTATGTCATAGGCCGAAGTCCGGGCCTTAGGTCAGTAAGGCGGACTTCGGTCTGTTAGGGCCCTCAAATAAGATGGACAGGCTGTGCATGTTTTTTAGATCTTAGGGCTGACAATGGGTTGTCAGGGCCCTACTTTCCTGATCCTTGCCTCAGACCCGGTGGGTCTGATGGCGTCTGGGTGCTGAGGGCCACGCGGGCCCTGGCGCCCGGTACTGGGGCAGGTATTGTGGTATCTCGATTTGTAGATACATTCCGGGGGTTTATATCTCCCATATGTGAACAACGAGAGAGCAATGTAGCAAAACTAAGGGTTACTTCCGTAACCCCGGTTTTGTAAATTGCGAACGAGTTGTTCACAGAAACACCCTTCTTTTTGCTTCACCGTAGGCAGAAGGAAGCTGGTGTATCAAGAGAACGACTTCCGCATTCCGGTCTCCTATAATACCTTCGGGAGGGGATTACCGGAAAGCGACGGAAGACCCATCGGGCCAAAAAGGGTTTGGCCCTGAGGGAGTGAATGTGAAGCTTCTATATCATCGCCAGAGGACGCTGTTTCCCATATGTGAACAACTCGTTCGCAATTTACAAAACCGGGGTTACGGAAGTAACCCTTAGTTCCTGTTTAATAGAAACACTCCAACATATCTTCACCTTCAGGCTGGACTCCGCACACTGGTCTGCAATGAAGTATAATGAGGACTTTATTAATAAGGACATTGATGTGACATGAATAAGGGCTGTGACCATAGACATATAAAGGTAGACGCCTCCTCTGGCTCTGAAGCGTCGGCATCTCGGACGCACTTCCGCTTCCTCTATGCTTCCGGGGGGCAAGCTGGAAACTTCCGTGTGCGTCACAGAAGGGGGCGTTCGGTAGGCCAATCAGAGGCAGGTGGGGTGGGTCTTTTCTTAAGAGGCAGCCGCACAGCAACTAGTCAGTTAGACGCGCTGTGATTGGCCAGTAGTTAACGTGATGTGATTGGTCAGTAGTCAAACAGCCCCCCGGAAGAGCCTTGTATTGAGAGACCAGTCTTTACAATGAACTGCAGAGGCCAATGAGGTATCTAGGTTTCTATATCTATGTCTGTGACGGCCAGCCCAATCTGAGGCATTTGACTCAAATTAAACGAGCAATCGCCAATTGACTAATGATGGTTGAAACCTGGCAATCAGACCTGCCAACATTGGGAAAATGTTTTGAGTACCACACTCGCACGCTTTCTCGCCGCTTTCGCGCACCATAACAATACGCCACCATACAGTATTACTAGCCTGGAAATCAGACGAATCTGCCAGTGCGAAAAGTTTAAAAAAAATAAGCTCTTAACAGATTTGGTCTGGCCCCGCTCGGTTATGATTGGATTTCGCTGCCCCCGAAGTCATGGGGCTCACCAAAGAGCACCTACCAAGTTTGGGGCGTTTAGCATGCTGGGAACTGGAGTTATGACAGAGGAACTGGGAGACAGAGTGGGGAATCGTGTCCAAGGAGACAATGAAAGTATAAGGGATTTTGTTAACAGTTTTCACTCTTTGCGCCATAGGTGGAGGCCTGAAATTGATGAGGGGGAATCAATCAAACTAATCCTTAAAATTATTAGATCTAGGTGTCCGATTTTGAGATTTTGTTCTGGGCAGAAAGACATTTTTTTGTTTTGTTTTTTCATTCTAATGCTGGGATTTGTATGGTCATATTCATAATGGTCTTTTGTATTTTTTGTGAGGTTATACAACAAAAGTGATTTATTTTATGCAAAGGATAATTGACGGCAATTCAGTCATTGTTGAAAAATAAACCCGACGGGGTGATTAAATCCTGAAAGTAAACACACTCGCCCGATTTGTTTTCGCGGACCGCTTGCCCCCAGCGGTTCTTGTATTCTTATATTTGTTTTACTGAGGTTACGTTTAGGAATACCTAGTGGCGACCGCTCCGAGGTCGCCGGATTTGGGAGCGAGAGTGTTTTGGGACTTGTATTCAATAAAACACTACAAACCTATCCTGTACACTACAGATTTAAACCACTAGTACATAAAACAGTACATACCTATCCTGTACAACTTTACTAAATGTTGTAAATTAAACAGTACATACCTATCCTGTGCAACTTTAATACAGGTTGCATCGTTGCATCAAACAGTCCACGTCCCTGGTCCGTCTCTCGCTGTCCCTTTGACAACGTTGAGTATGTTTGGGAGGCCATCTCTCTAGATACGGTACACCTCTTCTTGTGGTGCTCTGTGGAAATCACCAGTAGAAATGACTTTTGGTTATCATTCAGTAACCTTACATTATACCATGTAATAAAATCACACTAGACGTTTACCATGTTCTGTTCAGTTGAAAGGTGCAGTCACTAGGTGTGCTTCAGTAAGTGCTAAAATAATTCCCCATCCTGATGTAAACACCAGGTGAAAATGTAAATTAATTTAAATAAATGAAGAAAAAAAAATCAGTAACAATCAGTAACAAGTAGAACAAATTGCCGATCCACAAGCTCAACATCATCATCGTGAGCTTGTGGATCGGCTATTTAAGTGACTTTATTGGTCCTGGTTTGTGTTTTTGGAAATATGGTCACCCTAATGTACGTAAAACGTGTTTACAAACCCGCAGCGTGTAGTTTGGTGGTGTGTATGCAACATGCTAGCCTTGGATCATCATAAATGTATTTTATCGATTTTTACATTTGCAAATCTATGTTCGTCTTGGTCATTACTCCCCAATTGTCACTGGAGTGAACATCGGCCCGTAAAGTCTGTATTTCTCCGAACATTTACAAATGCAAAACCCGGTAGTCAAGGATGTTAACTATGCATTTGGAATCGCTGTGCACTGTATTAGTCCGTATTATTGCCCCGTTTACTTTACATTGAGTGTAATACCGGCTTTCACCTGATGCGCCCCGCCACCAAGGAAGCTAAATGAAGGAAAGGACACCAAAGTCATTTTCTCTATCCAGACATTCCAGCAGATTTGTCGCTACGCATGTGACGATATGAAAATCACAATTATTTTGGCCAAAATAAGAGCGATTCACGATATTAATCGCAATTTATGCAAATTAAGCTTATACAATTTTAAAATGATAGAAAACGGACTGGATTCACTTGACCTGTAATTCTTTAACACATATATATATTTTTTTTTTGTTTATTTAGACAGGACAGAGCATATTAATGAACGTCACATGAACGTAAATACACCGGATTTAGCAAAGATGCTAATTTTCATCCGCAGTCCTCACACAAAACATAAAAACAGAAAAACAATAACATCAGAAAACAGACAAACGGTGAAATACAATTACATTACATCACATAGCCTTAAAAAAAAACTAAAATAGTCACTCAGGACAATTAGTCACTCAGGACAATTTTTAAACATCCAACAGCCTTTCTTGACAGTCACAAATATCCAATAGATGCTGACTCACACGGATGTAGAGAAAGATAACGGAATGTAAACATCTTAAAGTGATATTTCACTTTCAAAGATATTTGAGCTAATTTTATCATCTATTTAGGCTTATGTGAGTACCCCAACAGATTTTAAGTTGCTTGATTCAGTATTTATATATTTGATATGTAAATACAAACCCATTGCAGCTTTTTTCATTTTCACAAACATTTTTAAAAAATACATGTAAAAAGTCAAAGAAAAAACATGGCCCCTCACTCATTAGAAGGAGAATATCATTCACCAGAACCAAGGATGGGTGTTTTTGATGAATCTATCATGATTAAAATAGAGTGTGAAGTTACAAACGGTTTGTATAGTGGGGGGGGGCCCTTAGGGATATTTTCGTTCACTTTTGTCTAAAAGCGCCAAATTTGGCACAGGTGTAGCTCAGGGCATACTTAAAGGGATACTTCACTCTCCCGACGGGGACACATTTAAAAAAATTATTAAAAATAAATGAAAAAAGTTATGGAAAATTCATGGCCCCCTCACGCATTAGTAGGACACTCTAATGCGTGAGGGGGCCATGAATTTTCCATAACTTTTTTCATTTATTTTTAATATTTTTTTTAAATGTGTCCCCGGCCCGAGAGTGAAGTATCCCTTTAAATGATTTGGCCAGGGCGCCCGCGCCGGTGACCTTTGGGGTCGCCACAGCGGCCGATCCAATATGGCCGCCACTTGTAATAGCTTTTGTCTCTAACATTTGAAACAGACTTGGTGTCTATTTCATGTGTTTTGACAATTAGAAATGTGTTGGAATGCTCTTTTTTTATTTTTGGGTGTGTCTAGACCCCTAATTTGCATAATTCCAAGTGGCGTTTTGCTATTCTGAAGACATTGGACGTAACTTGGCCATTGTTATGAGTAAAACCTGGTGCAATAGGTCTAATTCAACTAATTCTGACATGCATGATTCCTTTCTGATGTTTATATGAAATGTCAGGGGTGGGGAGGGGGGGGGGCTGTGGTTGTGACATTTTGAAGACATTGGTTTCGCTTAAAGGGCTCTTTGGCTACTTGCGGGGGAGGCCACGTGGAGGCCGTCTTCTTCTCTCCCTTTTTTTTTTTTTTCTTTTTTTTGGGGGGGGGGGGGTTGGGGTTGTTGTTGTTTTTGTTCCCCAATAACTAGACAAAAGCTGCACCAAGTGTGTGCATCCAGGTTAGTGTGCTGGACCCTCATTGTTGGTGCATGCACCCTCACATCCACACAATGAGGTGCAACAGACCCCAGATTTAAAGCACTTGCAGCGCCCGCTACAAGACTTCTTGCACCCGCAGCGGAGAAGGATGGCACAGGCTGTACTGGCATCTGGCAGATGGGTCCAGTATGGTTCCCAAGCCTTTGTTGTCGAGCTGTTCCATCCCCACATTCCAAAATTGGGAATATTCAGTTTGACGGAGGTTGCCTGACTCCAATAAAAACTGGCCTGCAGCAGTGCCCTTTTTACATGCTGAGTCAGTGCAGCTTGGGTGGGAGGAAGGTTCTCAAGGGACTTTGTACCATTTGAGAAAAGCCGCTGTCTGGCCTCATCTACACTACTGCAGCCACAGCTCTTACTGTACATGATGACAACCATACGCTCCAGACGTTGCATATGAACAGGATCAGAGTTGATCTTCTCAGGCTCCAAGGTGAGGGCAACCAAGGTGTCTGTGAGATCTGGTGTTGCCTCCCAAGCTGCCCATGCACTCTTTTTCCCATGGCCAAGGAAGGCTGATGTAGTATCACATCCTGTCAGCGCATGGAAGAGAGGCAATGCCAGTGACTTCTGAGGACCCATTGCATTGCGGATTTCATGGACAGGAATGTCTCGGTAGCTTTTTCCACAGCCAAAGACAATCCAAAGATCTGTGATCTTTAATGCATCAAAAAAGTGGATTGCAAGAATGACAACATCACCGTCAACCGTACGGACAAAAGCCTTTTTATGGCCATTGGCCCCAG
This sequence comes from Gymnoscopelus braueri, assembly GCF_963280865.1. NCBI lineage: Eukaryota > Metazoa > Chordata > Actinopteri > Myctophiformes > Myctophidae > Gymnoscopelus > Gymnoscopelus braueri. The sequence goes on along the minus strand of NC_137616.1, from coordinate 47,355,590 downwards.
CATGGGCCAAGTGCAGAACCATTCTCGTGTCTGCTTCAGGATGGTTACAAGGCTTAAGTGTAGACAAATTGAATCCAGGCCTGTTGCAGAGAACATCATCATTAATCGTACACAGCAGTAGTTTACCCTGCATGTCATCCTTCGTGAGCTCGACACTTACAAGTCCAAACAGTTCTTTCTTATTGTCTTCATTTTTCAGGAACTCACTGTTCCAATTACGCTTTGGAATAGGAGTTCTGCCATCCCCTATTTTAGTTATTTTCCCCATTCCTCGGCGTTGGTGAGTTTGTGCTTTTAGGTTCTCCTCTGGATATGTGTCAAACACAATATCCAAGCGCTTAACAGAGTCATGGCTCATGTATGACCTAACAAACCCTGCAATATTGGTGTTTATGTATTCATTGAATGTATTTGCAGCGAGGGGCCGGACCATTTGGGCCATTACTGCTCCATCAAGCACAACTACAGTGGCCTTCTTAGCTGCTGCTATGCGGACTTTTTGGACATTCAAGCATTCAAGTATGTCCGCCTTTGTGCCGCAGCGTAAAAGCCCTTGGTTGGAAATGCTGGGTGGCTCTCTCTGGTTTTCATACTTGAAGAACTCTGCCATGTCTGCATCAGGCCTCGATTGAAGGGAAAGGAATAGTTGGGTGATGAGATTCATGTTTTGCTTCTGAATGCTGTTATTGCGTTTGGCTTTTCGGTCTGGTCGATTTGCAAAAGTCAAGATTTTTGTCCGTGGAATTATATCCGAAATGGGCTTTGTGGCCTTCTCAAGTCGCTCCTCTACATAAGCTAAATGTAGGGCTATAGCAACTTTGTGAACGGTTGTGAGTGATTCAGATACTTCTGTTTCCACAATTTCCTGCGTGTCAAGTGCTGTGAGGTCATGATCTACTGATAGAAAAGGATTCCCGTGACTTTCCATAATGGCTGTGAAGGATTTGACATCTTTCATGAACTTGACCTGCAAGCTATGTGCCTCTTCATGATGAGAAGTTGAGGATGGTGAGCTGATGTTACTATACACAGCTTCAAACTCTTGCACCAACCTGGCACTGTCTGGCCCTGCAAGCATGAATAGTGTGAGAGCTTCAGGCTTTTCATAGAGTCCAGCTGCTCCACCATAGGACTGCAGAATTTAGTTTGACTGCTCATGTGATTGATCCTTTGCAATCAAGCTGAACTTGTGTTCTGAACGTTGCACTACAAAATTCCCCTTCAAAAACTCTTCATAAATTGCCGGATGTTTTTCCGGTAGTTCAACCATGTCTCGTACATGGATAGGTAACCAGCGGGCATAGTTTGTGTGATCCATCACATGAAACCAAGCACACAGTTCATCACAAACTTGAACATACAAATTGAAGTTTCCTTCACGAAGTGACCGAATGAATCGACACAGTAGTAGCTCTAGCTCCATGATGGTGGACCAGTACTTGAACTGTGGAAACTCTGCTTGAGCTCGTTGGTCCCACATCTCAAATGACTCAGGTGGACCAAGAACATCTGCACAATAGGCAGAGTATGCATTTTGTTTGAGAATCTGAAGGGACATGAGAGTGACTTGATGGGCATAGCGTGTCCGTTTTATATGGTGCTCATTGAGGGCAGACTGAGCTCGTCCTGAAGTTAACACCTGGGCCTGGGAGAGGACGGTGGTCCAACCTGAATTATGGAGAAGTTTTCCTACCATAAGATGAGCTTTGTCTTCAATATGCAATGCTCCCATCATCAAAACCAATTTATCCTCACCAAGTGTCATGGGGTATTGCCATTGGAGCTGCTTGGCTATAGCATATAATGGTTGATCAGCACCAAGGACAGCAATCTGGCCAGGGTTCAGAAATGATGTGCCTTTCTGTGCAAGCTCCATTGCATGCTTCATCATGGATGCAGATGCTGCTTTATCTGGAAATAAGGGGTACATTCCTATCTCTGCACGAGGTTTCAGTGTTTCTTCATTCATAAGCTGTGAATTATAACCTTGCCAAAAGTATCAAAAGTTAAGGTACACCTAATTTTTACATGGCCGCCATCTTGGAAATATGCTAATTAGGTGTCCAGACACACCCAATCATAAAGATGATTTTTCCATCATATTTCTAATTGTCAAAAAACATGAAATAGACACCAAGTTTGGATTTGTAGCTCATCTGGTTCAAATGTAGAGGCAAAAGCGTGTTCAGGTGGTGGCCATATTGGATCAGCCGCTGTGGCGACCCCAAAGGTCACCGGCGCGGGCGCCCTAGCCAAATCATTTAAGTATGCCCTGAGCTACACCTGTGCCAAATTTGGCGCTTTTAGACAAAAGTGAACGAACATACCCTAAAATCTCCCTAAGGGCCCCCACTAGTATAGGATATTTGATATTCATTTTATCAGGCACTGATAAAATGAATATCAAATATCTAAATACTGAATCAAGCAACTGAAAAACTGTCTGGGGTGATCACAAAAGCCTGAGTTGACGTTAAAATGAACCCAATCATGTTTGAAAGTAAAATATCCCTATAAGCAATCTCAACTTCAAGTAATCATTCACAATATAAGGTGCCACTGCACTAGAGGGGAAAATGTCAATGAATTAATTGACCCAATAACTTCATTCAAAAGTAATCAAAGATGACATCTCTACTTCTATTGCTTCTACTTCTAAATAGCAATCTGACAATGTAAGGTTAAAATGGAACGGGACATGCTGCAATAAAATAATGCCTAATTTATACTTGGTTGAGCGCTGTGTCACTCACTAAAACAAGCCGATCTAAGAGCTCAAAAACATAATGAGAGGATACAAGAGATATCTGTGCAACAGCTGCAAAGTGTGCATATTTAAGGTCATTTTTTGCAACCAAAAGACCATGTTGTATTATGCAAGTACATAATGAAGTTGACCAAAGTTTCTCAGCTGCATTTAAAAGACATTTTCGTTATTATATTAAGCCTTTATATTTCTTAATGCCCTAATATAGGGTGCGTTTGGAAATTAAGCACTGAGCGCACTGGCCCATACAGAACGCACCATTAGATCAAAATGATAATGTGAACAGTTGTGGCTGTTTTCTGAGTGTTTCCTTAATTTTAGACTAATAGGCTATCTTAGTCGGTTACTGTAAATGTTGTTTAAACCAGTGAAATTGCTGCATATGATGCATCCATATCAAGGGCCCAATTGATACAAAAACCCACGGCAAATAAAGTCGGTCTTCTACGCCACTGGTATACAGGGTTCCGAAAGAGCTACCTAACGTAACGTTTGCAAATGTTTTTACAAAACTGCAGTGTGTAGTGTCACTAGTGTGATGCTGTGTATGTAACACACATACATGCAGTGTAATGTGATGCTGTGTGTGTAACACACACATATATGCAGTGTGTAGTGTGATGCTGTGTGTGTAACACACATACATGCAGTCTGTAGTGTGATGCTGTGTATGTAACACACATACATGCAGTGTGTAGTGTGATGTTGTGTATGTAACACACATACATGCAGTGTGTATTGTGATGCTGTGTGTGTAACACACATACCTGCAGTGTGTAGTTCGGTGTTCTGTAGTGTCTCTATCTCTCTCTGGAAGAGGTTGCACATGAACTCTGCAGCCGCACTGAGGCGCTCCAACACAAACACTCTGACAAGCTTCACACAACAAACATCAGCACCACGCTGCTGTTTGTCCAAAACACACAATATCTCCTCTCCCACCGACGTCATGTGTTCATTTATCTTCAGCCGTACAGACTCCATTGTTTTTACCTCCATTATGAGACGTTTTTCACCTCCTTTATGACACGTTTTCACCTCCTTTGTGACACGGTTTTCACCTCCTTTATGAGACGGTTTTCACCTCCTTTATGAGACGGTTTTCACCTCCTTTATGACACGGTTTTCATCAGGCGCTATGATGTTCCAACGCAACGAAGAACCAAACTTTCATTTGTTGTGAAAAACGACACGCTCTACTTCCGGAAGTTCCGGATCAACGTGTTTAACGCATGCGCAATAATGGATCCAGGCACTGTTAATTTAATGCCTTTCGCCATCTGGTGGAGGAGATGTGTAACTGTCACAATGATAGACAGACAGACAGACAGACAGACATTGTTGTTTAAAATATATATCATCTATGCATACAATAGCCTACATCCATCTACGAAAATAGCCGATCTGTAAGCTCACGTGTCGAGCTTGTCTGCTTCTGTTGTAGAAAAGAAAAATGTAGTAACGTGAATAAGATAGCCTACAATATGCAAGTATAATCAATATGGTTTTTCATTTTTCAGAGGCGAACATGACGACCTGCTCAAGCGACCTGCTCAAGCTCACAACGCAAGGCGTTGTGAGCTTGTAGATGAATTGCTGCCCATTTTCCCAGTAGACTAATCTTTTTGTTATACAATGGCTCCTTAATCACTCTTAATCACTCTTCTTAAACATAAATGTGCATGCAGTTTGTGACGCTCCGACAGTATGAACACCTTTGGAGGTGTTGGGGGTAACACGGTGATTTGCTGACTGTCCATCCATCGTTAAGCAGAGACGTTTTAATTTATTTTATTCCGTTCAGTCTTTCAGGGGCAGGCAAGAGCTCACATGGGCAGGCAACGGTCTGCCTTAATGGTGGGTGGTGGCTATAGGCTTCTGACCTGAAATGAATCAACACAATCAATATGTGTTTAATCCAATAGAGGGAATAGAGGGAGCCACACACAACAACACCATGACCAAGACCAGTCTCCCATCTGCAACACACATAGAAAACACACCTGGGCTGATGTAAATATTCATAATTAATGATTAATGTCTGTCTGCTTATCTGAACAAACGACCTAAATGTATATGAGATATGTATTTGCTCAGTGGTGTTAATTTCTTGCTATTCACTCTGTGAATAATCCATTACAACCGGGAAAGCATCCGTGCCATTTTAGACTTTAGCGTTGTTGGATATTCAATAATAGCAGATGTACAAGCTCACAGCGTGGCACTTTGTGCCGCACTGCAAGCTTGTATATCTGCTATTTTTTCAACATTTCTTTTACATCTTGAAAATGTTGAATAATTTTGGATTTTTTAACACAAATCTTCTCTTCTGGGTGTCCCTGGCACAAAACATATTCAGATGGGGGTCTCCACGGCCACATATATATCAATTTGTAGGTCCTCCTTGGCACGGAAAAGTTTGAAGACTATACTGATGGCATTTGAAGAATTGGCCTTAGGTCTTAATGGGATAAACAATATTAGATTTAACTTTTTCCAATAATCATCATGATCAACTGAATTATGGGTGTTTCACAGCTTCTCTGCTGTAAACACCTGAACCAGAATGATGGCATTATTAGGTCTGCTCTGAGATCTTGATGTGTATGAAGATCAGTGGTGGAAAGTAACTAAGTACATTTACTTAAGTACTGTACTTAAGTACAATTGTGAGGTATTTTTTACTTTACTTGATTATTTCCAATACTTTTACTTCTACTCCACTACATCTCAGAGGCAAATATTGTACTTTTACTCCACTACATTTACTTGAAAACTTTAGTTACTAGTTACTTTTCAGATATAAACTATGATATAATGAAACACACAGTAACCACTTTAGCCATATTTTATACATACAGTGTAGGCTATTTGAAAATAGCCGATCTACAAGCTCACAACGCGTCGCATCGCGGCGCGTTGTGAGCTTGTAGATCTGCTATTTTCAAATATTTAGTACTTTTACTTTTGGTACTTTAAGTACATTTTGATGCCAATACTTTTGTACTTTTATTCAAGTACATTTTGAATTCTGGACTTTTACTTGTAACAGAGTATTTTTATATTGCAGAATCAGTCAAGGGACAGGGGACTTCAATGTTTTTCATGCCCAAGATATGTTGTATACAATTGTTTTGCAGTTTAAACTTTTTCATAGTAATAGTATTGTAATAAACCTTGTCTCAGGTATGAGAAATGTAAAGAGCCCGCCCATAGAATATTTCTACTGTAAGCATTAATAACGGAGGCAGAACTTTCAATGGACATAAACAGGATACTTTATTTAACATTACATTACAGTCATTTTTTTATTTAACTATACTAAAGCAGAAACACTAATAAAAGACGATATGGTAACCATAGGCAAATCTCATTACAATTAATTAAATGATCCAATATAAACTATAGTCCTAATTAAAACAGCTCGAGCATAAATTCATGAACACATAGACATAATCATACAATTGTACTAAACTCTAAAACTACTACTTAACTTTCCAAGGATAGGAGACCCCCAACGGGTCTAGGCTTTGGCGCTGGTTCAGCAGACTTTGACAGTTTTGTGTGAGTTGCGTCTGCCCGTCCAACGCCGTGAGCAGCCTCCGTTGGCTTTAGGAGACCACTCGCACAACTGGAGAGCGGGATGAAGCACTCCTATTTCGTCCCCGCTATACTAATATCTCGCCCTGCCTAGCGCAGCAACCTGTCCCTCGCCCTCCTATCTATCTTCACTGCCGGCAGCCCTAACCGGCTTGCGAGCAGCAGCCACCCCCCGCAGTGAGTGCAAGACAGAAGCTCAGCTGGCTTCGCCCTTAAACTTGAACAAGCTCCGCTCTCCAGACACAACTTGTCTCTTCTGAGTTCACACTTTTATAGTCCCCCGTCACCCTCAACACAATCATGTCCAGCCGTGATTGATCAGCGTCTGTCAGTCACCATCAGGTGCGTGCCATCAGCCTGTGATTGACACGCGTCATTGTCAACGTCACTCATAGTGCAGGTTCACTACAGTATTCAGAGTGTACAAATAATACTTACTCCAATAATGTACCCGGTAGTAATAGTTTAAAGGTGGGGTAAGTGATTTTATTTCGTTAAGATAAGTGTTAAATTGCTCTATATTCTGATAGTAATCATTGCTATATAGAGTGTTTGTTCAGTAACAGGAGTCTCCCCGTCTTTCCAGCGCTTTATTAAAAAAATTATACATTTTTCGGGCGGGATGCCAATTCTTTCCAAACAGGATAGATAAATCAGACAGGATATTACATACATAGATAGATACATAGATACATAATTAGACAGGTGACATTGGAAGTGATGACAAAGAACTGAGCAGACACAATTGGAACTGGAACAATATAACATTTAAGCTGATATATGGGTACTCTCCTGATTGGTTGAAATGTTGTCATCCACCTGAAAACGTATCTTCTGTTTATTAAAGAGCTGGAGCTGAATTAACTTTCTGTGCCAATTTAGCTTAATAAAATGTATTTTCATTCTTGGTTTATTTAAAGCAGCACCCTGTAACTCCTCTACCCCAGGTTTGAGCCCGGTTTCCTGTGCAAATGCTGACATTTTTACCATTGAGCTAATAGAGCCTGCCTGCTTGTCAGAATATGGTGCTTTAACCTTTTAACAAAAAAGCCTTTTGTTTTAACCAAAACATCACTTATCCTACCTTTGGGTACAAGGTATGTAGGCTGTAAATGTAATACCTACTCCAATAATGTATCCTGTAGTGATAGTAAACCTGACTATGTCCTTTATTATGTTGTGGTCCCTTGGGTGTTCGAGCCAAGGTTAAAGGGGCCGTAACAGTGATGATGTCGTCTGTCTTTCTCACACCAACCAAATATGGACTTGAAGGATAAAAAGGGGGGAAAAGTAAAGAAAATGATATAAAAAATAAAAGATAATCAACAGAGAAACAGTTTATCACCCATTCTTAAGAATTGGGAAATATCATTTCGTACCAAAACATCTCAAAGTATTACTTATTAACACAAAATATATTCTTATAACATATATATATATATATGAATTACATAATGATTTGTACAATGTTTTGGTCTGGTTTCCTTTTTTTTCCATCTTAACTTGCACTCTACCAGAAAACACCCTTGTCTCAGACAAGGATCACAACTTCAAACACATTTTTTGTTGTTAAATAAAAAAATAAAAAATAAAATAAAGAACCCAAATAAAAGACTAACCATGCGTATTGATAACATAGGTGTAAGAATATACTATATTATCATCTTTGTTTAAAAATGTATTTTTTTGTAATAATGTTGGCACTTTAAAGTTGTGTCCAAGAAGATCTTTCTCAACATTATTTAAAAAGTTATTGCTATTTCCTAATGTCCCCTGTCTCACTTCCTGGTTTATAAAAAGGCAGGCAAGCTGCTGAATCTATGGCAAGATTTCACATTTCTGGCAAATGCATTAAGTAATATTGCTATCAGATGTGTCTCAACCATAACATGTCAACAGTCCTTCTAAATCTAAACTTAATAAAAATTATGGTTGAAAATGTGTAATTGTATCAATATTTAGAGAACTCTGAGCAATGTTGACAAACTATGACTGCGCTGTATGAATCCTCATGTGTTTTTTCAGATGACCCATTTGACCAAAGCCTTTAGCACAAACTGTGCAAGCATAGGGCTTTTCCCCTGTATGAGTCCTCATGTGTGTTTTTAGATCGCTACTATGACCAAAATCTTTACCACAAACTTTGCAATTAAAGGGCTTTTCCCCTGTATGAATCCTCATATGTGATTTCAGATTACTCATTTGACTACAGCCTTTACCACAAACTTTGCAAGTAAAGGGTTTTTCCCCTGTATGAGTCCTCATGTGTTTTTTTAAAACCCAATTGTAAACAAAATCTTTACCACAAACTTTACAACTAAAGGGTCTTTCGCCTGTATGAGTCTTCATGTGTGATTTCAGATTACTCAATTGACTACAGCCTTTACCACAAACTTTGCAAGTAAAGGGTTTTTCCCCTGTATGAGTCCTCATGTGTTTTTTTAAAATCCAATTGTAAACAAAATCTTTACCACAAACTTTGCAACTAAAGGGTTTTTCCCCTGTATGAGTCTTCATGTGTGTTTTCAGATTACTCATTTGACTACAGCCTTTACCACAAACTTTGCAAGTAAAGGGTTTTTCCCTTGTGTGAACAACCGTGTGTCTTTTCAGACTTACCTTGTGATTAAATATTTTACCACACTCTGTACAAGTAAAACTTTTCTTCCCTGTGCGACTCTTCATGGAGTGAGTTTGTGTTGACGATGGCAGGTGCTGGGACAGCTTGTGGCTTGAAGACGATGTTTGTCCTTTCACATTTTGTGTCTTGGGTGAAGTCAGTGTGTTTAAAACCGACTGACCATCCCTGGTCTCCTCCAACTCATCACTGTCTTCAGTGACGTCAGATTCAGAAGAGTGTGGAGAGGGAAGCTGGTCATCACTAGTTGGTTGTGATGTTCCACAGTCTTCTAGAGCAGCTTGTGTTTTTATGTGTCCATCTCTAGTTGGTTGTGATGTACCAGGGTCCTCTACATCAGCTTGTGTTTTTATGTGTTCATCACTCGTTGGTTGTGATGTTCCACAGTCCTCTACATCAGCTTCTGTTTTCATGTGTTCAGTTGAGGTGCTGGCTACATGTTCTTTCTTTCCGTTGTCATCATCATCTTCACGTTTCACTGCTGGTAATGTCAACGTTGACCCATCAGCCTCTGGTCTTTGAAGTAGCTCCTCCCGTTCCTCTTTAATACGTGGAGGTTGTGGTTCCTCCTGGACCAGACTGGGGCTCCTCTCCTCATGTTGTGGAGGTTGTGATTCCTCCTGGACCAGACTGGGGCTCCTCTCCTGCAGTTCAGGGAAACCCTCCTCTTTACACACAAGGAGGGGCAGGTCGTCTGGGGGGGGGGGGGAGGGGGGATGAGAGAAAGAACACAAGTTTGAACTTAACATTATTTCATGCAGTGTTTCCTCTGTTTTATAGCTTTGGTGGTTGTAAATTCAGCTGTAAATACATTTTCTAGTCTATTCTCATTCTTAAAAAAATGCCATTTGCTGCAAACATTCTAATTTACCAACACATGCTCAGAGCATATTCCAGTTTGGATGTGCATGCTCTTCTACTTCTCTGTTGATAAGAGGATAGCCTTACAATAAAACAGAAAAAAGGAGAGGGAGAGAGAGAAAATGAAACGTACTGATGTCCAGGTGGTTTTCAGGTTCCTGTTTAATAGAAACACTCCAACTCATCTTCACCTTCAGGCTGGACTCCGCACACTGGTCTGCAATGAAGTACAATGAGGACTTTATTAATAAGGACATTGATGTGACATGAATAAGGGCTGTGACAGCTAGCCCAATCTGAGGCATTTTGACTCAAATTAAACGAGCCATCGCCAATTGACTAATGATGGTTGACACCTGGCAATCAGACCTGCCAACATAGGGAAAATGTTTTGAGTATCACACTTGCACGCTTTCTCGCCGCTTTCGCGCACCATAACAACACGCCACCATACAGTATTACTAGCCTAGAAATCAGACGAATCTGCCAGTGCGAAAAAGAAAAGAAAAGAAGCTCTTGGCAGATTTGGTCTGGCCCCGCTCGGTTATGATTGGATTTCGCTGCCCCCGAAGTCCTGGGGCTCACCAAAGAGCGTTTAGCATGCTGGGAACTGGAGTTATGGCAGAGGAACTGGGAGACAGAGTGTGGAATCGTGTCCAAAGAGACAATGAAAGTATAAGGGATTTTGTTAACAGTTTTCACTCTTAGCGCCATAGGTGGAGGCCTGAAATTGATGAGGGTGAATAAATCAAACTAATCCTTAAAAATATTAGATCTAGGTGTCCGATTTAGAGATTTTGTTCTGGGCAGAAAGAAAAAAAAAAGTTTTGTTTTTTCATCGCGAACGCAGCGGAAGGAGGCGCGCCTCCGCGCAAGTGGAGCCTACTATGAAACCGTGCTTGGGTTGTGTCTCTGTGTCTCTGTGTGCAGTATGTCTGCACTGCCTGTGTGCAGCCAAGTAAATGTCCAATATAGAAAAATGCCCAAATCGCTCCCAAACTTTTTCTACCCCCCCTAAGTGGGGGTCTACGAACAAATACTTCGGCCTCGGATTTTGGCTCCGCGCCCCGGAAGTGGGTGAAGCAGGCACTTCAAACACTTTGTTGAATTGTTCAAAAACATTCAATTTTCTTTTTTTGTGAATTTGTATTTTTCTAAGATAATCCTTTTAACGCAAAATTCTTTTTTTTTTTTTTGTTGTTTTTTTATTTGTTACTTTTTTTTATATATTTTTTCATTATTATTATTATTATTTTTCGTTCGCTTCCCGCGTTCGCGCGTCTTACTTGTTCTAATGCTGGGATTTGCATGGTCATATTCATAATGGTCTTTTGTATGTTTTGTGAGGTTATACAACAAAATGATTTATTTTATGCAAAGGATAATTGACGGCTATTCGGTCATTGTTGAAAAATAAACCAGACGGGGTAATTAAATCCTGAAAGTAAACACACTCGCCCGATTTGTTTTCACGGACCGCTTGCCCCCAGCGGTTCTTGTATTCTTATATTGGTTTTACTGAGGTTACGCTTAGGAATACCTAGTGGCGACCGCTCCGAGGTCGGCGGATTCGGGAGCGACCGTGTTTTGGGGCTTGTATTCAATAAAACACTACAAACCTATCGTGTACACTACAGGTTTAAACCACTAGCACATACAACAGTACATACCTATCCGGTACAACTTTACTAAATGTTGTAAATTAAACAGTACATACCTATCCTGTGCAACTTTAATACAGGTTGCATCGTTGCATCAAACAGTCCACGTCCCTGGTCTGTCTCTCGCTGTCCCTTTGACAACGTTGAGTATGTTTGGGAGGCCATCTCTCTAGATACGGTAGACCTCTCCTTGTGGTGCTCTGTGGAAATCATCAGTAGAAATTACTTTTGGTTATCATTCAGTAACCTTACATTATGCCATGTAATCAAATCACACTAGACGTTTACCATGTTCTGTTCAGTTGAAAGGTGCAGTCACTAGGTGTGCTACAGTAAGTCCTAAAATAATTGTCCCCATCCTGATGTAAACACCAGGTGAAAATGTAAATTAATTTAAATAAATGGAGAAAAAAATCCCAGTAATTGATACAAGTAACTAAAAAATGTCGATCTCAACATCATCATCGTGAGCTTGTGGATCGGCTATTTAAGTGACTTTATTGGTCCTGGTTTGTGTTTTTCGAAATATGGTCACCCTAACGTACGTAAAACGTGTTTACAAACCTGCAGCGTGTAGTTTGGTGGTGTGTATGCAACATTCTAGCCTTGGATCATACATGTATTCTATCGATTTTTACATTTGCAAATCTATGTTCGTCTTGGTCATTACTCCCCAATTGTCACTGGAGTGAACATCGGCCTGTAAAGTCTGTATTTCTCCGAACATTTACAAATGCAAAACCTGGTAGTCAAGGATGTTAACTAGGAATTTGGAATCTTTGTGCACTGTATTAGTCCGTATTTTTCAATTGATATGCATTTTAATCCCATCTGTGCAAGAACCCCATTCCCCCCCCCCCCCCCGTTTACTTTACATTGAGTGTAATACCGGCTTTCACCTGATGCGCCCCACCACTAAGGAAGCTAAGTTAAGGAAAGGACACCAAAGTAATTTTCTCTATCCAGACATTCCAGCAGGCAGATTCGTCGCTACACATGTGACGATATGAAAATCACAATTATTGTGGCCAAAATAAGAGCAATTCACGATTGATAGAAAACGGACTGGATTCACTTGACCTGTAATTTTTTAACAAATATATTTATTGTCTGTCACTCAGGACAATTTTTAAACATCCAACAGCCTTTCTTGACAGTCGCATATTATTTGCTAAAAAAAAATGTTTTAAATAACATTTTAAAAGGTATAAATATCCAACAGATGCTGACTCACACGGATGTAGAGAAAGACAACGGAATGTAAACGGAATGTAAAAGATATTTCACTTTCAAAGATATTTGGGGTAATTTTATCATCTATTTATTCTTTTGTGAGCACCCCCGACAGTTTTTAAGTTGCTTGCTTCAGTATTTAGATATTTGATATCTAAATACCGATGTTTTCATTTTCACAAACATTTTTTAAAAATACATGTAAAAAGTAAAAGAAAAAACATGGCTCCCTCACACATTAGAAGGATGCCAGAACCAAGGATGGGTGTTTTTGATGAATCTATCATGATTGAAATAGAGTTTGAAGTTACAATGGGTTTGTATAGGATATTTGATATTCATTTTATCAGGCACTGATAAGATGAATATCAAATATCTAAATACTGAATCAAGCAACTGAAAAACTGTCTGGGGTGATCACAAAAGCCTGAGTTGACGTTAAAATGAACCCAATCATGTTTGAAAGTAAAATATCCCTATAAGCAATCTCAACTTCAAGTAATCATTCACAATATAAGGTGCCACTGCAAAGACACAGCCTAGAGGGGAAAATGTCAATGAATTAATTGACCCAATAACTTCATTCAGAAGTAATCAAAGATGACATCTCTACTTCTATTGCTATATAAATAGCAATCTGACAATGTAAAGTTAAAATGGAACGGGACATGCAGCTATAAAATAAAGCCTAATTTATACTTGGTTGAGCGCTGTCACTCACTAAAACAAGCCGATCTACGAGCTCAAAAACATAATGAGAGATATCTGTGCAACAGCTGCAAAGTGTGCATATTTAAGGTCATTTTTTTGCAACCAAAAGACCATGTATTATGCAAGTACATAATGAAGTTGACCAAAGTTTCTCAGCTGCATTTAAAAGACATTTTCGTTATTATATTAAGCCTTAAAATTTCTTAATGGCCTAATATAGGGTGCGTTTGGAAAGTAAGCACTGACTGGCCCAGACTAATATGCGAGTGCGCTCCCGGTGCGCATTTCCGAACGCACCATTAGATCAAAATCATAATGTGAACGGTTGTGGCTGTTTTCTGAGTGTGTCCTTAATTTTAGACTTCTTAGTCGGTTACTGTAAATGTTGTTTAAACCAGTGAAATTGCTGCATATGATGCATCCATATCAAGGGCCCAATTGATACAAAAACCCACGGCAAATAAAGTCGGTCTTCTATGCCAGTGTTTATCAACCCTGGCAAACGGCCCATTTTTGTGCCGGGAGTACTGCTACGGTGTTCCGCGCCGATTGAAGGTGTGAAAAAAATATATATATATATTTTTTATATTTTCGCTCCCGTTTTAGGATTATTACGGTCATTTCCGGGTCGCGCGGCCCAATTATTAGTTACGTTAATGTTTGGGCTGGGATGCTTTCCAGGGGCGTCGATATATAACCGGAAAACTCGTCCCAAAACACGCTCGCCCCCATTTCTTTTCGCGGACCAGCGGTTCTTGTATTCCTGTGTTTGTTTTACTGAGGATAAGGTTAGAAATAAGTTTACGGTTAGCCATATTATTAGTTTTACTGAGGTTACGTTTAGGAATAAGGTTAGGTTTAGGCATAGTTTAATGAGGTTACGTTTAGGAATACCAGGTGTGTGTGTGTGTGTGTGTGTGTGTGTGTGTGTGTGTGTGTGTGTGTCTGTGTGTTTGTATATATATATATATATATATATATATATATATATATATACCGTATATCTAGGTGTGCCCTGGGATCTTTTGGCTATGCCAGGTGTGCCTTGGCACAAAAAAGGTTGATAAACACTGTTCTACGCCACTGGTATATAGAGTTCCGAAAGAGCTACCTAACGTAACGTTTGCAAATGTATTTACAAAACTGCAGTGTGTAGTGTGATGCTGTGTATTAGTGATGTTCGGGTCGGGTGTTTTCATGACCAGCCCCGCCCCGCCACGGAACCCAACCCGCCTCAACCCGCCCGCGAACCCATATATAAATCTATGGCTCAACCCGCCCCAGCCCCGCGGGTCGTACCTTTAATTCTGTAATATCATGAAGGTTAGAAAATAATCTTCAAGTATACACCCCAAGTGTATTCAAACTGTTTTGTTATTATTCTTATTAGGAATAAAGAAAAAACAAGAGTATTGATTATTATTATTTTTTTGCATGTGAGAGCGGCTGACCCGCTCACCCGCAGCCCGCATAATTGCCTCTGAAATCCTTACTCGACCACCAGCGCCGCGGGCTGACCCGTGGGTTACGGGTCGGCCCGCTCACACATACATGCAGTGTGTAGTGTGATGCTGTGTATGTAACACACATACATGCAGTGTGTAGTGTGATGCTGTGTGTGTGTAACAGACATACCTGCAGTGTGTAGTTCGGTGTTGTGTAGTGTCTCTATCTCTCTCTGGAAGAGGTTGCACATGAACTCTGCAGCCGCACTGAGGCGCTCCAACACAAACACTCTGAGAAGCTTCACACAACAAACATCAGCACCACGCTGCTGTTTGTCCAAAACACACAATATCTCCTCTCCCACCGACGTCATGTGTTCATTTATCTTCAGCCGTACAGACTCCATTGTTTTTACCTCCATTATGAGACGGTTTAAACCTCCTTTATGAGACGGTTTAAACCTCCTTTGTTTAACGGTTTTCACCTCCTTTGTGAGACGGTTTTCACCTCCTTTGTGAGACGGTTTTCACCTCCATTATGAGACAGTTTTCACCTCCTTTATGAGACGGTTTTCATCGGGCGCTATGATGTTCCAACGCAATGAAGAACCAAACCTTCCTTTGTTGTGAAAAACAACACGCTCTGCTTGCGGAAGTTCCGGATCAACGTGTTTAACGCATGCGCAATAATGTATCCAGGCACTGTTGCTTTAATGCCTTTCGCCACCTGGTGGAGGAGATGTGTAACTGTCACAATGATAGACAGAGACAGACAGACAGACAGACAGACACAGACAGACAGACAGACAGACAGACAGACAGACAGACAGACAGACAGACTGTTGTTCAAAATATATCTATGCATACAATAGCCTACATCCATCTACGAAAATAGCCGATCTGGAAGCTCACAATGTATGTGTCGAGCTTGTAGATCTGCTTCTGCTAATGTTGTAGAAAAGAAAAGACTAGTGTAGAAAGAAACGTGAATAAAATAGCCTACAATATGCAAGTATAATCAATATGGTTTTTCATTTTTCAGAGGCGAACATGACGACCTGCTCACATTATTGAGTCATTTCAAAATTGCGAACAACAGCAAAGTTAACAAATCAAATAATGATTAAACATACACATACATACTACAGCGTCACAATATTTAATCAAACCTGTAATTACATCTCTCTCATACAGTATGCTATGTACAGTGGTTCGCAACCTGTGGGTCAGCACCCCCAGGGTCTTTGTTACATGTGTGTGATTTTGGGGGGCTGTCCCCAGATGACAGTGACGGGATAATTTAAGGACCTTTAAGACCTTTTTAATACCAAATAAAAAGAAGAAAGACAACAAAGAAAAATACCATTACGGCATAAAAAGTAATCAACAAACTAACTGATCATTGATCAAACATTGGCCAAATTGTCAAATAGCATAAGAAAGAGGTAAACATTTTGAAAATAGCCGATCTTCAAGCTCACAACGAGATGAATTGCTGCCCATTTTCCCAGTAGTCTAATCACTCTTCTTAAACATAAATATGCATGCAGTTTGTGACGCTCCGACAGTATGAACACCTTTGGAGGTGTTGGGGGGAACACGTGATTTGCTGCCTGTCCATCTATCGTTAAGCAGAGACGTTTCATTTCATTTTATTCCGGTCAGTCTTTCAGGGGCAGGCAAGAGCTCACATGGGCAGGCAACGATCTGCCTTAATGGTGGATGGTGGCTATAGGCTTCTGACCTGAAATGAATCAACACAATCAATATGTGTTTAATCCAATAGAGGGAGCCACACACAACAACACCATGACCAAGACCAGTCTCCCATCTGCAACACATATAGAAAACACACCTGGGCTGACGTAAATATTCATAATTAATGATTAATGTCTGTCTGTCTGCTTATCTGAACAAACTGCCTAAATGTATATGAGATATTTATTTGCTCAGTGGTGTTAATTTCTTGCTATTCACTCAGTGAATAATCCATTACAACCGGGAAGACTTTAGCGTTGGCTATTCAAAAATAGCAGATGTACAAGCTCACAGCGTGGCACTTCGTGCCGCACTGCAGGCTTGTATATCTGCTATTTTTCAACAAAAAAAAATTACATTTTGAAAATGTTGAATCATTTTTTAACACAAATCTTCTCTTCAAGGGGTCCCTGGCACAAAACATATTCAGATGGGGGTCTCCGCGGCCAAATATATATCAATTTGTAGGTTCTCCTTGGCACGGAAAAGTTTGAAGACTATTGCACCGGCTTCGAGTGCTTCCTATCAATGCATTGAATGGGCGAAATAGGCGATTTATTAGACCTTTGAATGGGCGAAATAGGTGACCTATTACCTACCCGCGATTTATCAGACCATTCATGGGGCGTAATCAGGAGCTACTGACCTACTTGGAGGCGGAGCAGTCCCCACAACAATATTTACGATTCTGTGCCTATCGGTACATAACTCGAACGGCGCTGAGTAGGCACAGGCGAACGTCACACCGTTCAGGACGGCAACTCGGTCGCCTTAGCTCCCTCGGTGGTCCTTCACGGGGTGACAGTTCGCCTGTGACTGCGCGCCTCTGTCATGGTCCGAAACCAAAACCAAAACCGAAACTTAACTATTTAAGTCATCTCCTTTGGTAGATCAGTATGTCTTGATAACACCCAATGAATGGTCTGATAAATCGCGGGTAGGTAAGTAGGTCGCCTATTTCGCCCATTCAAAGGTCTAATAAATCGCCTATTTCGCCCATTCAATGCATTGATAGCATTCGAATCAGGTGCGACTATACTGATGGCATTTGAAGAATTGGCCTCAGGTCTTAATGGGATAAACAATATTAGATTTAACTTTTTCCAATACTCATCATGATCAACTGAATTATGGGTGTTTTCACAGCTTCTCTGCTGTAAACACCTGAACCAGAATGATGGCATTATTAGGTCTGCTCTGAGATCTTGATGTGTATGAAGATCAGTGGTGGAAAGTAACTAAGTACATTTACTTAAGTACAATTTTGAGGTATTTGTACTTTACTTGAGTATTTCCAATTTCCAATACTTTTACTTCTACTCCACTACATCTCAGAGGCAAATATTGTACTTTTACTCCACTACATTTACTTGAAAACTTTAGTTACTAGTTACTTTTCAGATATAAATTATGACATTATAAAACATACATTAACCACTTTAGCCCTATTTTATACATAGGCTATTTGAAAATAGCCGATCTACAAGCTCAAAACGCGTAGCATCGCGGCGCGTTGTGAGCTTGTAGATCTGCTTTTTTCAAATATTTAGTACTTTTACTTTTGGTACTTTAAGTACATTTTGATGCCAATACTTTTGTACTTTCATTCAATTAAATTTTGAATTCTGGACTTTTACTTGTAACAGAGCATTTTTATATTGCAGTATCATTCAGGGGACTTCAATGTTTTTCATGCCCAAGATATGTTGTATACAATTGTTTTGCAGTTTAAACTTTTTCATAGTAATAGTATTCAGAGTGTAAAAATAATACTTACTCCAATAATGTACCCGGTAGTAATAGTTTAAAGGTGGGGTAAGTGATTTTATTCCGTTAAGATAAGTGTTAAATTGCTCTATATTCTGATAGTAATCATTGCTATATAGAGTGTTTGTTCAGTAACAGGAGTCTCCCTGTCTCTCCAGCGCTTTATTAAAAAATATATACATTTTTCGGGCGGGATGCCAATTCTTTCCAAACAGGATAGATAAATCAGACAGGATATTACATACATAGATAGATACATAGATACATATTAGACAAGTGACATTGGAAGTGATGACAAAGAACTGAGCAGACACAATTGGAACTGGAACAATAGAACATTTAAGCTGATATATGGGTACTCTCCTGATTGGTTGAAATGTTGTCATCCACCTGAAAACGTATTTTCTGTTTATTAAAGAGCTGGAGCTGAATTAACTTTCTGTGCCAATTTAGCTTAATAAAATGTATTTTCATTCTTGGTTCATTTAAAGCAGCACCCAGTAACTCCTCTACCCCAGATTTGAGCCCGGTTTCCTGTGCAAGTGCTGACATTTTTACCATTGAGCTAATAGAGCCTGCCTGCTTGTCAGAATATGGGGCTTTAACCTTTTAACAAAAAAAGCGTTTTGTTTTAAAGGTCCTATGACATTCATTTTCACTTTTTTAATTTTTTATGTTTTTTGGGGGGTTTTATGACCTCAATTACACCCAAAAAATCGTAACTTTGAACATTCAGTGGATTTTCTGTGGTCTGGGGTTTTCTGAATAATTAGGCTGAAAAGTAATCTGAGCTTGGCCCTTCGGCAGTGAGGTCACAGCCGATTAATCCCGCCCACTCTCCTCCTAGCCCCTCCCCTATCCTTTCCTTTGGGGGGGGGGCGGAGCAGAGGCGATGATTGACAGGCAAAATCCCTCACCAGCGACACCCGCAGGCAAAGATTTCTTTTTTCATTGCAGTTGAAAAGGCTTTAGAAATGTGAGAGAAAAACACCTGCCATGGATCAATGGAGTGGAATTTTTTGTTAAAACTTTCTATACACGTTTGAAGGACCATGACAAAGACTTTTAATGTGTGGTAAAACTGAACGTCATGAAACCTTTAACCAAAACATCCCTTATCCTACCTTTGGGTACAAGGTATGTAGGCTGTAAATGTAATACCTACTCCAATAATGTATCCTGTAGTGATAGTAAACCTGACTATGTTCTTTATTATGTTGTGGTCCCTTGGGTGTTCGAGCCAAGGTTAAAGGGGCCGTAACAGTGATGATGTCGTCTGTCTTTCTCACACCAACCAAATATCGACTTGAAGGATAAAAAAGGGGGGAAAAGTAAAGAAAAAAATATTTAAAAAAAAAAGAAAATCAACAGAGAAACAGTTTATCACCCATTCTTAAGAATTGGGAACTATCATTTTGTACCAAAACATCTAAATGTATTACTTATTAACACAAAATGTTGGGTGAAAATATATTCTTATAACATTTATATATATATATATATATATATATATATATATATATATATATATATATATATATATATATATATATATATATATATATATATATATATGAATTACATAATGATTTGTACAATGTTTTTTTTTCCATCTTAACTTGCACTCTACCAGAAAAAACCCTTGTCTCAGACAAGGATCACAACTTCAAACACATTTGTTGTTGTTAAATAAAAAATAAAAAATAAAAATAAAGAACCCAAATAAAAGACTAACCATGCGTATTGATAACATAGGTGTAAGAATGTACTATATTATCATCTTTGTTTAAAAATATATTTTTTGTAATAATGTTGGCACTTTAAAGGTTTCATGACGTTCAGTTTTACCACACATTAAAAGTCTTTGTCATGGTCCTTCAAACGTGTATAGAAAGTTTTAACAAAAAATCCACTCCATTGATCCATGGCAGGTGTTTTTCTCTCACATTTCTAAAGCCTTTTCAACTGCAATGGAAAAAGAAATCTTTGCCTGCGGGTGTCGCTGGTGAGGGATTTTGCCTGTCAATCATCGCCTCTGCTCTGCCCCCCCCCCCCAAAGGAAAGGATAGGCGAGGGGAGGGGCGAGGAGGAGAGTGGGTGGGATTAATCGACTGTGACCTCACTGCCGAAGGGCCAAGCTCAGATTACTTTTCAGCCTAATTATTCAGAAAACCCCAGACCACAGAAAATCCACTGAATGTTCAAAGTTCAGATTTTGTGGGTGTAATTGAGGTCATAAAACCCCCCAAAAAACATAAAAAATAAGAAAAGTGAAAATGCATGTCATAGAACCTTTAAAGTTGTGTCCAAGAAGATCTTTCTCAACTCCTTAGATTTCTACAAAAACATTATTTAAAAAGTGATTGCTATTTCCTAATGTTTTATAAAAAGGCAGGCAAGCTGCTGAATCTATTGCAAGATTTCACATTTCTGGTAAATGCATTAAGTAATATTGCTATCAGATGTATCTCAACCATAACATGTCAACTCTGTCAGTCCTTCTAAATCTAAACGTAATACAAATTATGGTTGAAAATGTGTAATTGTATCAATATTTAGAGAACTCTGAGCAATGTTGACAAACTATGACTGCGCTGTATGAGTCCTCATGTGTTTTTTCAGATTACCTGTTTCACTAAAGCCTTTAGCACAAACCATGCAAGCAAAGGGCTTTTCGCCTGTATGAGTCCTCATGTGTTTTTTCAGATGACCCATTTGACCAAAGTCTTTAGCACAAACCATGCAAGCAAAGGGCGTTTCCCCTGTATGAGTCCTCATGTGTGTTTTTAGATGACTCATTTGACCAAAGCCTTTAGCACACACTTTACAAGTAAAGGACTTTTCCCCTGTGTGAGTCCTCATGTGTTTTTTCAGATTACCTATTTGACCAAAGCCTTTAGCACACACTAGGCAAGCAAAGGGCTTTTCCCCTGTATGAGTCCTCCTGTGTGTTTTTAGATGACTCATTTGAGTAAAATCTGTACCACAATCTTTGCAACTAAACAGCTTTTCCCCTGTATGAGTCCTCATGTGTATTTTCAGATGACTCATTGTACGATAACCTTTACCACAAACTGTACAAGCAAAGGGCTTTTCCCCTGTATGAATTCTCATGTGTATTTTCAGATGACTCATTGTACTATAACCTTTACCACAAACTGTACAAGAAGAGGGCTTTTCCCCTGTATGAGTCCTCATGTGTCGTTTTAGCTCATCACTTCGACCACAGCCTTTACCACAAACTTTGCAAGTGAAGGGCTTTTCCCCTGTATGTGTCCTCATGTGTGTTTTCAGATGACCCATTTGACTACAGCCTTTACCACAAACTGTACAAGCAAAGGGCTTTTCCCCAGTATGAATTCTCATGTGTATTTGTAGATGACTCATTGTACTAGAACCTTTACCACAAACTTTGCAAGTAAAGGACTTTTCCCCTGTATGAACAACTGTGTGCCTCTTCAGACTTACCTTACAACTTAACATTTTGCCACACTCTGTACCACTAAAACTTTTCTTCCCTGTGTGACTCTTCATGGAGTGAGTTTGTGTTGACGATGGCAGGTGCTGGGACAGTTTGTGGCTTGAAGACGATGTTTGTCCTTTCACATTTTGTGTCTTGGGTGAAGTCAGTGTCTTTAAAACCGACTGACCATCCCTGGTCTCCTCCAACTCATCACTGTCTTCAGTGACGTCAGATTCAGAAGAGTGTGGAGAGGGAAGCTGGTCATCACTAGTTGGTTGTGATGTTCCACAGTCTTCTAGAGCAGCTTGTGTTTTTATGTGTCCATCTCTAGTTGGTTGTGATGTACCAGGGTCCTCTACATCAGCTTGTGTTTTTATGTGTTCATCACTCGTTGGTTGTGAGGTTCCACAGTCCTCTACATCAGCTTCTGTTTTCATGTGTTCAGTTGAGGTGCTGGCTACAGGTTCTATCTTTCCGGTGTCATCATCATCTTCACCTTTCACTGCTGGTAATGTCAACGTTGACCCATCAGCCTCTGGTCTTTGAAGTAGCTCCTCCTGTTCCTCTTTAATACGTGGAGGTTGTGGTTCCTCCTGGACCAGACTGGGGCTCCTCTCCTCATGTTGTGGAGGTTGTGGTTCCTCCTGGACCAGACTGGGGCTCCTCTCCTGCAGTTCAGGGAAACCCTCCTCTTTACACGCAGGGGGGGGCAGGTCGTCTGAGGGGGGGGGGGGGGGTGATGAGAGAAAAAACATTAAAGGTTTGACCTTAACATTATTTCATGCAGTGTTTCCTCTGTTTTATAGCTTTGGTGGTTGTAAATTCAGCTGTAAATACATTTTCCATTTCCAAACCATAAGTCTATTCTCATTCTTAAAAAATGCCATTTGCTGCAAACATTCTAATTTACCAACACATGCTCAGAGCATATTCCAGTTTGGATGTGCATGCTCTTCTACTTCTCTGTTGATAAGAGGATATCCTTACAATAAAACAGAAAAGAGGAGAGAGTGAGAGAGAGTGAGAGTGAGAGTGAGGGAGAGAGAGCGCGAGCGCGAATGAAACGTACTGATGTCCAGGTGGTTTTTAAGTTCCTGTTTAATAGAAACACTCCAACTCATCTTCACCTTCAGGCTGGACTCCGCACACTGGTCTGCAATGAAGTACAATGAGGACTTTATTAATAAGGACATTGATGTGACATGAATAAGGGCTGTGACAGCTAGCCCAATCTGAGGCATTTGACTCAAATTAAATGAGCCATCGCCAATTGACTAATGATGGTTGACACCTGGCAATCAGAACATAGGGAAAATGTTTTGAGTATCACACTTGCACGCTTTCTCGCCGCTTTCGCGCACCATAACAATACGCCACCATACAGTATTACTAGCCTGGAAATCAGACGAATCTGCCAGTGCGAAAAAGAAAAGAAAATAAGCTCTTGGCAGATTTGGTCTGGCCCCGCTCGGTTATGATTGGATTTCGCTGCCCCCGAAGTCGTGGGGCTCACCAAAGAGTTATGGCAGAGGAACTGGGAGACAGAGTGTGGAATCGTGTCCAAAGAGACAATGAAAGTATAAGGGATTTTGTTAACAGTTTTCACTCTTTGCGCCATAGGTGGAGGCCTGAAATTGATGAGGGGGAATTAATCAAACTAATCCTTAAAAATATTAGATCTAGGTGTCCGATTTAGAGATTTTGTTCTGGGCAGAAAGACAATTTTTTGTTTTGTTTTTTCATTGCGAACGCAGCGGAAGGAGGCGCGCCGAAGGCGCGCCTCCGCGCAAGTGGAGCCTACTATGAAACCGTGCTCGGGTTGTGTCTCTGTGTGTGTCTCTGTGTGCAGTATGTCTGCACTGCCTGTTTGCAGCCAAGTAAATGTCCAATATAGACGTACCATACATCAAATGAAAGGTCTTTGAAAACTGAACACACCTGTCAAGGTTGTGTTTAAGCCCGCCCCTTCCCCCGGAAGCCACGCCCCGGAGAAGGCTCCTAAAAACTCCTCATTGAAAACCCATGTTAAATGAAAAGTGCCCGAATCGCTCCCAAACTTTTTCTACCCCCCCTAAGTGGGGGTCTACGAACAAATGCTTCGGCCTTGGATTTTGGCTCCGCCCCCCGGAAGTGGGTGAAACAGGCACTTCAAACACTTTGTTGAATTGTTCAAAAACATTACATTTTCTTTTTTTGTGAATTTGTATTTTTCTAAGATAATCCTTTTAACGCAGAATTCTTTGTTTTTTGTTGTTGTTTTTTTATTGGTTACTTTTTTTTTATATTTCTTTTTCATTATTTTTTTTGTTTTTGCGTTTGCTTCCCGCGTTCGCGCGTCTTACTTGTTCTAATGCTGGGATTTGCATGGTCATATTCATAATGGTCTTTTGTATGTTTTGTGAGGTTATACAACAAAAGTGATTTATTTTATGCAAAGGATAATTGACGGCGATTCGGTTGTTGAAAAATAAACCCGACGGGGTAATTAAATCCTGAAAGTAAACACACTCGACCGATTTGTTTTCACGGACCGCTTGCCCCCAGCGGTTCTTGTATTCTTATATTTGTTTTACTGAGGTTATGCTTAGGAATACCTAGTGGCGACCGCTCCGAGGTCGGCGGATTTGGGAGCGAGCGTGTTTTGGGGCTTGTATTCAATAAAACACTACTAACCTATCGTGTACACTACAGGTTTAAACCACTAGCACATACAACAGTACATACCTATCCGGTACAACTTTACTAAATGTTGTAAATTAAACAGTACATACCTATCCTGTGCAACTTTAATACAGGTTGCATCGTTGCATCAAACAGTCCACTTCCCTGGTCCGTCTCTCGCTGTCCCTTTGACAACGTTGAGTATGTTTGGGAGGCCATCTCTCTAGATACGGTAGACCTCTCCTTGTGGTGCTCTGTGGAGATCACCAGTAGAAATGAATTTTGGTTATCATTCAGTAACTTTACATTATGCCATGTAATCAAATCACACTAGACGTTTACCATGTTCTGTTCGGTTGAAAGGTGCAGTCACTAGGTGTGCTACAGTAAGTGCTAAAATAATTGTCCCCATCCTGATGTAAACACCAGGTGAAAATGTAAATTAATTTAAATAAATGGAGAAAAATCCCAGTAATTGATACAAGTAACTAAAAATTGTCGATCTCAACATCATCATCGTGAGCTTGTGGATAGGCTATTTAAGTGACTTTATTGGTCCTTGTTTGTGTTTTTCGAAATATGGTCACCCTAACGTACGTAAAACGTGTTTACAAACCTGCAGCGTATAGTTTGGTGGTGTGTATGCAACATGCTAGCCTTGGATCATACATGTATTTTATCGATTTTTACATTTGCAAATCTATGTTCGTCTTGGTCATTACTCCCCAATTGTCACTGGAGTGAACATCGGCCTGTAAAGTCTGTATTTCTCCGAACATTTACAAATGCAAAACCTGGTAGTCAAGGATGTTAATTAGGCATTTTGAATCTTTGTGCACTGTATTAGTCCGTATTTTTCAATTGATACGCATTCTAATCCCATCTGTGCAAGAACCCCATTCCCCCCCCCCCCCCCCCCCCCCGTTTACTTTACATTGAGTGTAATACCGGCTTTCACCTGATGCGCCCCTTCACTAAGGAAGCTAAATTAAGGAAAGGACACCAAAGTCATTTTCTCTATCCAGACATTCCAGCAGGCAGATTCGTCGCTACACATGTGACGATATGAAAATCACAATTATTGTGGCCAAAATAAGAGCAATTCACGATTGATAGAAAACGGACTGGATTCACTTGACCTGTCATTTTTTAACAAATATATTTATTGTCTGTCACTCAGGACAATTTTTAAACATCAGCCTTTCTTGACAGTCGCATATTATTTGCTCAAAAAAAATGTTTTTAATAACATTTTAAAAGGTATAAATATCCAACAGATGCTGACTCACACGTATGTAGAGAAAGACAACGGAATGTAAACGGAATGTAAAAGATATTTCACTTTCAAAGATATTTGGGATAATTTTATCATCTATTTATTCTTTTGTGAGCACCCCCGACAGTTTTTAAGTTGCTTGATTCAGTATTTAGATATTTGATATCTAAATACAGATGTTTTCACAATTTTTCTTAAAAAATACATGTAAAAAGTAAAAGAAAAAACATGGCTCCCTCACGCATTAGAAGGATGCCAGAACCAAGGATGGGTGTTTTTGATGAATCTATCATGATTGAAATAGAGTTTGAAGTTACAATAGGTTTGTATAGGATATTTGATATTCATTTTATCAGGCACTGATAAGATGAATATCAAATATCTAAATACTGAATCAAGCAACTGAAAAACTGTCTGGGGTGATCACAAAAGCCTGAGTTGACGTTAAAATGAACCCAATCATGTTTGAAAGTAAAATATCCCTATAAGCAATCTCAACTTCAAGTAATCATTCACAATATAAGGTGCCACTGCAAAGACACAGCCTAGAGGGGAAAATGTCAATGAATTAATTGACCCAATAACTTCATTCAGAAGTAATCAAAGATGACATCTCTACTTCTATTGCTATATAAATAGCAATCTGACAATGTAAAGTTAAAATGGAACAGGACAAGCTGCAATAAAATAAAGCCTAATTTATACTTGGTTGAGCGCTGTGTCACTCACTAAAACAAGCCGATCTACGAGCTCAAAAACATAATGAGAGGATACAAGAGATATCTGTGCAACAGCTGCAAAGTGTGCATATTTGAGGTCATTTTTTTGCAACCAAAAGACCATGTATTATGCAAGTACATAATGAAGTTGACCAAAGTTTCTCAGCTGCATTTAAAAGACATTTTCGTTATTATATTAAGCCTTAAAATTTCTTAATGGCCTAATATAGGGTGCGTTTGGAAAGTAAGCACTGACTGGCCCAGACTAATATGCGAGTGCGCTCCCGGTGCGCATTTCCGAACGCACCATTAGATCAAAATCATAATGTGAACGGTTGTGGCTGTTTTCTGAGTGTGTCCTTAATTTTAGACTTCTTAGTCGGTTACTGTAAATGTTGTTTAAACCAGTGAAATTGCTGCATATGATGCATCCATATCAAGGGCCCAATTGATACAAAAACCCACGGCAAATAAAGTCGGTCTTCTACGCCACTGGTATACAGGGTTCCGAAAGAGCTACCTAACGTAACGTTTGCAAATGTATTTACAAAACTGCAGTGTGTAGTGTGAGCTGTGTATTAGTGATGTTCGGGTCGAGTGTTTTCATGACCCGCCCCGCCCTGCCACGCCATGGAACCCAACCCGCCTCAACCCGCCCCGCGAACCCATATATAAATCTATGGCTCAACCCGCCCCAGCCCCGCGGGTTGTACCTTTAATTCTGTAAAATCATGAAGGTTAGAAAATAATCTTCAAGTATACACCCCAAGTGTATTCAAACTGTTTTATTGTTATTCTTATTCTTATTAGGAATAAAGAAAAAACAAGAGCATGTGTTATTATTCTTTTTGTTGCATGTGAGAGCGGCTGACCCGCTCACCCGCAGCCCGCATAATTGCCTCTGAAATCCTTACTCGACCACCCGCGCCGCGGGTTGACCCGCGGGTTACGGGTCGGCCCGCTCACACATACATGCAGTGTGTAGTGTGATGCTGTGTATGTAACACACATACATGCAGTGTGTAGTGTGATGCTGTGTGTGTAACAGACATTTTTACAAAACTGCAGAGTGTAGTGTGATAATGTGTGTGTAACACACATACATGCAGTGTGTAGCTGTGTATGTCACACACATACCTGCAGTGTGTAGTTCGGTGTTGTGTAGTATCTCTATCTCTCTCTGGAAGAGGTTGCACATGAACTCTGCAGCCGCACTGAGGCGCTCCAACACAAACACTCTGACAAGCTTCACACAACAAACATCAGCACCACGCTGCTGTTTGTCCAAAACACACAATATCTCCTCTCCCACCGACGTCATGTGTTCATTTATCTTCAGCTGTACAGACTCCATTGTTTTTACCTCCATTATGAGACGGTTTAAACCTCCTTTATGAGACGGTTTAAACCTCCTTTGTTTAACGGTTTTCACCTCCTTTGTGAGACGGTTTTCACCTCCTTTGTGAGACGGTTTTCACCTCCATTATGAGACGGTTTTCATAGGGCGCTATGATGTTCCAACGCAATGAAGAACCAAACTTTCCTTTGTTGTGAAAAACGACACTCTCTGCTTGCGGAAGTTCCGGATCAACGTGTTTAACGCATGCGCAATAATGTATCCAGGCACTGTTGCTTTAATGCCTTTCGCCACCTGGTGGAGGAGATATGTAACTGTCACAATGATAGACAGAGACAGACAGACAGACAGACAGACTGTTGTTAAAAATATATCTATGCATACAATAGCCTACATCCATCTACGAAAATAGCCGATCTGGAAGCTCACAATGTACGTGTCGAGCTTGTAGATCTGCTAATGTTGCAGAAAATGTGTTGTAGAAAAGAAAAGACAAGTGTAGAAAGAAACGTGAATAAAATAGCCTACAATATGCAAGTGTAATCAATATGTTTTTTAATTTTTCAGAGGCGAACATGCTCACATTATTGAGTCATTTAAAAATTGCGAACAACAGCAAAGTTAACAAATCAAATAATGCTTAAACATACACATACATACTACAGCGTCACAATATTTAATCAAACCTGTAATTAAATCTCTCTCATACGGTATGCTATGTACAGTGGTTCTCATCCTGTGGGTCGGCACCCCCAGGGTCTTTGTTACATGTGTGTGATTTTGGGGGGCTGTCCCCAGATGACAGTGAAGGGATAATTTAAGGACCTTTAAGACCTTTTTAATACCAAATAAAAAGAAGAAAGACAACATAGAAAAATACCATTACAGCATAAAAAGTAATCAACAAACTAACTGATCAAACATTGGCCAAATTGTCAAATAGCATAAGAAAGAGGTAAACATTTTGAAAATAGCCGATCTTCAAGCTCACAACGCGAGTCGTTTGTGAGCTTAATTGTAGATGAATTGCTGCCCATTTTCCCAGTAGTCTAATCTTTTGTTATTAAAAACAATTTACATCTTGAAAATGTTGAATATTTTTTTAACACAAATCTTCTCTTCTGGGGGGTGCCTGGCACAAAACATATTCAGATGGGGGTCTCCACGGCCAAATATATATCAATTTGTAGGTCCTCCTTGGCACGGAAAAGTTTGAAGACTATACTGATGGCATTTGAAGAATTGGCCTCAGGTCTTAATGGGATAAACAATAATAGATTTAACTTTTTCCAATAATCATCATGATCAACTGAATTATGGGTGTTTGACAGCTTCTCTGCTGTAAACACCTGAACCAGAATGATGGCATTATTAGGTCTGCTCTGAGATCTTGATGTGTATGAAGATTACAACACACTCCTGTTGTAATATGTTTATGTTAATTTAAAACTGACACATATTAGCCCGTGGACCCCCATCTGAAAATGCTTTGTGCCAGGGGAAGAGAAGATTTATGTAAAAACTTTGCAATATTTTTCAAATATTTTTGAATAGCCAACGTATAAATGGATAAAGTGGTTAAAATGATCGTGATGCTATGTTAACTACTTTTGCTGGGACAGATTATATGCTGACGCAGAGAGTAGAAGTAGAATGAATGAATGAATTAGTTTATTTCGGTCATTAAGCCATGTACAGAGTTTGTCATTTAACATTTCCAAGGAAAAAAAAAAAAAAAACATTCATGGACCGAAAAGGTGTAGGCTGAAGCCGTAGCTTATAGTGCCTACCCTTATGATATTATAAAACAAACAATAACCAGACATCAATCAATACTCAAAACAAAACAAAACAAAGACAAAGACAACATTTGTCTTTTCATCTACAAAAAATAACATGTAATGGTTTATAATTCTTTTTTATATTTATCTACAATATTATCTTTAAAAATTTTCTTGAATTTATAGATCGAACTGCATTTCTTTAGGTCATTTTCACAACTATTCCATATTTCTCTTGCCATAACCGATGTACATTTCTTTTTCATATTTGTTCTAGCTGTAATAATTTCAAACATAAGTATACCCCTCAACTCGTACTGATTTTCTTTAATTTGAAACAGATTCTGAATACATCTTGGAAGCAGTTTCTTTTGTGCTTTGAATGCTAATAAAACTGTTTTCTGTGCTACTATATCATAGAATTTTAAGGTATTATACTTAATAAAGAGTTTATTAGTCGGTTCATAATATCCTGATCTATTTATTATCCTTATGGCTCTCTTCTGTAATAAAAAAAATAGGGTTGGTATTCGTTTTGTATGCATTACCCCATATCTCCACACAATAAGTAATGTATGGAACTATGAGTGAACAATATATTAAGTACAGTGATTTCTGACAGAGGATATATTTAGTTTTATGTAATATTGCAATAGTTTTGGACATTTTTATTTTTACATTATTTATATGTGATTTCCAGCATAGCTTATCATCTATTATTACTCCCAAAAACATATTTTCATATACTCTTTCTATTTCCATACCACTGATTTTAATTGTAGCTTGATTTTTTATTTTCCTGGTGCCAAATATTATATACTTTGTTTTAGTTAAATTCAATGATAGCTTGTTAATGTCAAACCATGTCTTAATTTTCTTTAATTCCCCTTCCACTATATTCAGAAGCTGCTCCAAATTCTTCCCAGAACAATAAAGGTTTGTATCATCAGCAAACAAAACATAATTTAATATTGGTGACACTTTACAAATCTCATTTATATATAGTATAAATAATTTCGGACCTAGAACCGAACCTTGCGGGACGCCGAAGGTGACTTTTTTTAGTCCCGATTTTTCATTATTTATTTGAACATATTGGTATCTATCCTCTAGGTAACTTTTTATCCATGAATTAGCTATCCCTCTTACACCGTATCTCTCAAGTTTATTTAATAATAGGCTGTGGTCTATGGTGTCAAAAGCCTTTTTCAAGTCAATAAATACTCCCACCGTATATTCCCCATTCTCAATGGCAGTTGAGATTCCCTCCACTAGTTCCATTACCGCCATTGTGGTGGACCTATTTGCTCTAAATCCATATTGATGATTGCTCAAAAGGTTATGTTTTTCTAGAAACTGATCTAATTTTTTAACAAATAGTTTTTCAATAATTTTGGAAAATTGTGATAGTAGAGAAATTGGTCTGTAGTTATTGAATTGATGTCTATCTCCGTTTTTGAAAATGGGAATTACTTTTGCAGTTTTCATTTTGTTTGGAAAGATACCTGTTTGGAAAGATTGATTACAAATGTGGGTCAATGGTTTTACTATATGCATTATTATATTTTTAACTAGTGACATGTCTATATCTGTCCAGTCAGTAGACTTTTTGTCGTTGAACTGATTTACTACTTCAATTATATCTATTTCATTAATACCACTAATACAAATTGAATAATAATTACGGTCAACAATATCCTCTATATCCCATCTTTATTTGTCGGTTCCACAATCTTATTAGCCAAATTATATCCTACATTTGCAAAATATGTATTAAATTCATCAACAATTTCCTTTGGTTTATTAATATTTTCATTATTGTCATTTATAAAATAATTAGGATAGTCAGCTTTTCCAGTAGGCCTACCCTTTCTGATTACACTATTTATTACCCTCCATGTCCCTTGAGTATCACTCCTATGGTGTTCCAGTAATTTGCGGTAATACTCCTTCTTCTGAAATCGTATAATATTTACTAATTTATTTTTATAAGTCTTATATCTATTTTCAGTTTCTTTTGTTCTATATTTTAAAAAGCTTTTGTATAATAGATTTTTCTTTTTACATGCATTTTCAATCCCCCTTGTTAACCATGGCTTATTGACTTTCTTGTATTTTGTGGCTTGTTTCCTTATGGGACAGTTTTTGTCATAAAGCTCAAGTAATATTGATAGAAAGATGTCATAGGCTTTATTGGGGTCTTCATTGGCATAAACCTCCTGCCAGTTCTGGTTACTAAGGTCCAAGTTGAGGGCTGCAATGGTTTCCTGTGTTTTTAATCTTGAAAAATTACAAGTATTTATTTTTGGTTCCTTTTTGTTCCTGAAAAAATTGTGAAAAATTGCAAAAACGGGAAGATGATCGGATATGTCATTTATCAACAGTCCTCCTGTTATTTCACTGTCAATTTCATTTGTAAATATATTGTCTATTAAAGTAGCAGTGTCTATCGTTATTCTACTTGGTTTTAAAATCAGGGGAAAAAGACTACTACTATACATTAGATTTATAAAATCTGTTGTTTTTTTATTTGCATGTGGATTAAGGATATCTATGTTAAAATCACCACAAACTACATGCACTTTACTATTATTTAAATTTCCAAACATACCAGCTAGTTTATTATTAAATGTATCTAAGCAAGTACCTGGCGTTCTATATACACAACTGATCATTATATTTTTACATTTCTCAACAATAATCTCAATAGTTAGATATTCTATCATATTATCTATAGTGTTTGACATGCTTTTAACCATTCTGCATCTTAAGGCTGTGTCTACATATATTGCAACTCCACCTCCTTTTGTAGTGTCCCTATTTGTTGTAAACAGCTCATATCCATCTAATTCCATATCATAGCATTTTTTATTATCAAGCCATGTCTCTGATATAGCTATAACATTGAATTTCGTGAATTTTGTAATATATTTTTTAATATTTGAGAAGTTACTATATAGGCTTCGGCTATTGAAATGTATAATTGATAGGGCATCATCCATCTTAACATTAATGATAAATTGTTCGTCTGTATAGTACTCACAATTATTACTTATATTATTATAGAAGTGGTTGTCAGGATCAACTTCATTTTCAATCCCATATATTTTATGCTCTTTAATATCAAACGTTTTAAAGTTCAGGTTTTCATATTTACTATATAATCTGTGGACACTTTCGGAAGTGTTATCTATGTTTGTAATATCCCCATCCTCCATTCCTTCAAACGGTAATATATAGTCCTCATTTGAGTCTGCCATCATTCATTAAACTATTCCATAACACATTTTTGCATATAAAGTCCATAGCAGCATTTTTGTGGGCATCAGAATTACAGTGTAAGGAACTCATGCATTTAAATCCAGCCACACAGACATGCAAACCCAGGTACCTGCACACTATCTCATCGGACCCACACAAAGACTCTACTTTTCTGCACCCATACACACACTCACACTGTTGTAAGCATATGCTCAGGCAAACACACGCACACAAGTTTAAGCATGCACATTCATACCCATACATACAAAAGAAGCAGCCAGTCAGTGGGGAAGGTATTGTCCCTGCGATGACGATAATCCCAACATACAATAATCCCATAATAATGGCCATAAAGTGTCCTTCCACATAAACGGTATAAATTCCATCGAAAAAGAATGTATTATAAAAGTATGATCCTTGCAGGAAAAAAGGAGAATTTTCATTCCAAAAAAGTAAAGGCAATGGAATAATATATTTCCAAAAAATCATAGAATATAACATCCATGCAGAAGAAACGAAAAATAAGAGTTTAGTATAAAAGTACGATTCTTGCTGGAAAAAAGGAGAATTGTCATTCCACAAAAAAGGCCATGCAATAATATATTCCCCAAAAATCGCAAAATATAGCATCCATGCAGGTGAAACAAAAAATAAGAATTTAGTATACAAGTACGATCCTTGCAGGAAAAAAGAAGAATTGTCTTTCCACAAAAAGAAAGGGCATGCAGTATTGTATTTCCAAAAAAATCAAAAAATATTGCATCCATGCACTAAAATAAGAATTTAGTATACCAGTATGATCCTTGCAGGAAAAAAGAAGTATTTTCATTCCAAAAAAAGAAAGGCCATGCATTGAAGTATTTCCAAAAAAATATAGAATATAGCTTCCATGCAGGAGAGACGAAAAATACAGAAACAAAGGGCAGTAGAATAGTTTCAAGCTGGAACAAAAAGAACTCTATGCCATGCAAATCCATGCAACTTTCATGCAGAGAAAGATAGATAATAGAGGAAAAAATTAGAATTATTTGGCAACTGCCAATGCTTGAAAAATGACTAGCCGAAGTTTCTGTCCCAAAAAAACGAGAAAAAAGGGAAAAAACTAAAAAAAGAAACATTAGGTGTTGTTCTTTATGATTCATCTTCCCCAGGGACTCACTGGTATGCGTTTAAGTCTTTAAGCTCTCTTACCGTCAGTACTTTTGCTTCTTCTGGTGAGTCTCCATTGAGTCGAATCAGAACTTTGCAGTTCCTGGTCCAAGTGGATTGAATCTTTTTGTTTTTTCTTAAGATGCGGGCCTCTCTGGCGATCTCGGCGTTTCTTTTTGTCAAATGTTCATTAACATAGACGTTAGTTCCCTTCAATTTCTTTCCCTGCATCAGAAGATCGGCTTTTTGTTTGCGGTTTCCAAAGCGGACAATGATGGTGGGTTTGGCTTTACGATCCTTCATGGGGAGAGTGTGACAGGCGACGATGTTCTGGGCATCCAGGTAGATGTCTTTGCTCTCAAAAAACTGTATTACTTGCGCTTCAATTGTTTGTTGGTCCTCCGGCGGTAGATCTTCTGCGCCGCTGCTACCGGGTGCAGCCACAGCCCTTGCATAGGACCTTGGCTTGACACTCAGGCCGCTGATTATCACATCCTCAATTCTTGTGTACTGCTCCAGTTCATCAACTCTCCGTTCAAGTCCATCGATTTTGGCATCTTTCTCTTTTACCAGTGACCCGAGCTGCTTAACTTCTTCCATCAGGTCCGGCAGCATGATTACCTGTTTAGATATCTTGCTCAGCTCCCCCGACATGAAGTTCAGAGATTTTTGGATCTCCTCCAGCTCTTTGTCAGCTTTATTCTTTGCCATTTTTGCTTCTTCTTTCGTTTCGTTTCTCAATTTCCACACTTTTGGTTCTCTAGGTTGTGACATATGTCATTCTTTCTTTGTCCTTCTTCTTTGTTATTATTTGCGTTCAGAGTGCAGAGCGTGAGCCCTGCACTGGTGAATTCACTATCCCTCTATGCTTCTACTACTAATCAGAAATAGAATCCGGTGGGGGGCCAGGCCAGGGGCATGGTAGAAGTCGCATTCCATAGGGGGGAAGTCAACTGTTAGATTGACAGCTGTGGTCAAATTTAAATGAGCACTCTGGTGTGAGAGAATTAATTTAGACTATGTTCTACAAGGTTGAATACAAGTAGAACAAATACACATTTGACTACAAATCTTGCCAACACAACCCCAACCTGTTGACATTACATTTCACATAATTTCACCAAGTCAGGGGACTTCAATGTTTTTCATGCCCAAGAAAGACCCTTTAGCTGCATGAAGATGAAGTAGGGACCCCCTATATGTGGGGTAGGTGATTTTATTTCGTTAAGATAAGTCTTAAATTGCTCTATATTCTGATAATAATCATTGCTATATAGATTGTTTGTTCAGTAACAGGAGTCTCCCCGTCTCTTAGCGCTTTATTAAAAAAGTAATTTAGAGCGGGATGCCATTTTTCTCCAAACAGGATAGATAAATCAGACAGAATATTACATACATAGATAGATACATAGATACATATTAGACAAGTGACATTGGAAGTGATGACAAAGAAATGAGCAGACATAATTGGAACTGAAACAATATAACATTTAAGCTGATATATGGGTACTCTCCTGATTGGTTGTAATGTTGTCATCCACCTGAAAACGTATTTTCTGTTTATTAAAGAGCTGGAGCTGAATTAACTTTCTGTGCCAATTTAGCTTAATAAAATGTATTTTAATTCTTGGTAATTTAAAGAAGCACCCTGTAACTTCCCTCCTCTACCCCAGATTTGAGCCCGGTTTCCTGCGCAAGTGCTGCCATTTTTACCATTGAGCTAATAGAGCCTTGCCTGCTTGCTCAGGGGATAAATTGAATCTTGACCATCAGGTCAAAATCTATGTCAGATCCTGTGTCTAGGTGAGACATGACCTTTGACACGATCTAAATGCCTCAATAGAAGAGCAGGGAGACAAAATACATCCACCCCAATTGTATACATTATATTGTATTAACATACTCTACCATACACGTTTTACCAAATTACATTTTATTCATCAAAAAAAGTTACATAGTGAGGCTTTAACAAATTGGTTTGTGTGTTTACCGGTTTTATGTTTTATTGAGTACTAGTGTCTGTGATGTTTTGTGATTCTTTGTTACTTCTTCTGTGTGTGTGTGTGTGTGTGTGTGTGTGTGTGTGTGTGTGTGTGTGTGTGTGTGTGTGTGTGTGTGTGTGTGTGTGTGTGTGTGTGTGTGTGTGTGCATGCGTGCGTGTGTGTTTACGTATGTATTAGTTATTATTAGATCATTGATTTACTTATGTATTACTTTATTATTAGATTATTATTTCTATGCATTTGATGTATTTTCTTGTGTTGTCCTTGCTTACTGTG
Source organism: Gymnoscopelus braueri (assembly GCF_963280865.1). NCBI lineage: Eukaryota > Metazoa > Chordata > Actinopteri > Myctophiformes > Myctophidae > Gymnoscopelus > Gymnoscopelus braueri. Next base: position 47,319,203 of record NC_137616.1, on the reverse strand, counting down.
AATCGCTCTGGATTAAGAGCGTCTGCTAAATGCCTACATTGTAAATTGTGTGTATAAAACCTGTTGGAAAATGTCAATACATTTATCTTTTTGAATAATAAAACTTAAAGAACTGGAGAGACAAGGAGACCCCTGTTACTGAACAGACACTCTATAGCAATGAGTACGAATCGGCAGGGGCGGATATTTGCACTAGGCATACCACGCAGCTGCGTGGAGCCCCGAGGGAGGGGGGCCCCCCACCTCTACCCTAAAAAATAAAAAAATTATTGATATGAAATCGCAATAAAATACAAAACAAACACAAACAACATACACAAACAAAAAAAGTATCAATACATCTACGCATCGTTTTGAAAGGAAACAGATTTCTGGGGGCCCCTTGACTAACGGGCCTATGGAACAATGTGTGTTCTCTTTCTCATCTTTGCAGAAGGTGGGTAAGTAATTAATCTAGTGCTGACAGTGGTGGAAAGTAACTAAGTAAAGTACATGTACTCAAGGACTGCTATTTGAAAATAGCCGATCTACAAGCTCACAAGTGACTATTAGGCCTACTACTGTACAGTATACATTCTGCACGCAGCAGTTATGCATCGATTCGCGACGCATATTGTCTCAATTAAACTGTCTGCAGTCAGAAATGTTGTTGTCTCAAATATTAATAATAATCTATAATATATTGATAATAATACTCATAATCTATAATCTTATATAGATTATATAGATATAGATGATTATATATGACAAAATATATAATATATTTTTGACAAAATATATAATATATTTTGTCATGAAGACAGTAAAATATGATGACCTATTAGATGCTGAGCCTGTAGATAACCATTTTTTTGGAAAATCACCTATATCTCCTGGCAAATTCATTGGAATGTGGAATTATATTCATTTCATTCATAAAATACGCTTACAAAGCTGCAGGAATCACTGTTTTAATTTAATTTTCTAATAAATATTCATGTATAAGGCCAACAATGTATGCTTTATTTTAAGATATTCTTTATTTCCACTTTGAAATTGCACAATAAATAAATAAATAAAGTGTGGGGTCGCCAAAACAATTCCACCATAAAATGGGGTCGTGGCATAAAAAAGATTGAGAACACCTGCTCTACCTGTGTTGGAAAGGTCAATATGTCAGGCTGCCCTGCTAGCAGGCATGGGGCCTCTGATCTAGGTCAGGCTGCCCTGGGGCCTGTGATCTGCTAATGAGAACTAATTAAGACACACCTGCTAGTGTAATTATCAGAGGTAGACTCAGCTGTGTTATCCAGCTAGTCTGCAGTTTTCAGCCTCACTCTACAAACCAACTCCTAGCAGAGAGGTGCATGTTAGTTTGTGCGTCACTGACGTTTAGTAAGTGATGTGTGTGTGTTCTTAGTTACAATTATTTCATGCATGCCTGCCTGACTTGATTATCAACCTAAGTTTGCTTTTAATATTGCTGTTTGTTTGATAACTTGCAATGTGAATTTTGATGATGAATCAGCCTATATGCTGTTTATGTGAATTGAATGAAAGCATTATAGAGCTTTTGAAGTAGTTATTTCTGTACAGTGTTAATGAAGATGCTTAACTGTAATCACAGATATCACCGATATTCTGCTGTTTATTATTTTATTTGGTATTGCACTGTTTGATATTTTGCATAGATATGTTAGTATTTTGGTACAAACCTGTTGCCATTTTGTCTTTACTTTCTAGACCACAATCAATGTACAACTCTGCCAGTCCTTTAAGAGTTTCAACAACCTCATCACATCAATCAAGTGTTAAATGCCATGCAGGTGTGCTCTGATTGAATCAGTTGGTTTGTTCTTGACTGACTGCAGCCACCATGAAGCGAAATTATCCCAGTGGAGCTGAAAAGAAAAAGAAAAAGAAAAAAGCAGAAATGCTCCGGGCTTCTTTGCCTAAATTGACAAGTTTTTTTAAGGCAGCAGAAGAACCCACACAAATATCAGAGGAGGAGAGCGAGGAAGAGGATGTGTTGCACCAAGACAGAGCTAATGTAGTAGGTGACAGTGAGGGTGAGGTTGGCTCTGAAGGCTGCACCTGCTAGTAGCTCTACCAGTGAGGCACCAGCTGCTATTGGTAGTACTAGGGCTGCCAGCACCAGTGATGCTGCTACTGATAGTGATAATACTACTGGGACTGTTTTGGATAGTATCAGTGAGGCTGCTGCTGCTGTTACTGCTAGTACCAGTACCAGTGACAGTGACAGTGACAGTGAGGCTTCTGTTGCTAGTGTGTCTGCTGCTAGTGCCAGCGAGGAGCAAGAAGCTGCAGTGAATCACATCATAATACCTGATGACCCAGCTCTTTGGCCAGAAAAGCTGAGTGACATAATATGTAAAGGGCCTCTCCAGGTGAAGGATTGTGTTTTCCCCCAAAAACGTTATCATAAGAAATAGAGACATTTGTATTGATGTTGATGTTTGATTCATGATTAGTTTTAGTTTTAGTATTTTATAGAGCAGTCCTCTTGTCCTCTTGTTTTATTCAATTATTTTACTGTCAGAAACATCATAATTCATATTGTTATGCTATGATGTTTTCAAATAAAACTTGAACTTGAACTTGAAAACAACGAAAAAACCCACGGCGATTTACGACAACACACTATGTAAAAATAATGAAAAATGGAGAAAGTGTACCCCGCCAATGGCTTATTTACTCAACCAGCAGTGATGCTGTGTATTGTTTTTGCTGCATGCTCTTTGGGAGAGGGGCGAATGCTTTTAGTAGCCATGGTTACCATACATGGAGTAACTTAGTGTCACAACTGAAAGACCATGAAAAGTCGTCATCACACCGTGACAACATGGAAAATGGATAAACCTTGGAGAAAGATTGAAAACTGGGACAACGATCGACAGAACGAGCCAGGCACTAAATGCTCTGAAAGTCCAGCAATGGAAAGAGGTTCTCAGTAGAACTATTGCCATAGTTTGCCATTGAGCTGAGCACAATCTGGCACTTAGAGGACATATTGAGAAGCTCTATGAGCCCCATAATGGGAATTTCCTGGGGCAGATTGAGCTAATGGCAAAGTTTGATCCAGTGATGAGGGAACACCTCACAAGAATTTCCGAGAAGCAAGTTAAAGACCACTACCTGAGCAAGGGCATTCAAAATGAGATCATTGAGCTAGTCGCAAAGAGAACACTTGAGAAAATCATCCAGAGAGTCGAAGCCGCAAAGTACTTCTCTGTCATAATGGACTGTACACGAGACATTAGTCACACTGTGCAGTTGTCAATGGTGCTAGGCATTGTGAGCTGTGAGGCATCTGTGGGAGCCACCATTTCAGAGCACTTTGTTGGATTCATCCAGGTTGAAGACACAACCGGGAAGGGCCTCTTTGAAACTTTCTGTGAGCACTTGGAAAAAATGAACCTGGACATCAACAACTGCCGTGGGCAGTCGTATGACAATGGCAGTAACATGATGGGGCACAAGCAGGGGGTGCAAAAAAGAGTGCTTGAGGTTAACAAAAAAGCTTTGTGTGTTCCCTGCAGCAGCCATACTTTGAACCTTGTTGTGGCTGACTCTGCCAAATCCTCCGTTCACTCCACATCTTTCTTTGGATTTCTTCAGCGCCTCTACAATGTATTCAGCGGCTCTGTTCAGCGCTGGTCAATTCTCCAAAAGCATGTGAAGATCACTGTGAAATCTCTCTCCACAACCAGATAGGAATGTCGCATTGATAGCGTTAAAGCAATTCGCTACCAAATGCCAGGCATGCTGGAGGCTCTGACTGCTCTGGAACAACATGCCATTGAAAAGAAGGATGGAGATACCTTGTCTACATCTCAGAGCCTGTCAAAAGAGTTGAGCACATGGAGATTCATTCTGTGTGTTGTGGTCTGGTATAATATCCTGCACCAGATCAACAGAGTAAGCAAACTCCTGCAGAGCCCAAAGATTTCAATTGAGACAATTAAGAGGGAGACTGATGGTGTGAAACAGTTTCTGCAGGATTACCGCGATGAGGGACTGGCAACAGCACAAACCGATGCCAAGGAGATTGCAGAATCACTCGAGATTGAGATGACTTTTCCAGAGGAGCGGCATCGAACGAAAACTCGTCAGTTCGACTATGAGGGTAGAGAGGAGACCCAGTCGACACCAGAGCAACGTTTCAGGCGAGAGTTTTTCATCCCCTTAGTAGACACAGCACTTTCCAGCATTACTGAGAGATTTAGTCAGGTTCCTGTACTCTACTGACAACATGAGGAAGGCTGTAGAAGACAGGACACTGAATGCCTGTTGCAGAGAATTGGAGGAGCAACTTAAGGATGTGGATGCACAAGACTTGGCAACAGATGTGAAAGATGCTGTGAAAGCATTTCCAAGTCACATTTCCACACCAACTGAAATGCTGCACTACATTTTCAAAGAGAACCTGCAGGAACTCTATTCTAATCTAAGCATTGCCCTGCGACTCCTTTTGACTTTACCTGTCACAGTTGCATCAGGAGAGAGGAGCTTCTCCTACTTGAAGCTACTTAAGAACTACCTGCGCTCAACCATGTCACAGGAGAGACTCAATGGATTGGCAATGATTTCCATTGAGCAGAGAGTCCAAAGAACGTTGGACATGGAAGCCATTGTCAACGACTTTTCTGAAGCCAAAGCCAGAAGAGTTCAGTTCTAAGAATATCAGTGATTCAATTAAATAAGGTAAGAAACAAGTGTGTTCTCTGCTGATATAAATTATATACAGGCTAGTTTAGTTAAGCAAACTCTCATGACTAACTGAACTGTTTTTGATTTCAGTTATTTCAGTTGAGCCGACAGTTGAGCCGATGGACATCAGGATTGCTGATATTATGTTTCATTTGTATAAGGTATGAAACAAGTGTGTTCTCTGATGATATAAATTATATACAGGCTAGTTTAAACTCTCATGACTAACTGAACTGTTTTTGATTTCAGTTGAGCCGACAGTTGAGCCAATGGACATCAGGATTGCTGATATTATGTTTCATTTGTATAAGGTAAGAAACAAGTGTGTTCTCTGCTGATATAAATTATATACAGGCTAGTTTAGTTAAACAAACTCTCATAACTGAAATGTTTTTGATTTCAGTTGAGCCGACAGTTGAGCCGATGGACATCAGAATAACCTTAAAGCATCTTGCTGAACTCCAATTCTCCTGTACCAATGCTTTAAGTTAAAATTATATTTGCATCTATGGGGGATTGCTGATATTATGTTTCATTTGTATGATTAAACTTGAATTAAACGGCACTTTTACACTGCACTGTGCATTGTCAAGTTCATACTCAATTATGACACTTTTTCAGAACTGACTATATTGCCTTGAGGTGGGTAACGTGGCCAACGTGAAATCGTGCAAAGGCACCCAACTTAATGTTTTGAGGGCAAAAATAATAATTCCTTCATTAAAAAAATAATAATAATGCAACATTTTGCATATTTTATAGTAAAAAATGGCAAAGAAGTTTAGGGATAATGGGCCCTAAATTGCAAAATTGGGCCCTAATGCAGCAGGTGTGCGAGGAGGCCCCGAACCAGAGCTTTGCTTGAAGCCCCTAACTTCTTAAATCCGCCCCTGCGAATCGGAATATGGTGCTTTAACCTTTTAACAAGAAAAAACGTTTTGTTTTAAACAAAATGGTACACGGTATGTAGGCTGTAAATTTAATACCTACTCCAATAATGTATCATGTAGTGATAGTTTAATTATAATTTTTACAGGCTGTAAAATTAAGCCGTAATTGTTCCTGTATTGTTCACAACAGTTATTATGGGGTAGGCCTGTATTGCTCACAGTAGTTATGGGGTAGGCCGGTATTGTTCACAGTAGTTATTATGGGGTAGGCCTGTAATTTTCACAGTAGTTATGGGGTAGGCCTGTATTTTTCACAGTAGTTATGGGGTAGGCCTGTATTGTTCACAGCCGTTATTATGGGGTAGGCCTGTATTGTTCACAAGAATACAAGAACAATCACCCCAAAACACGCTCACCCCAAGTCAAATCCGACGACCTCGGAGCGGTCGCCAGCAGGTATTCCTAAACTTAACCGAACCTTTAACTTATTCCTAAACCTAATCTTAGTAAAACTATGCCTAGACCTAACCTTATTCCTAAATGTAACCTCAGTAAGACGATGCCTAAACCTAACCTTATTCCTAAATGTAATCTCAGTAAAACTATGCCTAGACCCAAGCTTAATCCTAAACTTAACCTTAGTAAAACAAATACAAGAAATACAAGAACCGTTGGGGAAGAGCAGTCCGTGGAAAAAATGGGGGTGAGTGTGTTTTGGCGCGGTTACCGTTCACAGTAGTTATTATGGGGTAGGTAGGCCAAAGTACATGATTTCCACAATTAGAGGAGGTGAATCAGGCACCTTTCGATAACATTTCTGTAATGATGTATAACACAAATAAAAGACATGTAGCAGTGAAACCTTTATTACAAAAAGGTATAACAGCAAATCGTTGTCTTCACAAAAACACTTTTACTTCTACATACTTACAAAAAAAGGTAAGTACAAGTAATCAAACTAAATGATGATATCGTCTGTCTTTCTGGCACCAACCGCGTATGGACTTTAAAATATAATAAGGATAAAAAAGGGGGATAAAGAAAAAATACATATATATAAAAAATAAAGCATAATCAACAGAGAAACTGTTTACCACCCATTCTTAATAATTGGGAAATATCACGTCATACCAAAACATTTCAAATTATTACTTATTAACACAAAATGTTGGGTGAAAATATATTCTTATAGCATTTATATATATATATGAATTACGTAATGATTTGTACAATGTTTTGTTCTGGTTTCCTCTACCAGAAAACAATCTTGTCTCAGACAAGGATTCACAACACATTTTTTGCTGTTTAATTCAAAAATAACAATTAAATAAAGAACAAAAGACTAACCAAGTGTACTGATAACATGGGTGTAAGAATGTACTAATATTGTGATCTTTGTTTAAACGTATATATTTGTAAAAATGTTGGTACTTTAAAGTCCAAGAAGATCTTTGTCAACACCTTATACTTCTACAAAAACATAGTTTAATCAGTGATGAACAGGTTTAGCTATATCCTAAGGTCCCCTGTCTCACTTCCTGGTTTAAAAAAAGGCAGGAAAGCTGCTGAATCTATTGCAAGATTTCTATTTTTTGGTAAATGAATTAAGTGATATTGCTATCAGATGTGTCTCAACCATAACATGTGAACTCTGTAGGTCCTTCTAAATCCAAACTGAATAAAAATTATGGTTAGAAATGTGTAATTGTATTAATATTTAGAGAACTCTGAGCAATGTTGACAAACTATGACTGCACTGTATGAGTCCTCATGTGTGTTTTTAGATGACTCATTTGACTACAGCCTTTACCACAAATTGTACAAGCAAAGGGCTTTTCCCCAGTATGAATTCTCATGTGTCTTTTCAGACGACTCATTGTACTATAACCTTTACCACAAACTGTACAACTAAAGGGCCTTTCCCCTGTATGAGCCTTCATGTGTCGTTTTAGCTGACCACTTTCACTACATCCTTTACCACAAACTGTACAAGCAAAGGGATTTTCCCCAGTATGAATTCTCATGTGTATTTTCAGATAACTCATTTTACTATAACCTTTACCACAAACTGTACAAGTAGAGGGCTTTTCACCTGTATGAGTCCACATGTGTCGTTTTAGCTGACCACTTTGACTACATCCTTTACCACAAACTTTGCAAGCAAAGGGCTTTTCCCCTGTATGAGTCCTCATGTGTCGTTTTAGCTCATCACTTCGACCACAACCTTTACCACAAACTGTGCAAGTAAAGGGCTTTTCCCCTGTATGAGTCCTCATGTGCGTTTTCAGATGACCCATTTGACCAAAGCCTATAGCACAAACTGTGCAAGCATAGGGCTTTTCCCCTGTATGAGTCCTCATGTGTGTTTTCAAGTTATACATTCGACCAAAGCCTGTACCACAAACTTTGCAAGCAAAGGGCTTTTCCCCTGTGTGAACAACTGTGTGCCTTTTCAGACTTACCTTGTGATTAAATATTTTGCCACACTCTGTATCACTAAAACTTTTCTTCCCTGTGTGACTCTTCATGGAGTGAGTTTGTGTTGACGATGGCAGGTCCTGGGACAGCTTGTGGCTTGAAGACGATGTTTGTCCTTCCGCATTTTGTGTCTTGGGTGAAGTCAGTGTGTTTACAACCGACTGACCTTCCCTGGTCTCCTCCAACTCATCACTGTCTTCAGTGACGTCAGATTCAGAACAGTGTGGAGAGAGGAGCTGGTCATCACTAGTTGGTTGTGATGTTCCACGGTCTTCTACATCAGCTTGTGTTTGTATGTGTCCATCACTAGTTGGTTGTGATGTTTCACAGTCCTCTACATCAGCTTGTGTTTTCATGTGTTCAGTTGAGGTGCTGGCTACAGGTTCTATCTTTCTGTTTTCATCATCATCTTCACCTGTCACTGCTGGTAATGTCAACGTTGACCCATCAGCCTCTGGTCTTTGAAGTAGCTCCTCCTGTTCCTCTTTGATATGTGGAGGTTGTGGTTCCTCTTGGACCAGACTGGGGCTCCTCTCCTGCAGTTCAGGGAAACCCTCCTCTTTACACACAAGGAGGGGCAGGTCATCTGGGGGGGGGGGGGGGGGGGGAGTGATGAGGGAAACAACATTAAAGGCTTTACCTTAATATTATTGCAGTGTTTCCTCTGTTTTATAGCTTTGGTGGTTATAAATTCAGCTGTAAATACATTTTCCATTTCCAAACCATAAGTCTATTCTCATTCTTAAAAAATTGCATTTGCTGCAAACATTCTAATTTTCACATAAACACATGCTGAGAGCATATTCCAGTTTGGATGTGCATGCTCTTCTACTTCTCTGTTGATAAGAGCCTTACAATAAAACAGAAAAAAGGAGAGAGAGAGAGAGAGGGGGAGAGGGAGAGGGAGAGGGAGGGGGAGAGAGAGAGGGAGAGAGAGAGGGAGAGGGAGAGAGAAGAGAATGAAACGTACTGATGTCCAGGTGGTTTTCAGGTTCCCGTTTAATAAAAACACTCCAACTCATCTTCACCTTCAGGCTGGACTCCGCACACTGGTCTGCAATGAAGTACAATGAGGACTTTATTAATAAGGACATTGATGTGACATGAATAAGGGCTGTGACGGCCGGCCCAATCTGAGGCATTTGACTCAAATTAAACGAGCCATCACCAATTGACTAATGATGGTTGACACCTGCCAATCAGACCTGCCAACATTGGGAATTTTTTTTGAGTATCACACTCGCACGCTTTCTCGCCGCTTTCGCGCACCATAACAATACGCCACCATACAGTATTACTAGCCTGGAAATCAGACAAATCTGCCAGTGCAAAAAAAAAAGAAAAAATAAGCTCTTAGCAGATTTGGTCTGGCCCCGGATCTGCCCCCGAAGTCGTGGGGCTCACCAAAGAGCACCTACCAAGTTTGGGGCGTTTAGCATGCTGGGAACTGGAGTTATGGCAGAGGAACTACTGTATGAGGCAGAGTGTGGAATCGTGTCTAAGGAGACAATGAAAGTATAAGGGATTTTGTTAACAGTTTTCACTCTTTGCGCCATAGGTGGAGGACTGAAATTGATGAGGGAGAATTAATCAAACTAATTGTTTAAAAATATTAGATCTAGGTGTCCGATTTTGAGATTTTGTTCTGGGCTGAAAAACAATTTTTGTTTTGTTTTTTCATTCTAATGCTGGGATTTGCATGGTCATATTCATTATGGTCTTTTGTATGTTTTGTGAGGTTATACAACAAAAGTGATTTATTTTATGCAAAGGATAATTGATGGAGATTCTGTCATTGTTGAAAAATAAACCCGACGGGGTGATTAAATCCTGAAAGTAAACACACTCGCCCGATTTGTTTTCGCGGACCGCTTGCCCCCAGCTGTTCTTGTATTCTTATATTTGTTTTACTGAGGTTACGCTTAGGAATACCTAGTGGCGAGGTCGGCGGATTTGGGAGCGAGCGTGTTTTGGGGCTTGTATTCAATAAAACACTACAAACCTATCGTGTACACTACAGGTTTAAACCACTAGCACATACAACAGTACATACCTATCCGGTACAACTTTACTAAATGTTGTAAATTAAACAGTACATACCTATCCTGTGCAACTTTAATACAGGTTGCATCGTTGCATCAAACAGTCCACATCCCTGGTCTGTCTCTCGCTGTCCCTTTGACAACGTTGAGTATGTTTGGGAGGCCATCTCTCTAGATATGGTAGACCTCTCCTTGTGGTGCTCTGTGGAAATCACCAGTAGAAATTACTTTTGGTTATCATTCAGTAACCTTACATTATACCATGTAATCAAATCACACTAGACGTTTACCATGTTCTGTTCAGTTGAAAGGTGCAGTCACTAGTTGTGCTACAGTAAGTGCTAAAATAATTGTCCCCATCCTGATTTTAACACCAGGTGAAAATGTAAATTAATTTAAATAAATGGAGAAAAAAATCCCAGTAATTGATACAAGTAACTAAAAATTGTCGATCTCAACATCATCATTGTGAGCTTGTGGATCGGCTATTTAAGTGACTTTATTGGTCCTGGTTTGTGTTTTTCGAAATATGTCACCCTAACGTACGTAAAACGTGTTTACAAACCTGCAGCGTGTAGTTTGGTGGTGTGTATGCAACATGCTAGCCTTGGATCATACATGTCTTTTATCGATTTTTACATTTGCAAATCTATGTTCGTCTTGGTCATTAATCCCCAATTGTCACTGGAGTGAACATCGGCCCGTAAAGTCTGTATTTCTCCGAACATTTACAAATGCAAAACCCGGTAGTCAATGATGTTAACTAGGCATTTGGAATCTTTGTGCACTGTATTTGTCCGTATTTTTCAATTGATATGCATTTTAATCCCATCTGTGCAAGAACCCCATTCCCCCCCCCTGTTTACTTTACATTGAGTGTAATATCGGCTTTCACCTGATGCGCCCCGCCACTAAGGAGGAAGCTAAATTAAGGAAAGGACACCAAAGTCATTTTCTCTATCCAGACATTCCAGCTGGCAGATTCGTCGCTACACATGTGACGATATGAAAATCACAATTATTGTGGCCAAAATAAGAGCGATTCACGATATTAATCGCAATTTATGCAAATTAAGCTTATACAGTTTTAAATTGATAGAAAACGGACTGGATTCACTTGACCTGTAATTTTTTAACAAATATATTTATTGTCTGTCACTCAGGACAATTTTTAAACATCCAACAGCCTTTCTTGACAGTCGCATATTATTTTCTCAAATAAAATGTTTAATAACATTTTAAAAGGTATAAATATCCAACAGATGATGAATTACACGGATGTAGAGAAAGACAACGGAATGTAAACGGAATGTAAAAGATATTTCACTTTCAAAGATATTTGGGATAATTTTATCATCTATTTATTCTTTTGTGAGCACCCCCGACAGTTTTTAAGTTGCTTGATTCAGTATTTAGATATTTGATATCTAAATACAGATTTTTTTTTAAAATACATTAAAAAAAAGAAAAAACATGGCTCCCTCACGCATTAGAAGGACAATATCAGTCACCAGAACCAAGGATGGTGTTTTTGATTAATCTATCATGATTAAAATAGAATTTGAAGTTAGAATGGGTTTGTATAAGATATTTGATATTCATTTTATCAGGCACTGATAAGATGAATATCAAATATCTAAATACTGAATCAAGCAACTGAAAAACTGTCTGGGGTGATCACAAAAGCCTGAGTTGACGTTAAAATGAACCCAAACATGTTTGAAAGTAAAATATCCCTATAAGCAATCTCAACTTCAAGTAATCATTCACAATATAAGGTGCCACTGCAAACACACAGCCTAGAGGGGTAAATGTCAATGAATTAATTGACTCAATAACTTCAGAAGTAATCAAAGATTACATCTCTACTTCTATTGCTATATAAATAGCAATCTGACAATGTAAAGTTAAAATGGAACGTACTTGGTTGAGCGCTGTGTCACTCACTAAAACAAGCCGATCTACGAGCTCAAAAACATAATGAGAGGATACAAGAGATATCCGTGCAACAGATGCAAAGTGTGCATATTTAAAGTTATTTTTTTGCAACCAAAAGACCATGTATTATGCAAGTACATAATGAAGTTGACCAAAGTTTCTCAGCTGCATTTAAAAGACATTTTCGTTATTATATTAAGCCTTAACATTTCTTAATGGCCTAATATAGGGTGCATTTGGAAATTAAGCACTGAGCTCACTGGCCCATACAGACTAATATGCGAGTGCACTCCGGTGCACATTTCCGAACGCACCATTAGATCAAAATGATAATGTGAACAGTTGTGACTGTTTTCTGAGTGTTTCCTTAATTTTAGACTTCTTAGTCGGTTACTGTAAATGTTGTTTAAACCAGTGAAATTGCTGCATATGATGCATCCATATCAAGGGCCCAATTGATACAAAAACCCACGGCAAATAAAGTCGGTCTTCTACGCCACTGGTATACAGGGTTCCGAAAGAGCTACCTAACGTAACGTTTGCAAATGTATTTACAAAACTGCAGTGTGTAGTGTGAGCTGTGTATTAGTGATGTTCGGGTCGGGTGTTTTCATGACCCGCCCTGCCACGCCGCGGAACCCAACCCGCCCCAACCCGCCCCGCGAACCCATATATAAATCTATGGCTCAACCCGCCCCAGCCCCGCGGGTTGTACCTTTAATTCTGTAAAATCATGAAGGTTAGAAAATAATCTTCAAGTATACACCCCAAGTGTATTCAAACTGTTTTATTGTTATTATTCTTATTCTTATTAGGAATAAAGAAAAAACAAGAGCATGTGTGTTACTATGTAACTTGTGGTCAGGTTCTTAAAATAACTGAAGAGGAGTCAAGAATCATTCTAAGCTTGGTTTATTAAGACAGGCCTGTCAGGGTTAGTAAAATGTTAATGTCCATCCAAAGTGAGACAGGCTTAGATATACAATTCACTTCCACAAGCTCCTCCTTCCTACACATCTGTTATCCATTAAAAAGAACAAAACACTCATTAAGAACAAAACACAGATCATTCTATTGTGGTCACTCTTGACCCTTTAAATTGACCTTTACTCGGGTCTAAGTCAAATTAACATTCCATGGAATTAGCTGGACACTGAGCCACTTCACCTAGACAACTAGACATTGTCTCAGGAACATCTCCATTATACTTCACAGAGAAGGAAGAAAGCTTTAAACTATATAATTGCAATCAAATATACTATCAGTTAATAATACATACTAACAATGTGATTATTATTATTTTTTTGCATGTGAGAGCGGCTGACCCGCTCACCCGCAGCCCGCATAATTGCCTCTGAAATGAAACTGAAAAGTGTGATGCTGTGTATGTAACACACATACATGCAGTGTGTAGTGTGATGCTGTGTGTGTAACAGACATACCTGCAGTGTGTAGTTTGGTGTTGTGTAGTATCTCTATCTCTCTCTGGAAGAGGTTGCACATGAACTCTGCAGCCGCACTGAGGCGCTCCAACACAAACACTCTGAGAAGCTTCACACAACAAACATCAGCACCACGCTGCTGTTTGTCCAAAACACACAATATCTCCTCTCCCACCGACGTCATGTGTTCATTTATCTTCAGCCGTACAGACTCCATTGTTTTTACCTCCATTATGAGACGGTTTAAACCTCCTTTATGAGACGGTTTAAACCTCCTTTGTGAGACGGTTTTCACCTCCTTTGTGAGACGGTTTTCACCTCCTTTGTGAGACGGTTTTCACCTCCATTATGAGACAGTTTTCACCTCCTTTATGAGACGGTTTTCATCAGGCGCTATGATGTTCCAACGCAATGAAGAACCAAACTTTCCTTTGTTGTGAAAAACAACACGCTCTGCTTGCGGAAGTTCCGGATCAACGTGTTTAACGCATGCGCAATAATGTATCCAGGCAATGTTGCTTTAATGCCTTTCGCCACCTGGTGGAGGAGATGTGTAACTGTCACAATGATAGACAGAGACAGACAGACAGACAGACAGACACAGACAGACAGACAGACAGACAGACAGACAGACAGACAGACTGTTGTTCAAAATATATCTATGCATACAATAGCCTACATCCATCTACGAAAATAGCCGATCTGGAAGCTCACAATGTACGTGTCGAGCTTGTAGATCTGCTTCTGCTAATGTTGTAGAAAAGAAAAGACAAGTGTAGAAAGAAACGTGAATAAAATAGCCTACAATATGCAAGTATAATCAATATGGTTTTTCATTTTTCAGAGGCGAACATGACGACCTGCTCACATTATTGAGTCATTTAAAAATTGCGAACAACAGCAAAGTTAACAAATCAAATAATGATTAAACATACACATACATACTACAGCGTCACAATATTTAATCAAACCTGTAATTACATTTCTCTCATACGGTATGCTATGTACAGTGGTTCGCAACCTGTGGGTCGGCACCCCCAGGGTCTTTGTTACATGTGTGTGATTTTGGGGGGCTGTCCCCAGATGACAGTGACGGGATAATTTAAGGACCTTTAAGACCTTTTTAATACCAAATAAAAAGAAGAAAGACAACAAAGAAAAATACCATTACAGCATAAAAAGTAATCAACAAACTAACTGATCAAACATTGGCCAAATTGTCAAATAGCATAAGTAAGAGGTAAACATTTTGAAAATAGCCGATCTTCAAGCTCACAACGCGAGTCATTTGTGAGCTTGTAGATGAATTGCTGCCCATTTTCCCAGTAGTCTAATCTTTTGTTATTCAAAACAAATTACATCTTGAAAATGTTGAATCATTTTTTAACACAAATCTTCTCTTCTGGGGGTGCCTGGCACAAAACATATTCAGATGGGGGTCTCCGCGGCCAAATATATATCAATTTGTAGGTCCTCCTTGGCAAGGAAAAGTTCGAAGACTACTGATGGCATTTGAAGAATTGGCCTCAGGTCTTAATGGGATAAACAATATTAGATTTAACTTTTTCCAATAATCATCATGATCAACTGAATTATGGGTGTTTCACAGCTTCTCTAAAACACCTGAACCAGAATGATGGAATTATTGTCTGCTCTGAGATCTTGATGTGTATGAATATTACAACACACTCCTGTTGTAATATGTTTATGTTAATTTAATGTCAAGGTGCCAATGAAGGGCTTACTTCCTGAGTGAGTGTGGACCAGAGCAGTGTTCATTTCGTCGACTAAACCAGTGGTTCTCAAAAAAACATGTCCAGGGCCCCCAAACTGACACATATTAGCCCGCGGACCCCCATCTGAAAATGCTTTGTGCCAGGGGAAGAGAAGATTTATGTAAAAATATTTGCAATATTGTTCAAATATTTTTGAATAGCCAACGTATAAATGGATAAAGTGGTTAAAATGATCGGGATGCTATGTTAACTACTTTTGCTGGGACAGATTATATGCTGACGCAGAGAGTAGAAGTAGAAGTCACATTCCATAGGGGGGAAGTCAGCTGTTAGATTGACAGCTGTGGTCAAATTTAAATGAGCACTCTGGTGTGAGAGAATTAATTTAGAGTATGTTCTACAAGGTTGAATACAAGTAGAATAAATACACATTTGACTACAAATCTTGCCAACACAACCCCAACCGACATTACATTGTTTTCACTAGCTTAATACAATGTATTTTAATTCTTGGTTATTTAAAGAAGCACCCTGTAACTTCCCTCCTCTACCCCAGATTTGAGCCCGGTTTCCTGCGCAAGTGCTGCCATTTTTACCATTGAGCTAATAGAGCCTTGCCTGCTTGCTCAGGGGATAAATTGAATCTTGACCATCAGGTCAAAATCCATGTCAGATCCTGTGTCTAGGTGAGACATGACCTTTGACACGATCTAAATGCCTCAATAGAAGAGCAGGGAGACAAAATACATCCACCCCAATTGAATACATTATATTGTATTAACATACTCTACCATACACGGTTTACCAAATTACATTTTATTCATCAAAAAAAGTTACATAGTGAGGCTTTAACAAATTGGTTTGTATGTTTACCGACTTTATGTTTTATTGAGTACTGGTGTCTGTGATGTTTTGTGATTCTTTGTTACTTCTTCTTTGTGTGTGTGTGTGTGTGTGTGTGTGTGTGTGTGTGTGTGTGTGTGTGTGTATTAGTTATTATTAGATCATTGGTTTACTTATGTATTACTTTTTTATTAGATTACTATTTCTATGCATTTGATGTATTTTCTTGTGTTGTCCTTGCTTACTGTGAATCGCTCTGGATTAACTCATTCAGTGCCACATGACATCTAAGACGTCTCATTTTATCGCCATTGTTAAGCCCTGAGCGCCACGTGACGTCTAAGACGTCATGAAAAAATAAAAAATGTTCAGAACCCAAGATATCATGATTTGAAAATTTGCTGCTCCATTCACTTCTTGTTTAACTTCTTACTGAAAAAGAATGTATCTCGGCTCCTAAGCACTTTTTTTTTAACAAATAATTTTTGTCTCTGGCACTGGGACAACACAACCAGAAATAAGTCTGGCACTGAATGAGTAAGAGCATCTGCTAAATGCCTAAATTGTAAATTGTGTGTATAAAACCTGTTGGAAAATGTCTTCTTTTTTTTTATATAATAAAACTTAAAGAGCTGGAGAGACAAGGAGACCCCTTTTACTGAACAGACACTCTATACATAGCAATGAGTACTATCGGAATATGGTGCTTTCACCTTTTAACAAAAAAATACGTTTTGTTTTAAACAAAATGGTACACGGTATGTAGGCTGTAAATTTAATACCTACTCCAATAATGTATCCTGTAGTGATAGTTTAATTATAATGTTTACAGGCTGTAAAATTAAGCCGTAATTGTTCCTGTATTGTTCACAGTAGTTATTATGGGGTAGGCCTGTATTGCTCACAGTAGTTATTATGGGGTAGGCCGGTATTGTTCACAGTAGTTATTATGGGATAGGCCTGTAATTTTCACAGTAGTTATGGGGTAGGCCTGTATTTTTCACAGTAGTTATGGGGTAGGCCTGTATTGTTCACAGTAGTTATTATGGGGTAGGCCTGTAATTTTCACAGTAGTTATGGGGTAGGCCTGTATTTTTCACAGTAGTTATTATGGGGTAGGCCTGTAATTTTCACAGTAGTTATGGGGTAGGCCTGTATTTTTCACAGTAGTTATTATGGGGTAGGCCTGTATTGTTCACAGCCGTTATTATGGGGTAGGCCTGTATTGTTCACAAGAATACAAGAACAATCACCCCAAAACACGCTCACCCCGAGTCAAATCAGACGACCTCGGAGCGGTCGCCAGCAGGTATTCCTAAACGCAGGGTTGAGCTGAAGGGGGTGCTACGGGGGGTCGTCGACCCCTTAGTTCCCAGACACTATGGGGGCTCGCGCGTGCTCCACATGCACGAGCACTCACCGTCAGCCGCCCGCGAGGCGTCAATCATTAGCACAATGAGGGGCGAGCCGTCTTTAACACCTTAAACAATGGCCTCAACCTGGCTGCTTTGCATAACATTAGGCTACTCTAGAAAAGCCATGGAGTGTGATAGGGTTAATTGCTTATCAGAGGACACAAGAGCTACAAAGTTATCCCTGTCTAGCTCTGGCGTTAGAAGGAGTTCTCCTTAACGTTATGGTACTTTCCATTCTTTCCCCTCGCACCGCGGTAGCGCAGCCTCTCGTCTGTAGTAAAATAAAAAAATACACTTTTGGTACTCACCAAAACAAAGACGGTTTAATGGAGTTGAAAGCCTATTCTACTAAGTGGGAACACTCTGAGCCCCCACTTCACGTCTAAAATACACCTTTTGGCCAGAAAAGAAAATATTTCACCGGAAGGAAGAATCTGATCAATAGGAACATTCCATTGACCAGATCTGTAGAGGGCACTGTGGAGTAATCAAAAACAGTTTTTAATTCTGGTGAAATATTTTCTTTTCTGGCCAAAAAGTGTATTTTAGACGTGAGGTGGGGGCTCACAGTGTTCCCATTTAGTAAAGTAGGCTTTCAACTCCACAAAACCGTCTTTGTTTTGGTGAGTAGCAAAAGGGTATTATTATTTTTTTGTACTTGTTTTAAAAACCACTGTTTTGAAAGCAATGTAAGTCTTAAAAAAAGTAATTCAAGTAAAGACAAGTTGACTGATTATTTTAAGTACTTATGTGTGGGTGAATCTATGTAAAGGGCTTTTATATAAAACTAAAAGGAAAATAAAATAATTAATTAATTGAAACAAAAATAAAAACAACAAATTATTAACAATGCAACAAAATAATAAGAAATATAAATACATTAATAATCACATGTTGAATACAGTATTTCAACTAGCACTGAGCTGAGTGGCTATGTGCACATGCGCGTGTGCGTGCACGTGCACGTGACGTCATAAAATATAGCCCCCTTAGTTAAAAAATCCACAGCTCACCACTGCCTAAACGTAACCGAACCTTTAACTTATTCCTAAACCTAATCTTAGTAAAACTATGCCTATACCTAACCTTATTCCTAAATGTAATCTCAGTAAAACTATGCCTAGACCCAAGCTTAATCCTAAACTTAACCTTAGTAAAACAAATACAAGAAATACAGGAACCGTTGGGGAAGAGCAGTCCGTGGAAAAAAATGGGGGCGAGTGTGTTTTAGCGCGGTTACCGTTCACAGTAGTTATTATGGGGTAGGTGGGCCAAAGTACATGATTTCCACAATTAGAGGAGGTGAATCAGGCACCTTACGATAACATTTCTGTAATGATGTATAACACAAATAAAAGACATGTAGCAGTGAAACCTTTATTACAAAAAGGTGTAACAGCAAATCTTTGTCTTTACAAAAACACTTTTAATTCTACTTACTTACAAAAAAGGTAAGTAGAAGTAATCAAACTAAATGATGATGTCGTCTGTCCTTCTGGCACCAACCACGTATGGACTTTAAAATATAATAAGGATAAAAAAGGAGGATAAAGAAAATAAAAAAATATATATAAAAAATAAAGCATAATCAACAGAGAAACTGTTTACCACCCATTCTTAATAATTGGGAAATATCATGTCATACCAAAACATTTCAAATTATTACTTATTAACACAAAATGTTGGGTGAAAATATATTCTTATAACAATTATATATATATATATTCTTATAACAATATATATATATATATGAATTACGTAATGATTTGTACAATGTTTTGTTCTGGGTTCCTCTACCAGAAAACAATCTCGTCTCAGACAAGGATTCACAACTTCAAACACATTTTTTGTTGTTTAATTCAAAAATAAAAATTAAATAAAGAACACAAAGAAAAGACTAACCAAGTGTACTGATAACATGGGTGTAAGAATGTACTATTATTGTGATCTTTGTTTAAACGTATATTTTTGTAAAAATGTTGGTACTTTAAAGTCAAAGAAGATCTTTGTCAACCCCTTAGACTTCTACAAAAACATAGTTTAATCAGTGATGAACAGGTTTAGCTATATCCTAAGGTCCCCTGTCTCACTTCCTGGTTTTAAAAAAAGGCAGGAAAGCTGCTGAATCTATTGCAAGATTTATATTTTTTGGTAAATGCATTAAGTGATATTGCTATCAGATGTGTCTCAACCATAACATGTGAACTCTGTAGGTCCTTCTAAATCCAAACTGAATAAGAATTATGGTTAAAAATGTGTAATTGTATTAATATTTAGAGAACTCTGAGCAATGTTGACAAACTATGACTGCACTGTATGAGTCCTCATGTGTATTTTCAGATAACTCATTTTACTATAACCTTTACCACAAACTGTACAAGTAGAGGGCTTTTCCCCTGTATGAGTCCTCATGTGCGATTTCAGATGACCCATTTGACCAAAGCCTGTACCACAAACTTTGCAAGTAAAGGGCTTTTCCCCTGTATGAGTCCTCATGTGTCGTTTTAGCTCATCACTTCGACCACAGCCTTTACCACAAACTTTGCAAGTAGAGGGCTTTTCCCCTGTATGAGTCCTCATGTGCGTTTTCAGATGACCCATTTGACCAAAGCCTAGAGCACAAACTGTGCAAGCATAGGGCTTTTCCCCTGTATGAGTCCTCATGTGCGTTTTAAGATGACCCATTTGACTACAGCCTTTACCACAAATGTTGCAAGTAAAGGGGTTTTCCCCTGTATGAGTCTTCATGTGTGATTTCAGATTACTCATTTGACTACAGCCTTTACCACAAACGTTGCAAGTATAGGGTGTTTCCCCTGTATGAGCCCTCATGTGTGTTTTTAGATCACGGTTGCAACCAAAACCTTTACCACAATCTTTACAAGTAAAGTACTTTTCCCCTGTGTGAACAACTGTGTGCCTTTTCAGACTTACCTTGTGATTAAATATTTTGCCACACTTTGTACAAGTAAAACTTTTCTTCCCTTTGTGACTCTTCATGGAGTGAGTTTGTGTTGACGATGGCAGGTCCTGGGACAGCTTGTGGCTTGAACAAGATGTTTGTCCTTCCACATTTTGTGTCTTGGGTGAAGTCAGTGTATTTACAATCGACTGACCTTCCCTGGTCTCCTCCAACTCATCACTGTCTTCAGTGACGTCAGATTCAGAACAGTGTGGAGAGAGGAGCTGGTCATCACTAGTTGGTTGTGATGTTCCAAAGTCTTCTACATCAGCTTGTGTTTTTATGTGTTCATCACTAGTTGGTTGTGATGTTCCACAGTCTTCTACATCAGCTTGTGTTTTTATGTGTCCATCACTAGTTGGTTGTGATGTACCAGGGTCCTCTACATCAGCTTGTGTTTTTATGTGTTCATCACTCGTTGGTTGTGATGTTCCACAGTCCTCTGCATCAGCTTGTGTTTTCATGTGTTCAGTTGAGGTGCTGGCTACAGGTTCTATCTTTCCGTTGTCATCATCATCTTCACCTTTCACTGCTGGTAATGTCAATGTTGACCCATCAGCCTCTGGTCTTTGAAGTAGCTCCTCCTGTTCCTCTTTAATATGTAGAGGTTGTGGTTCCTCCTGGACCAGACTGGGGCTCCTCTCCTCATGTTGTGGAGGTTGTGGTTCCCCCTGGACCAGACTGGGGCTCCTCTCCTGCAGTTCAGGGAAACCCTCCTCTTTACACACAAGGAGGGGCAGGTCGTCTGGGGGGGGGGGGGGGGGGGTAGGGGGATGAGAGAGAAAGCATAGGATTGAACTTAACATTATTTCATGCAGTGTTTCCTCAGTTTTATAGCTTTGGTGGTTGTAAATTCAGCTGTAAATACATTTTCCATTTCCAAAGCAGAAGTCTATTCTCATTCTTAAAAAATGCCATTTGCTGCAAACATTCTAATTTACCAACACATGCTGAGAGCATATTCCAGTTTGGATGTGCATGCTCTTCTACTTCTCTGTTGATAAGAGGATAGCCTTACAATAAAACAGAACAAAGGAGAGAGGGAGAGAGAGAGAGAGAGAGAGAGAGAGAGAGAGAGAGAGAGAGAGAGAGAGAGAGAGAGAGAGAGAGAGAGAGAGAGAGAGAGAGAGAGAGAGAGAGAGAGAGAGAGAGAGAGAGAGAGAGAGAGAGACGTACTGATGTCCAGGTGGTTTTCAGGTTCCTGTTTAATAGAAACACTCCAACTCATCTTCACCTTCAGGCTGGACTCCACACACTGGTCTGCAATGAAGTACAATGAGGACTTTATTAATAAGGACATTGATGTGACATGAATAAGGACTGTGACGGCCGGCCCAATCTGAGGCATTTGACTCAAATTAAACGAGCCATCACCAATTGACTAATGATGGTTGACACCTGGCAATCAGACCTGCCAACATTGGGAAAATGTTTTGAGTATCACACTCGCACGCTTTCTCGCCGCTTTCGCGCACCATAACAATACGCCACCATACAGTATTACTAGCCTGGAAATCAGATTAATCTGCCAGTGCAAAAAATAAAAAATAAATAAGCTCTTAGCAGATTTGGTCTGGCCCGCTCGGTTATGATTGGATCCGGATCTGCCCCCGAAGTCGTGGGGCTCACCAAAGAGCACCTACCAAGTTTGGGGCGTTTAACATGCTGGGAACTGGAGTTATGGCAGAGGAACTGGGAGACAGAGTGTGGAATCGTGTCCAAGGAGACAATGAAAGTATAAGGGATTTTGTTAACAGTTTTCACTCTTTGCGCCATAGGTGGAGGCCTGAAATTGATGAGGGGGAATTAATCAAACTAATTGTTTAAAAATATTAGATCTAGGTGTCTGATTTTGAGATTTTGTTCTGGGCAGAAAGACATTATTATTATTTTTTTCATTCTAATGCTGGGATTTGTATGGTCATATTCATAATGGTCTTTTGTATGTTTTGTGAGGTTATACAACAAAAGTGATTTATTTTATGCAAAGGATAATTGATGGCGATTCGGTCATTGTTGAAAAATAAACCCGACGGGGTAATTAAATCCTGAAAGTAAACACACTCGCCCGATTTGTTTTCACGGACCGCTTGCCCCCAGCGGTCCTTGTATTCTTATATTTGATTTACTGAGGTTACGCTTAGGAATACCTAGTGGCGACCACTCCGAGGTCGGCGGATTTGGGAGCGAGCGTGTTTTGGGGCTTGTATTCAATAAAACACTACAAACCTATCGTGTACACTACAGGTTTAAACCACTAGCACATACAACAGTACATACCTATCCGAATTAAACAGTACATACCTATCCTGTGCAACTTTAATACAGGTTGCATCGTTGCATCAAACAGTCCACGTCCCTGGTCTGTCTCTCGCTGTCCCTTTGACAACGTTGAGTATGTTTGGGAGGCCATCTCTCTAGATACGGTAGACCTCTCCTTGTGGTGCTCTGTGGAAATCATCAGTAGAAATGACTTTTGGTTATCATTCAGTAACCTTACATTATGCCATGTAATCAAATCACACTAGACGTTTACCATGTTCTGTTCAGTTGAAAGGTGCAGTCACTAGGTGTGCTAAAGTAAGTGCTAAAATAATTGTCCCCATCCTGATCTAAACACCAGGTGAAAATGTAAATTAATTTAAATAAATGGAGAAAAAAATCCCAGTAATTGATACAAGTAACTAAAAATTGTCGATCTCAACATCATCATCGTGAGCTTGTGGATCGGCTATTTAAGTGACTTTATTGGTCCTGGTTTGTGTATTTCGAAATATGGTCACCCTAACGTACGTAAAACGTGTTTACAAACCTGCAGCGTGTAGTTTGGTGGTGTGTATGCAACATGCTAGCCTTGGATCATACATGTATTTTATCGATTTTTACATTTGCAAATCTATGTTCGTCTTGGTCATTACTCCCCAATTGTCACTGGAGTGAACTTCGGCCCGTAAAGTCTGTATTTCTCCGAACATTTACAAATGCAAAACCTGGTAGTCAAGAATGTTAACTAGGCATTTGGAATCTTTGTGCACTGTATTAGTCCGTATTTTTCAATTGATATGCATTTTAATCCCTTCTTTGAAAGAACCCCATCCCCCCCCCCCTGTTTACTTTACATTGAGTGTAATACCGGCTTTCACCTGATGCGCCCCACCACTAAGGAAGCTAAATTAAGGAAAGGAGTCCGGACACCAAAGTCATTTTCTCTATCCAGACATTCCAGCAGGCAGATTCGTCACTACATATGTGACGATATGAAAATCACAATTATTGTGGCCAAAATAAGAGCGATTCACGATATTAATCGCAATTTATGCAAATTAAGCTTATACAGTTTTAAATTGATAGAAAACGGACTGGATTCACTTGACCTGTAATTTTTTAACAAATATATTTATTGTCTGTCACTCAGGACAATTTTTAAACATCCAACAGCCTTTCTTGACAGTCGCAGATTATTTTCTCAAATAAAATGTTTTTAATAACATTTTAAAAGGTATAAATATCCAACAGATGCTGACTCACACGGATGTAGAGAAAGACAACGGAATGTAAACGGAATGTAAAAGATATTTCACTTTCAAAGATATTTGGGGTAATTTTATCATCTATTTATTCTTTTGTGAGCACCCCCGACAGTTTTTAAGTTGCTTGATTCAGTATTTAGATATTTGATATCTAAATACAGATTTTTTCATTTTCACAAACATTTCGCCCCTATATGTGAGGTTTGGACATTCGATTGCACCGCCCCAACCCTGCGCTGTGATTGGCCACCATTGTACCCCCCTAACCCTGCACCGTAATTGGCCAATCAAAGTCAATTCAGGACTGTGATTGGCTAGTGAAACATGACACATGTGCATAGCCCTATAAATAGGACTATGCACTTTAAAAAAAACACATTTATGTTTTTTTTGGGCCGTGAAACCGTCCTTATATGTGAGGTTTGGATATTTGCACACCAAATCCTGCGCTGTGATTGGCCACCAGTGTACCCCCCTAACCCTGCACCGTGATTGGCCAATCACAGTCTATTCAGGACTGTGATTGGCTAGGGAAACATGACAATTGTGCATAGCCCTATAAATAGGACTATGCACTTAAAAAAAAAAAACTTTTTTTTTTTTTTTAAGTTAGGGGTGTTGGTCCACAATATTACTTTTCTTTAAGTGAACTTCCATCACTGTGATGACCACTGTGACCACGCCGCCCACTTCACACTGGGTGTGTTTTTTTTAAAGTTAGGGGTGTACAATGGTTCGTCCACAATATTACTTTTCTTCCATCACTTCTTCCATCACTGTGATGACCACTGTGACCACACCGCCCACTTCACACTGGGTGTGATTTTTAAAAATACATGTAAAAAGTAAAAGAAAAAACATGGCTCCCTCACGCATTAGAAGGACAATCTCAGTCACCAGAACCAAGGATGGGTGTTTTTGATGAATCTATCATGATTAAAATAGAGTTTGAAGTTACAATGGGTTTGTATAGGATATTTGATATTCATTTTATCAGGCAGGCACTGATAACATGAATATCAAATATCTAAATACTGAATCAAGCAACTGAAAAACTGTCTGGGGTGATCACAAAAGCCTGAGTTGACGTTAAAATGAAGTTAATGAACCCAATCATGTTTGAATGTAAAATATCCCTATAAGCAATCTCAACTTCAAGTAATCATTCACAATATAAGGTGCCACTGCAAAGACACAGCCTAGAGGGGAAAATGTCAATGAATGAATTGACCCAATAACTTCATTCAGAAGTAATCAAAGATGACTTCTCTACTTCTATTGCTATATAAATAGCAATCTGACCATGTAAAGTTAAAACGGAATGGGACATGCTGCTATAAAATAATGCCTAATTTATACTTGGTTGAGCGCCGTGTCACTCACTAAAACAAGCCGATCTACGAGCTCAAAAACATAATGAGAGGATACAAGAGATATCTGTGCAACAGCTGCAAAGTGTGCATATTTAAGGTCATTTTTTGCAACCAAAAGACCATGTATTATGCAAGTACATAATGAAGTTGACCAAAGTTTCTCAGCTGCATTTAAAAGACATTTTCGTTATTATATTAAGCCTTTAAATTTCTTAATGGCCTAATATAGGGTGCGTTTGGAAATGAAGCACTGAGCGCACTGGCCCATACAGACTAATATGCGAGTGCGCTCCCGGTGCTTATTTCCGAACGCACCATAGATCAAAATGATAATGTGAACAGTTGTGGCTGTTTTCTGAGTGTTTCCTTAATTTTAGATAGGCTATCTTAGTCGGTTACTGTAAATGTTGTTTAAACCAGTGAAATTGCTGCATATGATGCATCCATATCAAGGGCCCAATTGATACAAAAACCCACGGCAAATAAAGTCGGTCTTCTACGCCACTGGTATACAGGGTTCCGAAAGAGCTACCTAACGTAACGTTTGCAAATGTTTTTACAAAACTGCAGTGTGTAGTGTGATGCTGTGTGTGTAACACATATACATGCAGTGTGTAGTGTAATGCTGTGTATGTAACACACATACATGCAGTGTGTAGTGTGATGCTGTGTGTGTAACACACATACATGCAGTGTGTAGTGTGATGCTATGTGTGTAACACACATACATGCAGTGTGTAGTGTGATGCTGTGTATGTAACACACATACCTGCAGTGTGTAGTTCGGTGTTGTGTAGTGTCTCTATCTCTCTCTGGAAGAGGTTGCACATGAACTCTGCAGCCGCACTGAGGCGCTCCAACACAAACACTCTGACAAGCTTCACACAACAAACATCAGCACCACGCTGCTGTTTGTCCAAAACACACAATATCTCCTCTCCCACCGACGTCATTTGTTCATTTATCTTCAGCCGTACAGACTCCATTGTTTTTACCTCCATTATGAGACGGTTTTCACCTCCTTTATGAGATGTTTTTCACCTCCTTTATGGAACGGTTTTCATCAGGCGCTATGATGTTCCAACGCAACGAAGACCCAAATTTCCTTTGTTGTGAAAAACGACACGCTCTACTTCCGGTGTCGTGTTCCGCATCAACGTGTTTAACGCATGCGCAATAATGGATCCAGGCACTGTTGCTTTAATGCCTTTCGCCACCTGGTGGGGGAGATGTGTAACTGTCACAATGATAGACAGACAGACAGACAGACATACACAGACATTTACTGTTGTTTTAAAAAAAAAATATCATCTATGCATGCAATAGCCTACATCCATCTACGAAAATAACCGATCTGGAAGCTCACAACGTGTCGAGCTTGTAGATCTGCTTCTGCTAATGTTGTAGAAAAGAATAGTGTAGAAAGAAACGTGAATAAAATAGCCTACAATATGCAAGTATAATCAATATGGTTTTTCATTTTTCAGAGGCGAACATGACGACCTGCTCACATTAATGAGTCATTTCAAAATTGCGAACAACAGCAACGTTAACAAAACAAATAATGCTCAAACATATCTACATACTACAGCGTCACAATATAATTATTTAATCAAACCTGTAATTACATCTCTCTCATACGGTATGCTATGTACAGTGGTTCTCAACCTATGGGTCGGCACCCCCAGGGTCTTTGTTACATGTGTGTGATTTTGGGGGGCTGTCCCCAGATGACAGTGAAGTGATAATTTAAGGACCTTTAAGACCTTTTTAATACCAAATAAAAAGAAGAAAGACAACAAAGAAAAAGACCATTACAGCATAAAAAGTCATCAACAAACTAACTGATCAAACATTGGCCAAATTGTCAAATAGCATAAGAAAGAGGCAAACATTTTGAAAACAGCCGATCTTCAAGCTCACAACGCGAGGCGTTCATGAGCTTGTAGATGAATTGCTGCCCATTTTCCCAGTAGACTAATCTTTTTGTTATACAATGGCTCCTTAATCACTCTTCTTAAACATAAATGTGCATGCAGTTTGTGACGCTCCGACAGCAAGAACACCTTTGGAGGTGTTGGGGGGAACACAGGGATTTGCTGCCTGTCCATCCATCGTTAAGCAGAGACGTTTAATTAAATTTTATTCCGTTCAGTCTTTCAGGGGCAGGCAAGAGCTCACATGGGCAGGCAACGGTCTGCCTTAATGGTGGGTGGTGGCTATAGGCTTCTGACCTGAAATTAATCAACACAATCAATATGTGTTTTTAATCCAATAGAGGGAATAGAGGGAGCCACACACAACAACACCATGACCAAGACCAGTCTCCCATCTGCAACACATATAGAAAACACACCTGGGCTGATGTAAATATTCATAATGAATGATTAATGTCTGTCTGCTTATCTGAACAAACCACCTAAATGTATATGAGATATTTATTTGCTCAGTGGTGTTAATTTCTTGCTATTCACTCTGTGAATAATCCATTACAACCGGGAAAGCTTCCGTGCCATTTTAGACTTTAGCGTTGTTGGCTATTCAAAAATAGCAGATGTACAAGCTCACAGCGTGGCACCTCGTGCCGCACTGCAAGCTTGTATATCTGCTATTTTTTCAACATTTTTTTTACATCTTGAAAATGTTGAATCATTTAGCAATTTTTAACACAAATCTTCTCTTCTGGGGGTGCCTGGCACAAAACATATTCAGCTGGGGGTCTCCACGGTCAAATATATATCAATTTGTAGGTCCTCCTTGGCACGGAAAAGTTTGAAGACTATACTGATGGCATTTGAAGAATTGGCCTCAGGTCTTAATGAGATAAACAATATTAGATTTAACTTTTTCCAATAATCATCATGATCAACTGAATTATGGGTGTTTGACAGTTTCTCTACTGTAAACACCTGAACCAGAATGATGGCATTATTAGGTCTGCTCTGAGATCTTGATGTGTATGAAGATTACAACACACTCCTGTTGTAATATGTTTATGTTAATTTAATGGCAAGGTGCCAATGAAGGGCTTACTTCCTCTTCAAAAGTGAGTGTAGACCAGCGCAGTGTTAATTTCGTCAACTAAACCAGTGGTTCTCAAAAAAACATGTCCAGGGCCCCCAAACTGACACATATTAGCCCGCGGACCCCCATCTGAAAATGCTTTGTGCCAGGGGAAGAGAAGATTTATGTAAAAACATTTGCAATATTTTTCAAATATTTTTGAATAGCCAACGTATAAATGGATAAAGTGGTTAAAATGATCGTGATGCTATGTTAACTACTTTTGCTGGGACAGATTATATGCTGACGCAGAGAGTAGAAGTAGAAGACACATTCCATAGGGGGGAAGTCAGCTGTTAGATTGACAGCTGTGGTCAAATTTAAATGAGCACTTTGGTGTGAGATAATTAATTTAGACTATGTTCTACAAGGTTGAACACAAGTAAAATAAATACACATTTGACTACAAATCTTGCCAACACAACCCCAACCTGTTGACATTACATTTCACATAATTTCACCAAGTCAGGGGACTTCAATGTTTTTCATGCCCAAGAAAGACCCTTTAGCTGCATGAGGATGAAGTAGGGACCCCATTATGTTGTATACAATTGTTTTGCAGTTTAAACTTTGTCATAGTAATAGTATTCAGAGTGTAAAAATAATACTTACTCCAATAATGTTTAAAGGTGGGGTAAGTGATTTTATTTTGTTAAGATATTAAAGTCTTAAATTGCTCTATATTCTGATAATAATCATTGCTATATAGAGTGTTTGTTCATTAACAGGAGTCTCCCCGTCTCTTAGCGCTTTATTAAAAAAAGTAATTTAGAGCGGGATGCCAATTTTCTCCAAACAGGATAGATAAATCAGACAGGATATTACATACATAGATAGTAGAGATGCGCGGATGGCCTCTCATGGTCATCCGAATCCGCGGTACAAATTAATTATCCATCCGTTATCCAACCGCAATAATTGTATTATCCAATTTTAATATCCGCATCAACCGTTTTTACCGTATGTCAAAATATTATTATTTTCTGGTATTCCCCGTTAGTTTTAGTATTAGTTGTGCGATGCGATCAGAAAATGCATTGATTTAGCCTATGGAATGTCGGTGCGGCATCCAACTGTGCGGCATCCAACTGTGCGGCATCCAACATACAGAGCGCACTGCTCTTCAGCGCAGTACAGCAGCACCGGTTAAAGAAAAATAAAAAATACATTCCATAGGCTAAATCAATGCATTTTGTGATCGCACAGAGGCTGCTCTACACACTCACACAGACACAAGCACGCAGAGATTTAGCTATTTTATGGATAGATATATTAGATTTACCGCAATATTTCACCCGCGGTTTATCCGATATTAATTAATAATTATATTTGATTGACCCAAATCCACCCAAACTGCGGTTAACTGCGGCAACCGCGGCTAAAACCGCGATCCGCGCATCTCTAATAGATAGATACATAGATACATATTAGACAGGTGACATTGGAAGTGATGACAAAGAAATGAGCAGACACAATTGGAAATGGAACAATATAACATTTAAGCTGATATATGGGTACTCTCCTGATTGGTTGTAATGTTGTCATCCACCTGAAAACGTATTTTCTGTTTATTAAAGAGCTGGAGCTGAATTAACTTTCTGTGCCAATTTAGCTTAATAAAATGTATTTTCATTCTTGGTTATTTAAAGCAGCACCCTGTAACTCCTCTACCCCAGATTTGAGCCCAGTTTCCTGTGCAAGTGCTGACATTTTTACCATTGAGCTAATAGAGCCTTGCCTGCTTGCTCAGGGGATACATTCAATCTTGACCATCAGGTCAAACTTCGTGTCAGATCCTGTGTCTAGGTGAGATATGATCTTTGACACAATCTAAATGTTTCAATAGAAGAGCATGGAGACAAAATACAACCACCCCAATTGTATACATTATATTGTATGAACATACACTACCACACAGGTTGGACAAAATTACATTTTATTAATAAAAAATGTTACATAGTGAGGCTTTAACAAATTGGTTTGTATGTTTACCGGTTTTATGTTGTATTAAGTATTAGTGTCTGTGATGTTTTAGGATTCTTTGTTACGTGTGTGTGTGTGTGTGTGTGTGTGTGTGTGTGTGTGTGTGTGTGTGTGTGTGTGTGTGTGTGTGTGTGTTTTTGTGTGTGTGTATATAACGTTGTTGTTGGAAACATTTTTTTATGTTGTTAAATGCAAAAATACAAATAAAAAACAAAACAAAGAAAAGACTAACCATGTATATTGATAACATAGGTGTAAGAATGTACAATTATTATCATCTTTGTTTAAAAAAAATCTGGTTGTGTCCAAGAGGATTTTTGTCAACTCTACAAAAAACACAATATATAAGGTATTAAATAATATTGCTAGCGGATATATCTCAACCATAACATGGCAACTCTGTAAGAACTTCTAATCCAAACTAAATAAAAATTATGGTTGAAAGTGTGTAATTGTGTTAGCATGTTGAAAACCTATGACTGTGCTGTATGAGTCCTCATGTGTGTTTTTAGATCATGACTACGACTAAAATCTTTACCACAAACTTTGCAACTAAAGGGTTTTTCACCTGTATGAGTCCTCATGTGTTTTTTTAACTCATCACTTCGACCATAGCCTTTACCACATACTGTACAAGCAAAGGGCTTTTCCCCTATATGAGTCCTCATGTGTAAATACAAATCATGGTTGAAAGTGTGCAATTGTGTTAGCATGTTGAAAACCTATGACTGTGCTGTATGAGTCCTCATGTGTTTTTTTAGATCACCCCTTTGACTAAAGCCTTTACCACAAACTTTGCAAGTAAAGGGCTTTTCCCCTGTATGAGTCCTCATGTGTTTTTTTACATTACCGTTGCTAAAAAAATCTTTACAGCAAACTTTGCAACTAAAGGGTCTTTCCCCTGTATGAGTCTTCATGTGTGTTTTCAGATTACTCAATTGACTACAGCCTTTACCACAAACTTTGCAAGTAAAGGGCTTTTCCCCTGTATGAGTACTCATGTGTCCTTTTAGCGAACCACTTTGACAAAATGCTTTGCCACAAACTGTACACGTAAAGGGTTTTATACCTGTATGAGTCCTCATGTGCGTTTTCACATGACCCATTTGACCAAAGCCTATAGCACAAACTGTGCAAGCATAGGGCTTTTCCCCTGTATGAGTCCTCATGTGTGATTTCAGGATAAACATTTGACTAAAGCCTGTACCACAAACTTTGCAAGTAAAGGGCTTTTCCCCTGTATGAGTCCTCATGTGTTTTTTTACATCACTGTTGCTAAAAAAATCTTTATAGCAAACTTTGCAACTAAAGGGTCTTTCCCCTGTATGAGTCTTCATGTGTGTTTTCAGATTACTCATTTGACTACAGCCTTTACCACAAACTTTGCAAGTAAAGGGCTTTTCCCCTGTATGAGTGTTCATGTGTCGTTTTAGCTCATCACTTCGACCATAGCCTTTACCACAATCTTTACAAGTAAAGTACTTTTCCCCTGTGTGAACAACTGTGTGCCTTTTCAGACTTACCTTGTGATTAAATATTTTGCCACACTCTGTACAAGTAAAACTTTTCTTCCCTGTGTGACTCTTCATGGAGTGAGTTTGTGTTGACGATGGCAAGTCCTGGGACAGCTTGTGGCTTGAAGATGATGTTTGTCCTTCCGCATTTTGTGTCTTGGGTGAAGTCAGTGTGTTTACAACCGACTGACTTTCCCTGGTCTCCTCCAACTCATCACTG
The DNA here is from genome assembly GCF_963280865.1 of Gymnoscopelus braueri. Lineage (NCBI taxonomy): Eukaryota > Metazoa > Chordata > Actinopteri > Myctophiformes > Myctophidae > Gymnoscopelus > Gymnoscopelus braueri. Next base: position 47,287,064 of record NC_137616.1, on the reverse strand, counting down.
TCTTCAGTGACGTCAGATTCAGAACAGTTTAGAGAGAGGAGCTGGTCACCACTAGTTGGTTGTGATGTTCCACAGTCTTCTACATCAGCTTGTGTTTTCATGTGTCCATCACTAGTTGGTTGTGATGTACCAGGCTCCTCTACATCAGCTTGTGTTTTCATGTGTTCAGTTGAGGTGCTGGCTACAGGTTCTATCTTTCTGTTGTCATCATCATCTTCACCTTTCACTGCTGGTAATGTCAACGTTGATCCATCAGCCTCTGGTCTTTGAAGTAGCTCCTCTTGTTCCTCTTTAATATGTGGTTGTGGTTCCTCCTGGACCAGACTGGGGCTCCTCTCCTGCAGTTCAGGGAAACCCTCCTCTTTACACACAAGGAGGGGCATGTCGTCTGGGGGGGGGGGGGGGGGATGAGAGAAAGAACACAAGTTTGAACTTAACATTATTTCGTGCAGTGTTTCCTCTGTTTTATAGCTTTGGTGGTTGTAAATTCAGCTGTAAATACATTTTCTAGTCTATTCTCATTCTTAAAAAAATGCCATTTGCTCCAAACATTCTAATTTACCAACACATGCTCAGAGCATATTCCAGTTTGGATGTGCATGCTCTTCTACTTCTCTGTTGATAAGAGGATAGCCTTACAATAAAACAGAAAAAAGGAGAGAGAGAGAGAGAGAGAAAATGAAACGTACTGATGTCCAGGTGGTTTTCAGGTTCCTGTTTAATAGAAACACTCCAACTCATCTTCACCTTCAGGCTGGACTCCGCACACTGGTCTGCAATGAAGTACAATGAGGACTTTATTAATAAGGACATTGATGTGACATGAATAAGGGCTGTGACGGCCAGCCCAATCTGAGGCATTTGACTCAAATTAAACGAGCCATCACCAATTGACTAATGATGGTTGACACCTGGCAATCAGACCTGCCAACATTGGGAAAATATTTTGAGTATCACACTCGCACGCTTTCTCGCCGCTTTCGCGCACCATAACAATACGCCACCATACAGTATTACTAGCCTGGAAATGAGACAAATCTGCCAGTGCGAAAAGTTTAAAAAAAAGAAGCTCTTGGCAGATTTGGTCTGGCCCCGCTTGGTTATGATTGGATTTCGCTGCCCCCGAAGTCGTGGGGCTCACCAAAGAGCACCTACCAAGTTTGGGGCGTTTAGCATGCTGGGAACTGGAGTTATGGCAGAGGAACTGGGAGACAGAGTGTGGAATCGTGTCCAAGGAGACAATGAAAGTATAAGGGACTCTTTGCGCCATAGGTGGAGGCCTGAAATTGATGAGGGGGAATTAATCAAACTAATCCTTAAAATTATTAGATCTAGGTGTCCGATTTTGAGATTTTGTTCTGGGCAGAAAGACAATTTTTTGTTTTGTTTTTTCATTCTAATGCAGGGATTTGTATGGTCATATTCATAATGATCTTTTGTATATTTTGTGAGGTTATACAACAAAAGTGATTCATTTTATGCAAAGGATAATTGACGGCAATTCAGTCATTGTTGAAAAATAAACCCGACGGGGTGATTAAATCCTGAAAGTAAACAGACTCGCCCGATTTGTTTTCACGGACCGCTTGCCCCCAGCGGTTCTTGTATTCTTATATTTGTTTTACTGAGGTTACGTTTAGGAATACCTAGTGGCGACCGCTCCGAGGTCACCGGATTTGGGAGCGAGCGTGTTTTGGGACTTGTATTCAATAAAACACTACAAACCTATCCTGTACACTACAGGTTTAAAACACTAGTACATAAAACAGTACATATCTATCCTGTACAACTTTACTAAATGTTGTAAATTAAACAGTACATACCTATCCTGTGCAACTTTAATACAGGTTGCATCGTTGCATCAAACAGTCCACGTCCCTGGTCCGTCTCTCGCTGTCCCTTTGACAACGTTGAGTATGTTTGGGAGGCCATCTCTCTAGATACGGTACACCTCTTCTTGTGGTGCTCTGTGGAAATCACCAGTAGAAATGACTTTTGGTTATCATTCAGTAACCTTACATTATACCATGTAATCAAATCACACTAGACTTTTACCATGTTCTGTTCAGTTGAAAGGTGCAGTCACTAGGTGTGCTTCAGTAAGTGCTAAAATAATTCCCCATCCTGATGTAAACACCAGGTGAAAATGTAAATTAATTTAAATAAATGAAGAAAAAAAATCAGTAACAATCAGTAACAAGTAAAACAAATTGCCGATCCACAATCTCAACATCATCATCGTGAGCTTGTGGATCGGCTATTTAAGTGACTTTATTGGTCCTGGTTTGTGTTTTTGGAAATATGGTCACCCTAACGTACGTAAAACTTGTTTACAAACCCGCAGCGTGTAGTTTGGTGGTGTGTATGCAACATGCTAGCCTTGGATCATCATACATGTATTTTATCGATTTTTACATTTGCAAATCTATGTTCGTCTTGGTCATTACTCCCCAATTGTCACTGGAGTGAACATCGGCCCGTAAAGTCTGTATTTCTCCGAACATTTACATATGCAAAACCCGGTAGTCAAGGATGTTAACTATGCATTTGGAATCGTTGTGCACTGTATTAGTCCGTATTATTGCCCCCTGTTTACTTTACATTGAGTGTAATACCGGCTTTCACCTGATGCGCCCTGCCACCAAGGAAGCTAAATGAAGGAAAGGACACCAAAGTCATTTTCTCTATCCAGACATTCCAGCAGATTTGTCACTACGCATGTGACGATATGAAAATCACAATTATTGTGGCCAAAATAAGAGCGATTCACGATAGTAATCGCAATTTATGCAAATTAAGCTTATACAATTTTAAAATGATAGAAAACGGACTGGATTCACTTGACCTGTAATTTTTTAACACATATATTTATTGTCTGTCACTCAGGACAATTTTTAAACATCCAACAGCCTTTCTTGACAGTCACAAATATCCAATAGATGCTGACTCACACGGATGTAGAGAAAGACAACGGAATGTAAACATCTTAAAGTGATATTTCACTTTCAAAGATATTTGAGCTAATTTTATTTATTATCTATTTAGGCTTATGTGAGTACCCCCAACAGATTTTAAGTTGCTTGATTCAGTATTTATATATTTGATATGTAAATACAAATCCATTGCAGCTTTTTTCATTTTCACAAACATTTTTAAAAAATACATGTAAAAAGTCAAAGAAAAAACATGGCCCCTCACTCATTAGAAGGAGAATATCAGTCACCAGAACCAAGGATGGGTGTTTTTGATGAATCTATCATGATTAAAATAGAGTGTGAAGTTACAAACGGTTTGTATAGGATATTTGATATTCATTTTATCAGGCACTGATAAGATGAATATCAAATATCTAAATACTGAATCAAGCAACTGAAAAACTGTCTGGGGTGATCACAAAAGCCTGAGTTGACGTTAAAATGAACCCAATCATGTTTGAAAGTAAAATATCCCTATAAGCAATCTCAACTTCAAGTAATCATTCACAATATAAGGTGCCACTGCACTAGAGGGGAAAATGTCAATGAATTAATTGACCCAATAACTTCATTCAGAAGTAATCAAAGATGACATCTCTACTTCTATTGCTTCTACTTCTAAATAGCAATCTGACAATGTAAAGTTAAAATGGAACGGGACATGCTGCAATAAAATAATGCCTAATTTATACTTGGTTGAGCGCTGTGTCACTCACTAAAACAAGCCGATCTACGAGCTCAAAAACATAATGAGAGGATACAAGAGATATCTGTGCAACAGCTGCAAAGTGTGCATATTTAAGGTAATTTTTTGCAACCAAAAGACCATGTTGTATTATGCAAGTACATAATGAAGTTGACCAAAGTTTCTCAGCTGCATTTAAAAGACATTTTCGTTATTATATTAAGCCTTTATATTTCTTAATGCCCTAATATAGGGTGCGTTTGGAAATTAAGCACTGAGCGCACTGGCCCATACAGAACGCACCATTAGATCAAAATGATAATGTGAACAGTTGTGGCTGTTTTCTGAGTGTTTCCTTAATTTTAGACTAATAGGCTATCTTAGTCGGTTACTGTAAATGTTGTTTAAACCAGTGAAATTGCTGCATATGATGCATCCATATCAAGGGCCCAATTGATACAAAAACCCACGGCAAATAAAGTCGGTCTTCTACGCCACTGGTATACAGGGTTCCGAAAGAGCTACCTAACGTAACGTTTGCAAATGTTTTTACAAAACTGCAGTGTGTAGTGTCACTAGTGTGATGCTGTGTATAACACACATACATGCAGTGTGTAATGTGATGCTGTGTGTGTAACACACATATATGCAGTGTGTAGTGTGATGCTGTGTGTGTAACAGACATACATGCAGCGTGTAGTGTGATGCTGTGTATGTAACACACATACATGCAGCGTGTAGTGTGATGTTGTGTATGTAACACACATACATGCAGTGTGTATTGTGATGCTGTGTGTGTAACACACATACCTGCAGTGTGTAGTTCGGTGTTCTGTAGTGTCTCTATCTCTCTCTGGAAGAGGTTGCACATGAACTCTGCAGCCGCACTGAGGCGCTCCAACACAAACACTCTGACAAGCTTCACACAACAAACATCAGCACCACGCTGCTGTTTGTCCAAAACACACAATATCTCCTCTCCCACCGACGTCATGTGTTCATTTATCTTCAGCCGTACAGACTCCATTGTTTTTACCTCCATTATGAGACGTTTTTCACCTCCTTTATGACACGTTTTCACCTCCTTTGTGACACGGTTTTCGCCTCCTTTATGGAACGGTTTTCATCAGGCGCTATGATGTTCCAACGCAACGAAGAACCAAACTTTCCTTTGTTGTGAAAAACGACACGCTCTACTTCCGGAAGTTCCGGATCAACGTGTTTAACGCATGCGCAATAATGGATCCAGGCACTGTTAATTTAATGCCTTTCGCCATCTGGTGGAGGAGATGTGTAACTGTCACAATGATAGACAGACAGACAGACAGACCGACAGACAGACATATGCTGTTGTTTAAAATATATATCATCTATGCATACAATAGCCTACATCTATCTACGAAAATAGCCGATCTGTAAGCTCACAACGTGTCAAGCTTGTAGATCTGCTTCTGTTGTAGAAAAGAAAAATGTAGTAACGTGAATAAGATAGCCTACAATATGCAAGTATAATCAATATGGTTTTTCATTTTTCAGAGGCGAACATGACGACCTGCTCACATTATTGATCTTCAAGCTCACAACGCAAGGCGTTGTGAGCTTGTAGATGAATGGCTGCCCATTTTCCCAGTAGACTAATCTTTTTGTTATACAATGGCTCCTTAATCACTCTTAATCACTCTTCTTAAACATAAATGTGCATGCAGTTTGTGACGCTCCGACAGTATGAACACCTTTGGAGGTGTTGGGGGTAACACGGTGATTTGCTGACTGTCCATCCATCGTTAAGCAGAGACGTTTTAATTGATTTTATTCCGGTCAGTCTTTCAGGGGCAGGCAAGAGCTCACATGGGCAGGCAACGGTCTGCCTTAATGGTGGGTGGTGGCTATAGGCTTCTGACCTGAAATGAATCAACACAATCAATATGTGTTTAATCCAATAGAGGGAATAGAGGGAGCCACACACAACAATACCATGACCAAGACCAGTCTCCCATCTGCAACACACATAGAAAACACACCTGGGCTGATGTAAATATTCATAATTAATGATTAATGTCTGTCTGCTTATCTGAACAAACGACCTAAATGTATATGAGATATTTATTTGCTCAGTGGTTTTAATTTCTTGCTATTCACTCCATTACAACCGGGAAAGCATCCGTGCCATTTTAGACTTTAGCGTTGTTGGCTATTCAAAAATAGCAGATATACAAGCTCACAGCGTGGCACTTCGTGCCCCACTGCAAGCTTGTATATCTGCTATTTTTTCAAAAAAAAAAATTACATCTTGAAAATGTTGAATAATGTTGGATTTTTTAACACAAATCTTCTCTTCTGGGGGTGCCTGGCACAAAACATATTCAGATGGGGGTCTCCAAGGCCAAATATATATCAATTTGTAGGTCCTCCTTGGCACGGAAACGTTTGAAGACTATACTGATGGCATTTGAAGAATTGGCCTCAGGTCTTAATGGGATAAACAATAATAGATTTAACTTTTTCTAATAATCATCATGATCAACTGAATTATTATGGGTGTTTCACAGCTTCTCTGCTGTAAACACCTGAACCAGAATGATGGAATTATTGTCTGCTCTGAGATCTTGATGTGTATGAAGATTACAACACACTCCTGTTGTAATATGTTTATGTTAATTTAATGCAAGGTGCCAATGAAGGGCTTACTTCCTCTTCAAAAGTGAGTGTGGACCAGAGCAGTGTTAATGTCGTCGACTAAAGGCCCCAGCATGCTACCATTTTCTGTGGTCACCCTATAACCTAAAAGGTGGATTTGACATCCATTATTACATCTGTTACACCTAAAAGGTGATAGGGTGAACACCTCATTTGGTAGCACGCAGGGGCCTTAAACCAGTGGTCCTCAAAAAATCATGTCCAGGGCCCCCAAACTGACACATACAGTATTAGCCCGCGGACCCCCATCTGAAAATGCTTTGTGCCAGGGGAAGAGAAGATTTATGTAAAAACATTTGCAATATTTTTCAAAATATTAATACAAATCTTGCCAACACAACCCCAACCTGTTGACATGACATTTCACATCATTTCACCAAGTCAGGGGACTTCAATGTTTTTCATGCTCAACATATGTTGTATACAATTGTTTTGCAGTTTAAACTTTTTCATAGTAATAGTATTCAGAGTGTAAAAATTATACTTACTCCAATGATGTACCCGGTAGTAATAGTTTAAAGGTGGGGTAAGTGATTTTATTTCATTAAGATAAGTGTTAAATTGCTCTATATTCTGATAGTAATCATTGCTATATAGAGTGTTTGTTCAGTAGCAGGAGTCTCCCCGTCTCTCCAGCGCTTTATTAAAGAAATTATAAATCTTTCGGGCGGGATGCCAATTTTTTCCAAACAGGATAGATAAATCAGACAGGATATTACATACATAGATAGATACATAGATACATATTAGACAGGTGATATTGGAAGTGATGACAAAGAACTGAGCAGACACAATTGGAACTGGAACAATATAACATTTAAGCTGATATATGGGTACTCTCCTGATTGGTTGAAATGTTGTCATCCACCTGAAAACTGTTTCTGTTTATTAAAGAGCTGGAGCTGAATTAACTTTCTGTGCCAATTTAGCTTAATAAAATGTATTTTCATTCTTGGTTTATTTAAAGCAGCACCCTGTAACTCCTCTACCCCAGATTTGAGCCCGGTTTCCTGTGCAAGTGCTGACATTTTTACCATTGAGCTAATAGAGCCTGCCTGCTTGTCAGAATATGGTGCTTTAACCTTTTAACAAAAAAGCCTTTTGTTTGAACCAAAACATCACTTATCCTAACCTTTGGGTACAAGGTATGTAGGCTGTGAATGTAACACCTACTCCAATAATGTATCCTGTAGTGATAGTAAACCTGACTATGTCCTTTATTATGTTGTGGTCCCTTGGGTGTTCGAGCCAAGGTTAAAGGGGCCGTAACAGTGATGATGTCGTCTGTCTTTCTCACACCAACCAAATATGGACTTGAAGGATAAAAAAGGGGGAAAAAGTAAAGAAAATAATATAAAAAATAAAAGATAATCAACAGAGAAACAGTTTATCACCCATTCTTAAGAATTGGGAAATATCATTTCGTACCAAAACATCTAAAACGATTACTTATTAACACAAAATGTTGGGTGAAAATATATTCTTATAACATATATATATATATGAATTACATAATGATTTGTAAAATGTTTTGGTCTGGTTTCCTTTTTTTTCATCTTACCTTGCACTCTACCAGAAAAAACCCTTGTCTCAGACAAGGATCACAACTTCAAGCACATTTGTTGTTGTTAAAAAAATAAAAAATAAAAAAATAAAAAAATAAAGAACCCAAATAAAAGACTAACCATGCGTATTGATAACATAGGTGTAAGAATGTACTATATTATCATCTTTGTTTAAAAATATATTTTTTTGTAATAATGTTGGCACTTTAAAGTTGTGTCCAAGAAGATCTTTCTCAACTCCTTAGATTTCTACAAAAACATTATTTAAAAAGTGATTGCTATTTCCTAATGTCCCCTGTCTCACTTCCTGGTTTATAAAAAGGCAGGCAAGCTGCTGAATCTATTGCAAGATTTCACATTTCTGGTAAATGCATTAAGTAATATTGCTATCAGATGTGTCTCAACCATAACATGTCAACTCTGTCAGTCCTTCTAAATCTAAACTTAATACAAATTATGGTTGAAAATGTGTAATTGTATCAATATTTAGAGAACTCTGAGCAATGTTGACAAACTATGACTGTGCTGTATGAATCCTCATGTGTGTTTTTAGATTACACATTTGACTAAAATCTGTACCACAATCTGTGCAACTAAAGGGCTTTTCGCCTGTATGAGTCCTCATGTGTTTTTTCAGCTGACCCATTTGACCAAAGCCTTTAGCACAAACTGTGCAAGCATAGGGCTTTTCCCCTGTATGAGTCCTCATGTGTGTTTTTAGATCGCAACTATGACCAAAATCTTTACCACAAACTTTGCAATTAAAGGGCTTTTCCCCTGTATGAATCCTCATATGTGATTTCAGATTACTCATTTGACTACAGCCTTTACCACAAACTTTGCAAGTAAAGGGTTTTTCCCCTGTATGAGTCCTCATGTGTTTTTTTAAAACCCAATTGTAAACAAAATCTTTACCACAAACTTTACAACTAAAGGGTCTTTCCCCTGTATGAGTCTTCATGTGTGATTTCAGATTACTCAATTGACTACAGCCTTTACCACAAACTTTGCAAGTAAAGGGTTTTTCCCCTGTATGAGTCCTCATGTGTTTTTTTAAAATCCAATTGTAAACAAAATCTTTACCACAAACTTTGCAACTAAAGGGTTTTTCCCCTGTATGAGTCTTCATGTGTGTTTTCAGATTACTCATTTGACTACAGCCTTTACCACAAACTTTGCAAGTAAAGGGTTTTTCCCTTGTGTGAACAACCGTGTGTCTTTTCAGACTTACCTTGTGATTAAATATTTTACCACACTCTGTACAAGTAAAACTTTTCTTCCCTGTGCGACTCTTCATGGAGTGAGTTTGTGTTGACGATGGCAGGTGCTGGGACAGCTTGTGGCTTGAAGACGATGTTTGTCCTTTCACATTTTGTGTCTTGGGTGAAGTCAGTGTGTTTAAAACCGACTGACCATCCCTGGTCTCCTCCAACTCATCACTGTCTTCAGTGACGTCAGATTCAGAAGAGTGTGGAGAGGGAAGCTGGTCATCACTAGTTGGTTGTGATGTTCCACAGTCTTCTAGAGCAGCTTGTGTTTTTATGTGTCCATCTCTAGTTGGTTGTGATGTACCAGGGTCCTCTACATCAGCTTGTGTTTTTATGTGTTCATCACTCGTTGGTTGTGATGTTCCACAGTCCTCTACATCAGCTTCTGTTTTCATGTGTTCAGTTGAGGTGCTGGCTACATGTTCTTTCTTTCCGTTGTCATCATCATCTTCACCTTTCACTGCTGGTAATGTCAACGTTGACCCATCAGCCTCTGGTCTTTGAAGTAGCTCCTCCTGTTCCTGTTTAATACGTGGAGGTTGTGGTTCCTCCTGGACCAGACTGGGGCTCCTCTCCTCATGTTGTGGAGGTTGTGATTCCTCCTGGACCAGACTGGGGCTCCTCTCCTGCAGTTCAGGGAAACCCTCCTCTTTACACGCAAGGGGGGGCAGGTCGTCTAAGGGGGGGGGGGGGTGATGATGAGAAAAAAAACATTAAAGGTTTGACCTTAACATTATTTCATGCAGTGGTTCCTCTGTTTTATAGCTTTGGTGGTTGTAAATTCAGCTGTAAATACATTTTCCATTTCCAAACCATAAGTCTATTCTCATTCTTAAAAAATGCCATTTGCTGCAAACATTCTAATTTACCAACACATGCTCAGAGCATATTCCAGTTTGGATGTGCATGCTCTTCTACTTCTCTGTTGATAAGAGGATAGCCTTACAATAAAACAGAAAAGATGAGAGAGTGAGAGAGAGTGAGAGTGAGAGTGAGAGTGAGAGAGAGAGCGCGAGCGCGAATGAAACGTACTGATGTCCAGGTGGTTTTTAAGTTCCTGTTTAATAGAAACACTCCAACTCATCTTCACCTTCAGGCTGGACTCCGCACACTGGTCTGCAATGAAGTACAATGAGGACTTTATTAATAAGGACATTGATGTGACATGAATAATGGCTGTGACGGCCTGCCCAATCTGAGGCATTTGACTCAAATTAAACGAGCCATCGCCAATTGACTAATGATGGTTGACACCTGGCAATCAGACCTGCCAACATAGGGAAAATGTTTAGAGTATCACACTCGCACGCTTTCTCGCCGCTTTCGCGCACCATAACAATACGCCACCATACAGTATTACTAGCCTGGAAATCAGACGAATCTGCCAGTGCGAAAAAGAAGGAGAAAAAAAAAGCTCTTGGCAGATTTGGTCTGGCCCCGCTCGGTTATGATTGGATTTCGCTGCCCCCGAAGTCGTGGGGCTCACCAAAGAGCACCTACCAAGTTTGGGGCGTTTAGCATGCTGGGAACTGGAGTTATGGCAGAGGAACTGGGAGACAGAGTGTGGAATCGTGTCCAAAGAGACAATGAAAGTATAAGGGATTCTGTTAACAGTTTTCACTCTTTGCGCCATAGGTGGAGGCCTGAAATTGATGAGGGGGAATAAATCAAACTAATCCTTAAACATATTAGATCTAAGTGTCCGATTTTGAGATTTTGTTCTGGGCAGAAAGACAATTTTTTGTTTTGTTTCTTCATTCTAATGCTGGGATTTGTATGGTCATATTCATAATGGTCTTTTGTATGTTTTGTGAGGTTATACAACAAAAGTGATTTATTTTATGCAAAGGATAATTGACGATTCTGTCATTGTTGAAAAATAAACCTGATTTGTTTTCACAGACCGCTTGCCCCCAGCGGTTCTTGTATTCTTATATTCGTTTTACTGAGGTTACGTTTAGGAATACCTAGTGGCGACCGCTCCGAGGTCGGCGGATTTGGGAGCGAGCGTTTTGGGGCTTGTATTCAATAAAACACTACAAACATATCCTGTACACTACAGGTTTAAAACACTAGTACATAAAACAGTACATACCTATCCTGTACAACTTTACTAAATGTTGTAAATTAAACAGTACATACCTATCCTGTGCAACTTTAATAAAGGTTGCATCGTTGCATCAAACAGTCCACGTCCCTGGTCCGTCTCTCGCTGTCCCTTTGACAACGTTGAGTAATTTTGGGAAGCCATCTCTCTAGATACGGTAGACCTCTCCTTGTGGTGCTCTGTGGAAATCACCAGTAGAAATTACTTTTGGTTGTCATTCAGTAACCTTACATTATACCATGTAATCAAATCACACTAGACGTTTACCATGTTCTGTTCGGTTGAAAGGTGAAGTCACTAGTTGTGCTACAGTAAGTGCTAAAATAAGTGTCCCCATCCTGATGTAAACACCAGGTGAAAATGTAAATTAATCTAAATAAATAAATAAAAAATCCCAGTAATTGATACAAGTAATCATCGTGAGCTTGTGGATCACTGTCACTGTATTAGTCCATATTTTTCAATTGGTATGCATTTTAATCCCATCTGTGCATGAACCTCATTTCCCCCCCCCCTGTTTACTTTACATTTAGTGTAATACCGGCTTTCACCTGATGCGCCCCGCCACCAAGGAAGCTAAATTAAGGAAAGGACACCAAAGTCATTTTCTCTATCCAGAAATTCCAGCCGGCAGATTTGTCGCTACGCATGTGACGATATGAAAATCACAATTATTGTGGCCAAAATAAGAGCGATTCATGATATTAATCGCAATTTATGCAAATTAAGCTTATACAATTTTAAAATGATAGAAAACGGACTGGATTCACTTGACCTGTACTTTTTTAACAAATATATTCATTGTCTGTAACTCAGGACAATTTTTAAACATCCAACAGCCTTTCTTGACAGTCACAAATATCCAATAGATGCTGACTCACACGGATGTAGAGAAAGATAACGGAATGTAAACATCTTAAAGTGATATTTCACTTTCAAAGATATTTGGGGTACTTTTATCATCTATCTATGCTTTTGTGAGCACCCCCGACAGTTTTTAAGTTGATTGATTCAGTATTTAGATATTTGATATCTAAATACAAACCCATTTCAGATTTTTTCATTTTCGCAAACATTTAAAAAAAAAAACACATGTAAAAAGTAAAAGAAAAAACATGGCCCCCTCACGTATTAGAAGGACAATATCAGTCACCAGAACCAAGGATGGGTGTTTTTGATGAATCTATCATGATCCTGAGTTGACGTTAAAATGAACCCAATCATGTTTGAAAGTAAAATATCCCTATAAGCAATCTCAACTTCAAGTAATCATTCACAATATAAGGTGCCACTGCAAAGACACAGCCTAGAGGGGAAAATGTCAATTAATTAATTGACCCAATAACTTCATTCAGAAGTAATCAAAGATGACATCTCTACTTCTATTGCTATATAAATAGCAATCTGACGATGTAAAGTTAAAACGGAACGGGACATGCTGCTATAAAATAATGCCTAATTTATACTTGGTTGAGCGCCGTGTCACTCACTAAAACAAGCCGATCTACGAGCTCAAAAACATAATGAGAGGATACAAGAGATATCTGTGCAACAGCTGCAAAGTGTGCATATTTAAGGTCATTTTTTGCAACCAAAAGACCATGTATTATGCAAGTACATAATGAAGTTGACCAAAGTTTCTCAGCTGCATTTAAAAGACATTTTCGTTATTATATTATAGCCTTTAAATTTCTTAATGGCCTAATATAGGGTGCGTTTGGAAATTAAGCACTGAGCACACTGGCCCATACAGACTAATATGCGAGTGCGCTCCCGGTGCTTATTTCCGAACGCACCATAGATCAAAATGATAATGTGAACAGTTGTGGCTGTTTTCTGAGTGTTTCCTTAATTCTAGACTAATAGGCTATCTCAGTCGGTTACTGTAAATGTTGTTTAAACCAGTGAAATTGCTGCATATGATGCATCCATATCAAGGGCCAAATTGATACAAAAACCCACGGCAAATAAAGTCGGTTTTCTACGCCACTGGTATACAGGGTTCCGAAAGAGCTAACTAACGTAACGTTTGCAAATGTTTTTATAAAACTGCAGTGTGTAGTGTGATGCTGTGTATGTAACACATATACATGCAGTGTGTAGTGTAATGCTGTTTATGTAACACACATACATGCAGTGTGTAGTGTGATGCTGTGTGTGTAACACACATACATGCAGTGTGTAGTGTGATGCTGTGTCTGTGTAACACATATACCTGCAGTGTGTAGTTCGGTGTTGTGTAGTGTCTCTATCTCTCTCTGGAAGAGGTTGCACATGAACTCTGCAGCCGCACTGAGGCGCTCCAACACAAACACTCTGACAAGCTTCACACAACAAACATCAGCACCACGCTGCCGTTTGTCCAAAACACACAATATCTCCTCTCCCACCGACGTCATGTGTTCATTTATCTTCAGCCGTACAGACTCCATTGTTTTTACCTCCTTTATGGAACTGTTTTCACCTCCTTTATGAGACGGTTTTCACCTCCTTTGTGAGACGGTTTTCACCTCCTTTATGAGACGGTTTTCATCTCCTTTATGAGACGGTTTTCATCAGGCGCTATGATGTTCAAACGCAACAAAGAACCAATATTTCCTTTGTTGTGAAAAACGACACGCTCTACTTCCAGAAGTTCCGGATCAGCGTGTTTAACGCATGCGCAATAATGGATCCAGGCACTGTTGCTTTAATGCCTTTCGCCACCTGATGGAGGAGATGTGTAACTGTCACAATGATAGACAGACAGACAGACAGACAGACAGACAGACAGACAGACAGACAGACATACTGTTGTTTAAAATCATCTATGCATACAATAGCCTACATCCATCTACGAAAATAGACGATCTGAAAGCTCAAAACGTGTCGAGCTTGAATTGTAGATCTGCTTCTGCTTATGTTGTAGAAAAGAAAAGTGTAGAAAGAAACGTGAATAAAATAGCCTACAATATGCAAGTATAATCAATATGGTTTTTCATTTTTCAGAGGCGAACATGATGACCTGCTCAAATTATTAACAGCAAAGTTAACAAATTAAATAATGCTCAAACATATCTACATACAGCGTGTCACAATATTTAATCAAACCTGTAATTATATCTCTCTCATACAGTATGCTATGTACAGTGGTTCTCAACCTGTGGGTCGGCACCCCCAGGGTCTTTGTTACATGTGTGTGATTTTGGGGGGATGTCCCCAGTGAGAGTGAAGTGATAATTTAAGGACCTTTAAGACCTTTTTAATACCAAATAAAAAGAAGACAGACAACAAAGAAAAATACCATTACAGCATAAAAAGTAATCAACAAACTAACTGATCATTGATCAAACATTGGCCAAATTGTCAATTAGCATAAGAAAGAGGTAAACATTTTGAAAATAGCCGATCTTCAAGCTCACAACGAGATGAATTGCTGCCCATTTTCCCAGTAGTCTAATCACTCTTCTTAAACATAAATATGCATGCAGTTTGTGACGCTCCGACAGTATGAACACCTTTGGAGGTGTTGGGGGGAACACGGTGATTTGCTGACTGTCCATCTATCGTTAAGCAGAGACGTTTCATTTAATTTTATTCCGGTCAGTCTTTCAGGGGCAGGCAAGAGCTCACATGGCTAGGCAACGATCTGCCTTAATGGTGGATGGTGGCTATAGGCTTCTGACCTGAAATGAATCAACACAATCAATATGTGTTTAATCCAATAGAGGGAGCCACACACAACAACACCATGACCAAGACCAGTCTCCCATCTGCAACACATATAGAAAACACACCTGGGCTGACGTAAATATTCATAATTAATGATTAATGTCTGTCTGCTTATCTGAACAAACCGCCTAAATGTATATGAGATATTTATTTGCTCAGTGGTGTTAATTTCTTGCTATTCACTCAGTGAATAATCCATTACAACCGGGAAGACTTTAGCGTTGGCTATTCAAAAATAGCAGATGTACAAGCTCACAGCGTGGCACTTCGTGCCGCACTGCAGGCTTGTATATCTGCTATTTTTCAACAAAAACAATTACATCTTGAAAATGTTGAATCATTTTTTAACACAAATCTTCTCTTCAAGGGGTCCCTGGCACAATACATAGTCAGATGGGGGTCTCCGCGGCCAAATATATATCAATTTGTAGGTCCTCCTTGGCACGGAAAAGTTTGAAGACTATTGCACCGGCTTCGAGTGCTTCCTATCAATGCATTGATACCAAATAAAAAGAAGACAGACAACAAAGAAAAATACCATTACAGAATAAAAAGTAATCAACAAACTAACTGATCATTGATCAAACATTGGCCAAATTGTCAATTAGCATAAGAAAGAGGTAAACATTTTGAAAATAGCCGATCTTCAAGCTCACAACGAGATGAATTGCTGCCCATTTTCCCAGTAGTCTAATCACTCTTCTTAAACATAAATATGCATGCAGTTTGTGACGCTCCGACAGTATGAACACCTTTGGAGGTGTTGGGGGGAACACGGTGATTTGCTGACTGTCCATCTATCGTTAAGCAGAGACGTTTCATTTAATTTTATTCCGGTCAGTCTTTCAGGGGCAGGCAAGAGCTCACATGGCTAGGCAACGATCTGCCTTAATGGTGGATGGTGGCTATAGGCTTCTGACCTGAAATGAATCAACACAATCAATATGTGTTTAATCCAATAGAGGGAGCCACACACAACAACACCATGACCAAGACCAGTCTCCCATCTGCAACACATATAGAAAACACACCTGGGCTGACGTAAATATTCATAATTAATGATTAATGTCTGTCTGCTTATCTGAACAAACCGCCTAAATGTATATGAGATATTTATTTGCTCAGTGGTGTTAATTTCTTGCTATTCACTCAGTGAATAATCCATTACAACCGGGAAGACTTTAGCGTTGGCTATTCAAAAATAGCAGATGTACAAGCTCACAGCGTGGCACTTCGTGCCGCACTGCAGGCTTGTATATCTGCTATTTTTCAACAAAAACAATTACATCTTGAAAATGTTGAATCATTTTTTAACACAAATCTTCTCTTCAAGGGGTCCCTGGCACAATACATAGTCAGATGGGGGTCTCCGCGGCCAAATATATATCAATTTGTAGGTCCTCCTTGGCACGGAAAAGTTTGAAGACTATTGCACCGGCTTCGAGTGCTTCCTATCAATGCATTGAATGGGCGAAATAGGCGATTTATTAGACCTTTGAATGGGCGAAATAGGCGACCTATTACCTACCCGCGATTTATCAGACCATTCATGGGGCGTAATCAGGAGCTACTGACCTACTTGGAGGCGGAGCAGTCCCCACAACAATATTTACGATTCTGTGCCTATCGGTACATAACTCGAACGGCGCTGAGTAGGCACAGGCGAACGTCACACCGTTCAGGACGGCAACTCGGTCGCCTTAGCTCCCTCGGTGGTCCTTCACGGGGTGACAGTTCGCCTGTGACTGCGCGCCTCCGTCATGGTCCGAAACCAAAACCAAAACCGAAACTTAACTATTTAAGTCATCTCCTTTGGTAGATCAGTATGTCTTGATAACACCCAATGAATGGTCTGATAAATCGTGGGTAGGTAAGTAGGTCGCCTATTTCGCCCATTCAAAGGTCTAATAAATCGCCTATTTCGCCCATTCAATGCATTGATAGCATTCGAATCAGGTGCGACTATACTGATGGCATTTGAAGAATTGGCCTCAGGTCTTAATGGGATAAACAATATTAGATTTAACTTTTTCCAATACTCATCATGATCAACTGAATTATGGGTGTTTTCACAGCTTCTCTGCTGTAAACACCTGAACCAGAATGATGGCATTATTAGGTCTGCTCTGAGATCTTGATGTGTATGAAGATCAGTGGTGGAAAGTAACTAAGTACATTTACTTAAGTACAATTTTGAGGTATTTGTACTTTACTTGAGTATTTCCAATTTCCAATACTTTTACTTCTACTCCACTACATCTCAGAGGCAGATATTGTACTTTTACTCCACTACATTTACTTGAAAACTTTAGTTACTAGTTACTTTTCAGATATAAATTATGACATTATAAAACATACATTAACCACTTTAGCCCTATTTTATACATAGGCTATTTGAAAACAGCCGATCTACAAGCTCAAAACGCGTAGCATCGCGGCGCGTTGTGAGCTTGTAGATCTGCTTTTTTCAAATATTTAGTACTTTTACTTTTGGTACTTTAAGTACATTTTGATGCCAATACTTTTGTACTTTCATTCAATTCAATTTTTAATTCTGGACTTTTACTTGTAACAGAGCATTTTTATATTGCAGTATCATTCAGGGGACTTCAATGTTTTTCATGCCCAAGATATGTTGTATACAATTGTTTTGCAGTTTAAACTTTTTCATAGTAATAGTATTCAGAGTGTAAAAATAATACTTACTCCAATAATGTACCCGGTAGTAATAGTTTAAAGGTGGGGTAAGTGATTTTATTCCGTTAAGATAAGTGTTAAATTGCTCTATATTCTGATAGTAATCATTGCTATATAGAGTGTTTGTTCAGTAACAGGAGTCTCCCCGTCTCTCCAGCGCTTTATTAAAAAATATATACATTTTTCGGGCGGGATGCTAATTCTTTCCAAACAGGATAGATAAATCAGACAGGATATTACATACATAGATAGATACATAGATAAATATTAGACAAGTGACATTGGAAGTGATGACAAAGAACTGAGCAGACACAATTGGAACTGGAACAATAGAACATTTAAGCTGATATATGGGTACTCTCCTGATTGGTTGAAATGTTGTCATCTACCTGAAAACGTATTTTCTGTTTATTAAAGAGCTGGAGCTGAATTAACTTTCTGTGCCAATTTAGCTTAATAAAATGTATTTTCATTCTTGGTTCATTTAAAGCAGCACCCAGTAACTCCTCTACCCCAGATTTGAGCCCGGTTTCCTGTGCAAGTGCTGTCATTTTTACCATTGAGCTAATAGAGCCTGCCTGCTTGTCAGAATATGGTGCTTTAACCTTTTAACAAAAAAAGCGTTTTGTTTTAACCAAAACATCCCTTATCCTACCTTTGGGTACAAGGTATGTAGGCTGTAAATGTAATACCTACTCCAATAATGTATCCTGTAGTGATAGTAAACCTGACTATGTCCTTTATTATGTTGTGGTCCCTTGGGTGTTCGAGCCAAGGTTAAAGGGGCCGTAACAGTGATGATGTCGTCTGTCTTTCTCACACCAACCAAATATCGACTTTAGGATAAAAAAGGGGGGAAAAGTAAAGAAAAAAATATTTAAAAAAAAAGAAAATCAACAGAGAAACAGTTTATCACCCATTCTTAAGAATTGGGAAATATCATTTTGTACCAAAACATCTAAATGTATTACTTATTAACACAAAATGTTGGGTGAAAATATATTCTTATAACATTTATATATATATATATATATATATATATATATATATATATATATATATATATATATATATATGAATTACATAATGATTTGTACAATGTTTTGGTCCGGTTTCCTTTTTTTTTTCATCTTAACTTGCACTCTACCAGAAAAAAACCTTGTCTCAGACAAGGATCACAACTTCAAACACATTTGTTGTTGTTAAATAAAAAATAAAAAATAAAAATAAAGAACCCAAATAAAAGACTAACCATGCGTATTGATAACATAGGTGTAAGAATGTACTATATTATCATCTTTGTTTAAAAATATATTTTTTGTAATAATGTTGGCACTTTAAAGGTTTCATGACGTTCAGTTTTACCACACATTAAAAGTCTTTGTCATGGTCCTTCAAACGTGTATAGAAAGTTTTAACAAAAAATCCACTCCATTGATCCATGGCAGGTGTTTTTCTCTCACATTTCTAAAGCCTTTTCAACTGCAATGAAAAAAGAAATCTTTGCCTGCGGGTGTCGCTGGTGAGGGATTTTGCCTGTCAATCATCGCCTCTGCTCCGCCCCCCCCCCCCCAAAGGAAAGGATAGGCGAGGGGAGGGGAGAGGAGGAGAGTGGGTGGGATTAATCGACTGTGACCTCACTGCCGAAGGGCCAAGCTCAGATTACTTTTCAGCCTAATTATTCAGAAAACCCCAGACCACAGAAAATCCACTGAATGTTCAAAGTTCAGATTTTGTGGGTGTAATTGAGGTCATAAAACCCCCCAAAAAACATAAAAAATAAGAAAAGTGAAAATGCATGTCATAGAACCTTTAAAGTTGTGTCCAAGAAGATCTTTCTCAACTCCTTAGATTTCTACAAAAACATTATTTAAAAAGTGATTGCTATTTCCTAATGTCCCCTGTCTCACTTCCTGGTTTATAAAAAGGCAGGCAAGCTGCTGAATCTATTGCAAGATTTCACATTTCTGGTAAATGCATTAAGTAATATTGCTATCAGATGTGTCTCAACCATAACATGTCAACTATGTCAGTCCTTCTAAATCTAAACTTAATACAAATTATGGTTGAAAATGTGTAATTGTATCAATATTTAGAGAACTCTGAGCAATGTTGACAAACTATGACTGCGCTGTATGAGTCCTCATGTGTTTTTTCAGATTACCTGTTTCACTAAAGCCTTTAGCACAAACCATGCAAGCAAAGGGCTTTTCGCCTGTATGAGTCCTCATGTGTTTTTTCAGATGACCCATTTGACCAAAGTCTTTAGCACAAACTGTGCAAGCATAGGGCTTTTCCCCTGTATGAGTCCTCATGTGTGTTTTTAGATCGCTACTATGACCAAAATCTTTACCACAAACTTTGCAATTAAAGGGCTTTTCCCCTGTATGAATCCTCATATGTGATTTCAGATTACTCATTTGACTCAAGCCTTTACCACAAACTTAGCAAGTATAGGGTTTTTCCCCTGTATGAGTTCTCATGTGTTTTTTTAAAACCCAATTGTAAACAAAATCTTTACCACAAACTTTGCAACTAAAGGGTCTTTCCCCTGTATGAGTCTTCATGTGTGATTTCAGATTACTCATTTGACCACAGCCTTTACCATAAACTTTGCAAGTAAAGGGTTTTCCCCCTGTATGAGTCCTCATGTGTGTTTTTAAATCACAGTTATAACCGAAACCTTTACCACAAACTTTGCAACTAAAGGGTCTTTCCCCTGTATGAATCCTCATGTGTGAATTCAGATTACTCATTTGACTAAAGCCTTTACCACAAACTTTGCAATTAAAGGGCTTTTCCCCTGTATGAATCCTCATATGTGATTTCAGATTACTCATTTGACTAAAGCCTTTACCACAAACTTTGCAAGTATAGGGTTTTTCCCCTGTATGAGTTCTCATGTGTTTTTTTAAAACCGAATTGTAAACAAAATCTTTACCACAAACTTTGCAACTAAAGGGTCTTTCCCCTGTATGAGTCTTCATGTGTGATTTCAGATTACTCATTTGACTACAGTCTTTACCACAAACTTTGCAAGTAAAGGGTTTTTCCCCTGTATGAGCCCTCATGTGTGTTTTTAAATCACAGTTGCAACCAAAACCTTTACCACAATCTTTACAAGTAAAGTACTTTTCCTCTGTGTGAACAGCCGTGTGTCTTTTCAGACTTACCTTGTGATTAAATATTTTGCCACACTCTGTACAAGTAAGACTTTTCTTCCCTGTGCGACTCTTCATGGAGTGAGTTTGTGTTGACGATGGCAGGTGCTGGGACAGCTAGTGGCTTGAAGACGATGTTTGTCCTTTCACATTTTGTGTCTTGGGTGAAGTCAGTGTC
The DNA here is from genome assembly GCF_963280865.1 of Gymnoscopelus braueri. Taxonomy (NCBI): domain Eukaryota; kingdom Metazoa; phylum Chordata; class Actinopteri; order Myctophiformes; family Myctophidae; genus Gymnoscopelus; species Gymnoscopelus braueri. The sequence continues at coordinate 47,266,020 of NC_137616.1, read as the reverse complement.
TTTAAAACCGGGTGATGAGAGAAAAAACATTAAAGGTTTGACCTTAACATTATTTCATGCAGTGTTTCCTCTGTTTTATAGCTTTGGTGGTTGTAAATTCAGCTGTAAATACATTTTCCATTTCCAAACCATAAGTCTATTCTCATTCTTAAAAAATGCCATTTGCTGCAAACATTCTAATTTACCAACACATGCTCAGAGCATATTCCAGTTTGGATGTGCATGCTCTTCTACTTCTCTGTTGATAAGAGGATAGCCTTACAATAAAACAGAAAAGAGGAGAGAGTGAGAGAGAGTGAGAGTGAGAGTGAGAGCGCGCGAGCGCGAATGAAACGTACTGATGTCCAGGTGGTTTTTAAGTTCCTGTTTAATAGAAACACTCCAACTCATCTTCACCTTCAGGCTGGACTCCGCACACTGGTCTGCAATGAAGTACAATGAGGACTTTATTAATAAGGACATTGATGTGACATGAATAAGGGCTGTGACAGCTAGCCCAATCTGAGGCATTTGACTCAAATTAAACGAGCCATCGCCAATTGACTAATGATGGTTGACACCTGGCAATCAGACCTGCCAACATAGGGAAAATGTTTTGAGTATCACACTTGCACGCTTTCTCGCCGCTTTCGCGCACCATAACAACACGCCACCATACAGTATTACTAGCCTGGAAATCAGACGAATCTGCCAGTGCGAAAAAGAAAAGAAAAGAAGCTCTTGGCAGATTTGGTCTGGCCCCGCTCGGTTATGATTGGATTTCGCTGCCCCCGAAGTCGTGGGGCTCACCAAAGAGCGTTTAGCATGCTGGGAACTGGAGTTATGGCAGAGGAACTGGGAGACAGAGTGTGGAATCGTGTCCAAAGAGACAATGAAAGTATAAGGGATTTTGTTAACAGTTTTCACTCTTTGCGCCATAGGTGGAGGCCTGAAATTGATGAGGGGGAATTAATCAAACTAATCCTTAAAAATATTAGATCTAGGTGTCCGATTTAGAGATTTTGTTCTGGGCAGAAAGAAAAAAAATTTGTTTATTTTTTTCATCGCGAACGCAGCGGAAGGAGGCGCGCCTCCGCGCAAGTGGAGCCTACTATGAAACCGTGCTTGGGTTGTGTCTCTGTGTCTCTGTGTGTGTCTCTGTGTGCAGTATGTCTGCACTGCCTGTGTGCAGCCAAGTAAATGTCCAATATAGAAAAGTGCCCAAATCGCTCCCAAACTTTTTCTACCCCCCCTAAGTGGGGGTCTACGAACGGATACTTTGGCCTCGGATTTTGGCTCCGCGCCCCGGAAGTGGGTGAAACAGGCACTTCAAACACTTTGTTGAATTGTTCAAAAACATTCAATTTTCTTTTTTTGTGAATTTGTATTTTTCTAAGATAATCCTTTTAACGCAGAATTCTTTGTTTTTTTTTGTTGTTTTTTTAATATTTTTTTTTCATTATTATTATTTTTTTTTTCGTTCGCTTCCCGCGTTCACGCGTCTTACTTGTTCTAATGCTGGGATTTGCATGGTCATATTCATAATGGTCTTTTGTATGTTTTGTGAGGTTATACAACAAAACGATTTATTTTATGCAAAGGATAATTGACGGCTATTCGGTCATTGTTGAAAAATAAACCCGACGGGGTAATTAAATCCTGAAAGTAAACACACTCGCCCGATTTGTTTTCACGGACCGCTTGCCCCCAGTGGTTCTTGTATTCTTATATTGGTTTTACTGATGTTACGCTTAGGAATACCTAGTGGCGACCGCTCCGAGGTCGGCGGATTCGGGAGCGACCGTGTTTTGGGGCTTGTATTCAATAAAACACTACAAACCTATCGTGTACACTACAGGTTTAAACCACTAGCACATACCTATCCGGTACAACTTTACTAAATGTTGTAAATTAAACAGTACATACCTATCCTGTGCAACTTTAATACAGGTTGCATCGTTGCATCAAACAGTCCACGTCCCTGGTCTGTCTCTCGCTGTCCCTTTGACAACGTTGAGTATGTTTGGGAGGCCATCTCTCTAGATACGGTAGACCTCTCCTTGTGGTGCTCTGTGGAAATCATCAGTAGAAATTACTTTTGGTTATCATTCAGTAACCTTACATTGTGCCATGTAATCAAATCACACTAGACGTTTACCATGTTCTGTTCAGTTGAAAGGTGCAGTCACTAGGTGTGCTACAGTAAGTGCTAAAATAATTGTCCCCATCCTGATGTAAACACCAGGTGAAAATGCAAATTAATTTAAATAAATGGAGAAAAAAATCCCAGTAATTGATACAAGTAACTAAAAATTGTCGATCTCAACATCATCATCGTGAGCTTGTGGATCGGCTATTTAAGTGACTTTATTGGTCCTGGTTTGTGTTTTTCGAAATATGGTCACCCTAACGTACGTAAAACGTGTTTACAAACCTGCAGCGTGTAGTTTGGTGGTGTGTATGCAACATTCTAGCCTTGGATCATACATGTATTCTATCGATTTTTACATTTGCAAATCTATGTTCGTCTTGGTCATTATTCCCCAATTGTCACTGGAGTGAACATCGGCCTGTAAAGTCTGTATTTCTCCGAACATTTACAAACGCAAAACCTGGTAGTCAAGGATGTTAACTAGGAATTTGGAATCTTTGTGCACTGTATTAGTCCGTATTTTTCAATTGATATGCATTTTAATCCCATCTGTGCAAGAACCCCATTTACCCCGTTTACTTTACATTGAGTGTAATACCGGCTTTCACCTGATGCGCCCCGCCACTAAGGAAGCTAAATTAAGGAAAGGACACCAAAGTAATTTTCTCTATCCAGACATTCCAGCAGGCAGATTCCTCGCTACACATGTGACGATATGAAAATCACAATTATTGTGGCCAAAATAAGAGCAATTCACGATTGATAGAAAACGGACTGGATTCACTTGACCTGTAATTTTTTAACAAATATATTTATTGTCTGTCACTCAGGACAATTTTTAAACATCCAACAGCCTTTCTTGACAGTCGCATATTATTTGCTCAAAAAAATGTTTTTAATAACATTTTAAAAGGTATAAATATCCAACAGATGCTGACTCACACGGATGTAGAGAAAGACAACGGAATGTAAACGGAATGTAAAAGATATTTCACTTTCAAAGATATTTGGGGTAATTTTATCATCTATTTATTCTTTTGTGAGCACCCCCGACAGTTTTTAAGTTGCTTGCTTCAGTATTTAGATATTTGATATCTAAATACCGATGTTTTCATTTTCACAAACATTTTTTAAAAATACATGTAAAAAGTAAAAGAAAAAACATGGCTCCCTCACACATTAGAAGGATGCCAGAACCAAGGATGGGTGTTTTTGATGAATCTATCATGATTGAAATAGAGTTTGAAGTTACAATGGGTTTGTATAGGATATTTGATATTCATTTTATCAGGCACTGATAAGATGAATATCAAATATCTAAATACTGAATCAAGCAACTGAAAAACTGTCTGGGGTGATCACAAAAGCCTGAGTTGACGTTAAAATGAACCCAATCATGTTTGAAAGTAAAATATCCCTATAAGCAATCTCAACTTCAAGTAATCATTCACAATATAAGGTGCCACTGCAAAGACACAGCCTACAGGGGAAAATGTCAATGAATTAATTGACTCAATAACTTAATTCAGAAGTAAGTTTCTCAGCTGCATTTAAAAGACATTTTCGTTATTATATTAAGCCTTAACATTTCTTAATGGCCTAATATAGGGTGCGTTTGGAAATTAAGCACTGAGCGCACTGGCCCATACAGACTAATATGCGAGTGCGCTCCCGGTGCGCATTCCGAACGCACCATAGATCAAAATGATAATGTGAACAGTTGTGGCTGTTTTCTGAGTGTTTCCTTAATTTTAGACTTCTTAGTCGATTACTGTAAATGTTGTTTAAACCAGTGAAATTGCTGCATATGATGCATCCATATCAAGGGCCCAATTGATACAAAAACCCATGGCAAATAAAGTCGGTCTTCTACGCCAGTGTTTATCAACCCTGGCAAACGGCCCATTTTTGTGCCGGGAGTACTGCTACGGTGTTCCGCGCCGATTGAAGGTGTGAAAAAAATATATATGTATTTTTTTTTATATTTTCGCTCCCGTTTTAGGATTATTACGGTCATTTCCGGGTCGCGCGGCCCAATTATTAGTTACGTTAATGTTTGGGCTGGGATGCTTTCCAGGGCCGTCGATATATAACCGGAAAACTCCTCCCAAAACACACTCGCCCCCATTTCTTTTCGCGGACCGGCGGTTCTTGTATTCCTGTGTTTGTTTTACTGAGGATAAGGTTAGAAATAAGTTTACGGTTAGCCATATTATTAGTTTTACTGAGGTTACGTTTAGGAATAAGGTTAGGTTTAGGCATAGTTTAATGAGGTTACGTTTAGGAATACAAGGTGTGTGTGTGTGTGTGTGTGTGTGTGTGTGTGTGTGTGTGTGTGTGTGTGTGTATATATATATATATATATATATATATATATATATATATATATATATATATATATATATATATATCGTATATCTAGGTGTGCCCTGGGATCTTTTGGCTATGCCAGGTGTGCCTTGGCACAAAAAAGGTTGATAAACACTGTTCTACGCCACTGGTATATAGAGTTCCGAAAGAGTTACCTAACGTAACGTTTGCAAATGTATTTACAAAACTGCAGTGTGTAGTGTGATGCTGTGTATTAGTGATGTTCGGGTCGGGTGTTTTCATGACCCGACCCGCCCCGCCACGGAACCCAACCCGCCTCAACCAACCCATATATAAATCTATGGCTCAACCCGCCCCAGCCCCGCGGGTCGTACCTTTAATTCTGTAATATCCCACTGAGCCATAGTCGTCTATTAGACCTCCGTCTAAAACTGGGTTATAATTGGTCTAAAAGTTAAAGTTTTTTCAACGTCTTTTCTTAGCCTAGACGTTGATTAGCTGTTTTTTAAGCGTCTATATATAGACCATCTATATTATAGACGTCATTTCAACGGCTATGATATAGACGGTCTATATATAGACGCTTAAAAAACAGCTAATCAACGTCTAGCCTAGACCTTAGACGTATTTTAGACGTCTAATAGCCCGAAAAATGCTCAGTGGGATCATGAAGGTTAGAAAATAATCTTCAAGTATACACCCCAAGTGTATTCAAACTGTTTTATTGTTATTATTCTTATTAGGAATAAAGAAAAAACAAGAGTATTGATTATTATTATTTTTTTGCATGTGAGAGCGGCTGACCCGCTCACCCGCAGCCCGCATAATTGCCTCTGAAATCCTTACTCGACCACCCGCGCTGCGGGTTGACCCGCGGGTTACGGGTCAGCCCGCTCACATGCAGTGTGAAGTGTGATGCTGTGTATGTAACACACATACATGCAGTGTGTAGTGTGATGCTGTGTATGTAACACACATACATGCAGTGTGTAGTGTGATGCTGTGTGTGTAACAGACATACCTGCAGTGTGTAGTTCGGTGTTGTGTAGTGTCTCTATCTCTCTCTGGAAGAGGTTGCACATGAACTCTGCAGCCGCACTGAGGCGCTCCAACACAAACACTCTGACAAGCTTCACACAACAAACATCAGCACCACGCTGCTGTTTGTCCAAAACACACAATATCTCCTCTCCCACCAACGCCATGTGTTCATTTATCTTCAGCCGTACAGACTCCATTGTTTTTACCTCCATTATGAGACGGTTTTCACCTCCTTTGTGAGACGGTTTTCACCTCCTTTATGACACGGTTTTCACCTCCTTTATGAGACGGTTTTCATCAGGCGCTATGATGTTCCAACGCAATGAAGAACCAAACTTTCCTTTGTTGTGAAAAACAACACGCTCTGCTTGCGGAAGTTCCGGATCAACGTGTTTAACGCATGCGCAATAATGTATCCAGGCACTGTTGCTTTAATGCCTTTCGCCACCTGGTGGAGGAGATGTGTAACTGTCACAATGATAGACAGAGACAGACAGACAGACAGACAGACAGACAGACAGACAGACAGACAGACATATACTGTTGTTTAAAATATTAGATGCATACTATAGAAACTATCACCGACTGACTCGTTAACCAGATCCAACGCCACTTCGAGAATATGCTTTAGGCTGTGCTAACCAACTGGATTATCTTTGATGCTTCTCTTTGATGCTTCTTTGATGCTTCTCTGAACTACCGAGGGGTGTTAAGCCCCTCTTATAATGCTGGCTGCGGTCCTGACATCACTATGGTGATGTCAGATAGTGTCAGACGTCTCTATATAATATATAGAGAGCTGCCTATGTTAGTTATGCCCAAATATGGGACCATGACGTCAGTCCTGGACGTGATGGTTATGTCTATACATGGAGTTTCTGGGAAGGGTTCGCTGATGTCAGACTCCGTATATGGCACGTTTAGGTCCCTATGACGACTTTGCATGTATATCGTCTCCATCTATGGGGATCTCCATATATAGGCTATTGCTGGCAAATATGCCCTGAATGTTTTCTACACATACAATAGCCTACATCCATCTACGAAAATAGCCGATCTGGAAGCTCACAATGTGTCGAGCTTGTAGATCTGCTTCTGCTAATGTTGTAGAAAAGAAAAGTGTAGAAAGAAACGTGAATAAAATAGCCTACAATATGCAAGTATAATCAATATGGTTTTTCATTTTTCAGAGGCGAACATGACGACCTGCTCACATTATTGAGTCATTTAAAAATTGCGAACAGCAAAGTTAACAAATCAAATAATGCTCAAACATACACATACATACTACAGCGTCACAAATCAAACCTGTAATTACATCTCTCTCATAAGGTAGGCTATGTACAGTGGTTCTCAACCTATGGGTCGGCACCCCCAGGGTCTTTGTTACATGTGTGTGATTTTTGGGGCGCTGTCCCCAGATGACAGTGAAGTGATAATTTAAGGACCTTTAAGACCTTTTTAATACCAAATAAAAAGAAGAAAGACAACAAAGAAAGAGACCATTACAGCATAAAAGGTAATCAACAAACTAACTGATAAAAAATTGGCCAAATTGTCAAATAGCATAAGAAAGAGGCAAACATTTTGAAAATAGCCGATCTTCAAGCTCACAACGCGAGGCGTTTGTGAGCTTGTAGATGAATTGCTGCCCATTTTCTAGTCCTTAGTCCTTAGTCCCAGTAGTCTTAATCACTCTTCTTAAACATAAATGTGCAGTTTGTGACGCTCCGACAGTATGAACACCTTTGGAGGTGTTGGGGGGAACACGGTGATTTGCTGACAGTCCATCCATCGTTAAGCAGAGACGTTTTTATTTTATTTTATTCCGGTCAGTCTTTCAGGGGCAGGCAAGAGCTCACATGGGCAGGAAACGGTCTGCCTTAATGGTGGGTGGTGGCTATAGGCTTCTGACCTGAAATGAATCAACACAATCAATATGTGTTTAATCCAATAGAGGGAATAGAGGGAGCCACACACAACAACACCATGACCAAGACCAGTCTCCCATCTGCAACACATAGAAAACACACCTGGGCTGATGCAAATATTCATAAATGAATGATTAATGTCTGTCTGCTTATCTGAACAAAACGCCTAAATGTATGAGATATTTATTTGCTCAGTGGGGTTAATTTCTTTCTATTCACTCTGTGAATAATCCATTACAACCGGGAAAACTTTAGCGTTGGCTATTCAAAAATAGCAGATGTACACGCTCGCAGCGTGGCACTTCGTGCCGCACTGCAAGCTTGTATATCTGCTATTTTTCAACAAAAAAAAACTTACATCTTGAAAATGTTGAATCATTTTTTTAACACAAATCTTCTCTTCTGGGGGTGCCTGGCACAAAACATATTCAGATGGGGGTCTCCACGGCCAAATATATATCAATTTGTAGGTCCTCCTTGGCACGAAAAAGTTTGAAGACTATACTGATGGCATTTGAAGAATTGGCCTCAGGTCTTAATGGGATAACCAATATTAGATTTAACTTTTTCCAATAATCATCATGATCAACTGAATTATGGGTGTTTCACAGCTTCTCTGCTGTAAACACCTGAACCAGAATGATGGCATTATTAGGTCTGCTCTGAGATGTTGATGTGTATGAAGATCAGTGGTGGAAAGTAACTAAGTACATTTACTTAAGTACTGTACGTAAGTACAATTTTGAGGTATTTTTTATTTTACTTGAGTATTTCCAATTTCCAATACTTTTACTTCTACTCCACTACATCTCAGAGGCAAATATTGTACTTTTACTCCACTACATTTACTTGAAAACTTTAGTTACTAGTTACTTTTCAGATATAAACTATGATATAATGAAACACACAGTAACCACTTTAGCCATATTTTATACATAGGCTATTTGAAAATAGCCGATCTACAAGCTCACAACGCGTCGCATCGCGGCGCGTTGTGAGCTTGTAGATCTGCTATTTTCAAATATTTAGTACTTTGAATTTTGGTACTTTAAGTACATTTTGATGCCAATACTTTTGTACTTTTATTCAAGTAAATTTTGAATTCTGGACTTTTACTTGTAACAGAGTATTTTTATATTGCAGTATCAGTCAAGGGACTTCAATGTTTTTCATGCCCAAGATATGTTGTATACAATTGTTTTGCAGTTTAAACTTTTTCATAGTAATAGTATTGTAATAGACCTTACTCTCAGGTATGAGAAATGTAAAGAGCCCGCCCACAGAATATTTATACTGTAAGCATTAATAACGGAGGCAGAACTTCCAATGGACATAAACAGGATACTTTATGTAACTATACTAAAGCAGAAACACTAATAAAAGATGATAGGTAACCATAGGCAAATCTCATTACAATTCATTAAATGATCCAATATAAACTATAGTCCTAATTAAAACAGCTCGAGCATAAATTCATGAACACATAGACATAATCATACAATTGTACTAAACTCTAAAACTACTACTTAACTTTCCAAGGATAGGAGACCCCCAACGGGTCTAGGCTTTGGCGCTGGTTCAGCAGACTTTGACAGTTTTGTGTGAGTTGTGTCTGCCCGTCCAACACCGTGAGCAGCCTCCGTTGGCTTTAGGAGACAACTCGCACAACTGGATAGCGGGATGAAGCACTCCTATTTCGTCCCCGCTATACTAATATCTCGCCCTGCCTAGCGCAGCAACCTGTCCCTCGCCCTCCTATCTATCTTCACTGCCGGCAGCCACCCCCCTCAGTGAGTGCAAGACAGAAGCTCAGCTGGCTTCGCCCTTAAACTTGAACAAGCTCCGCTCTCCAGACACAACTTGTCTCTTCTGAGTTCACACTTTTATAGTCCCCCGTCACCCTCAACACAATCATGTCCAGCCGTGATTGATCAGCGTCTGTCAGTCACCATCAGGTGCGTGCCATCAGCCTGTGATTGACACGCGTCATTGTCAACGTCACTCATAGTGCAGGTTCACTACAGTATTCAGAGTGTACAAATAATACTTACTCCAATAATGTACCCGGTAGTAATAGTTTAAAGGTGGGGTAAGTGATTTTATTTTGTTAAGATAAGTGTTAAATTGCTCTATATTCTGATAGTAATCATTGCTATATAGCAGGGCTACTCAACTTAAGATGGCTCAGGGGCCACTCAGCAAAATACCAAAAGTCCAAGGGGCCGCCATAAAAATGACGGTCCTATTTTGGATTTTTCGATTTTGTAACGCACAAGAAAATGTACATTTTGACATCATATTATTTTCACTGTACCAGTTTATTTTGTGTTGTGTGCGCGGCCGGAAAAATTTGGGGGTCAAACCCCCCCAAAAACCCGAAATGCATAGAAAACTATGCATTATACCTGTAACAATTGACGCACCTGTATGTATGTCTGTCTGTTTGTTTTTGAAAAATGTTTTAGCAACCCATATATTTGAACGGAAATGTATATTTTTATCCTGTGCTTAAAAAAAAAAAAAAAAAAAGATTTTTTTTTTTTTTTTTGACCATGAGGGGGCCACCAAGACGCTGCGATCGGGCTGCATGCGGGCCGCGGGCCGCGGGTTGAGTAGCGCTGCTATATAGAGTGTTTTTTCAGTAACAGGAGTCTCCCCGTCTCTCCAGCGCTTTATTAAAAAAAAAGATTACATTTTTCGGGCGGGATGCCAATTCTTTCCAAACAGGACAGATAAATCAGACAGGATATTACATACATAGATAGATACATAGATACATATTAGACAGGTGACATTGGAAGTGATGACAAAGAAATGAGCAGACACAAATGGAACTGGAACAATATAACATTTAAGCTGATATATGGGTACTCTCCTGATTGGTTGAAATGTTGTCATCCACCTGGAAACGTATTTTCTGTTTATTAAAGAGCTGGAGCTGAATTAACTTTCTGTGCCAATTTAGCTTAATAAAATGTATTTTCATTCTTGGTTCATTTAAAGCAGCACCCTGTAACTCCTCTACCCCAGATTTGAGCCCGGTTTCCTGTGCAAGTGCTGACATTTTTACCATTGAGCTAATAGAGCCTGCCTGCTTGTCAGAATATGGTGCTTTAACCTTTTAACCAAAACATCCCTTATCCTACCTTTGGGTACAAGGTATGTAGGCTGTAAATGTAATACCTACTCCAATAATGTATCCTGTAGTGATAGTAAACCTGACTATGTCCTTTATTATGTTGTGGTCCCTTGGGTGTTCGAGCCAAGGTTAAAGGGGCCGTAACAGTGATGATGTCGTCTGTCTTTCTCACATCAACCAAATATGGACTTGAAGGATAAAAAAAGGGGGGAAAAGTAAAGAAGATTATATAAAAAATAAAAGATAATCAACAGAGAAACAGTTTATCACCCATTGTTAAGAATTGGGAAATATCATTTTGTACCAAAACATCTAAAATGATTAGTTATTAACACAAAATGTTGGGTGAAAATATATTCTTATAACATTTATATATATATGAATTACATAATGATTTGTGCAATGTTTTGGTCTGGTTTCCTTTTTTTTCCATCTTAACTTGCACTTTCCCCTGTGTGAGTCCTCATATGTGATTTCAGATGACCTGTTCGACCAAAGCCTTTAGCACACACTTTACAAGTAAAGGGCTTTTCCCCTGTATGAGTCCTCATGTGTTGTTTTAGTTCATCACTTCGACCACATCCTTTACCACAAACTGTGCAAGCAAAGGGCTTTTCCCCTGTATGAGTCCTCATGTGTTTTTTCAGATGACTAAAACCTTTACCACAAACTTTGCAAGTGAAGGGCTTTTCCCCTGTATGAGTCCTCATGTGTTGTTTTAGTTCATCACTTCGACCACATCCTTTACCACAAACTGTGCAAGCAAAGGGTCTTTCCCCTGTATGAGTCTTCATGTGTGATTTCAGATTATTCATTTGACTACAGCCTTTACCACAAACTTTGCAAGTGAAGGGCTTTTCCCCTGTATGTTTCCTCATGTGTGTTTTCAGATGACTCATATGACTAAAACCTTTACCACAAACTGTACAAGTAGAGGGCTTTTCACCTGTATGAGTCCTCATGTGTCGTTTTAGCTCATCACTTCGACCAAAGCCTTTACCACAAACTTCGCAAGTGAAGGGCTTTTCCCCTGTATGTGTCCTCATGTGTGTTTTCAGATGACTCATTTGACTAAAACCTTTACCACAAACTTTGCAAGTAAAGGACTTTTCCCCTGTATGAACTGTGTGCCTCTTCAGACTTACCTTGCGACTTAACATTTTGGCACACTCTGTACCACTAAAACATTTCTTCCCTGTGTGACTCTTCATGGAGTGAGTTTGTTTTGACGATGGCAGGTTCTGGGACAGCTTGTGGCTTAAAGACTTAAATCTTTGTTCCTCCACATTTTGTGTCTTGGGTGAAGTCAGTGTGTTTACAACCGACTGACCTTCCCTGGTGTCCTCCCACTCATCACTGTCTTCAGTGACGTCAGATTCAGAACAGTGTGAAGAGAGGAGCTGGTCATCACTAGTTGGTTGTGATGTTCCACAGTCCTTTACATCAGCTTGTGTTTTCATGTGTTCAGTTGAGGTGCTGGCTACAGGCTCTCTCTCTCTGTTTTCATCATCAGCTTCACTTTTCACTGCTAGTAATGTCAACGTTGAGCCACCAGCCTCTTCTGGTCTTTGAAGTAGCTCCTCCCGTTCCTCTTTAATGTGTGGCGGTTGTGGTTCCTCCTTGACCAGACTGGGGCTCCTCTCCTCATGTTGTCGAAGTTGTGGTTCGTCCTGGACCAGACTGGGGCTCCTCTCCTGCAATTCAGGGAAAACCTCCTCTTTACACAGAGGGAGGGGCAGGATGTCTAGGGGGGGGGGAAATATAGAATGAGAGATATATATAGAATAAATGGAACTTAGAACTTTACTTTATTTCACGCAGTGTTTTATAGCTTTGGTGGTTGTAAATTCAGCTGTAAATAAATTTTCCATTTCCAAACCATAAGTCTATTCTCATTCTTAACTCTCTCAGTGCCAAGCCCCGAGTTATCCCGAGTTTTTTCTGAATGCAGAACAAAAAATCCTGAGTTTTTAGAAGAAAAAAAAAATGAATATATATATATATATTTCTTTTTTTAATGTTCAGAACCCAAGATATCATTATCTGAAGATTTGCAGCTCCATCCACTCTTTGTTTAACTTATAACTGAAAAAGGCTGTATCTCGCTTCCTAAGCACTTTTTTTTTACTTTGAAAAAAAAGAAAGAAAAATTGCTGGCACAGTATGAACATATTTTTTTATTTTATTGGCACTGAGAGAGTTAAAAAATGCCATTTGCTGCAAACAGTCTAATTTACCAACACATGCTCAGAGCATATTCCAGTTTGGATGTGCATGCTCTTCTACTTCTCTGTTGATAAGAGGATAGCCTTACAATGAAACAGAAAAAAGGAGAGAGAGAGAGAGAGAGAGAATGAAACGTACTGATGTCAAGGTGGTTTTCAGGTTCCTGTTTAATAGAAACACTCCAACTCATCTTCACCTTCAGGCTGGACTCCGCACACTGGTCTGCAATGAAGTACAATGAGGACTTTATAAGGGCTGTGACGTCCAGCCCAATCTGAGGCATTTGACTCAGATTAAACGAGCCATCACCAATTGACTAAAGATGGTTGACACCTGGCAATCAGACCTGCCAACATTGGGAAAATGTTTTGAGTACCACACTCGCACACTTTCTCGCCGCTTTCGCGCACCATAACAATACTCCACCATACAGTATTACTAGCCTGGAAATCAGACGAATCTGCCAGTGCGGAAAAAATAAAAAATAAGCTCATGGCAGATTTGGTCTGGCCCCGCTCGGTTATGATTGGATTTCGCTGCCCCCGAAGTCGTGGGGCTCACCAAAGAGCACCTACCAAGTTTGGGGCATTTAGCATGATGGGAACTGGAGTTATGGCAGAGGAACTGGGAGACAGAGTGTGGAATCGTGTCCAAGGAGACAATGAAAGTATAAGGGATTTTGTTAACAGTTTTCACTCTTTGCGCCATAGGTGGAGGCCTGAAATTGATGAGGGGGAATTAATCAAGCTAATCCTTAAAAATATTAGATCTAGGTGTCCGATTTTGAGATTTTGTTCTGGGCAGAGAGACAATTTTTCGTTTCGTTTTTTCATTCTAATGCTGGGATTTGTATGGTCATATTCATAATGGTCTTTTATATGTTTTGTGAGGTTATAAAACAAAAGTGATTTATTTTATCCAAAGGATAATCTACGGCGATTCGGTCATTGTTGAAAAATAAACCCGACAGGGTGATTAAATCCTGAAAGTAAACAGCATCACCCAATTTGTTTTCACGGACCGCTTGCCCCCAGCGTTTTTTTTTCTCGTTTTACTGAGGTTACGTATAGGAATACCTAGTGGCGACCGCTCCGAGGTCGCCGGATTTGGGAGCGAGCGTGTTTTGGGGCTTGTATTCAATAAAACACTACAAACCTATCCTGTACACTACAGGTTTAAACCACTAGTACATAAAACAGTACCTATCATACCTATCCTGTACAACTTTACTAAATGTTGTAAATTAAACAGTACATACCTATCCTGTGCAACTTTAATACAGGTTGCATCGTTGCATCAAACAGTCCACGTCCGTGGTCCGTCTCTCGCTGTCCCTTTGACAACGTTGAGTAATTTTGGGAGGCCATCTCTCTAGATACGGTAGACCTCTCCTTGTGGTGCTCTGTGGAAATCACCAGTAGAAATGACTTTTGGTTATCATTCAGTAACCTTACATTATACCATGTAATCAAATCACACTAGACTTTTACCATGTTCTGTTCAGTTGAAAGGTGCAGTCACTAGGTGTGCTTCAGTAAGTGCTAAAATAATTGTCCCCATCCTGATGTAAACACCAGGTGAAAATGTAAATCAATTTAAATAAATGAAAAAAAAATCCCAGTAATTGATACAAGTAACAAGAAATTCCTGATCCACAAGCTCAACATCATCATCGTGAGCTTATGGATCGGCAATTTAAGTCACTTTATTGGTCCTGGTTTGTGTTTTTGGAAATATGGTCACCTTAACGTACGTAAACCGTACGTTACCTGCAGCATGTAGTTTGGTGGTGTGTATGCAACATGCTAGCCTTGGATCATACATGTATTTTATCGATTTTTACATTTGCAAATCTATGTTCGTCTTGGTCATTACTCCCCAATTGTCACTGGAGTGAACATCGGCCCGTAAAGTCTGTATTTCTCCGAACATTTACAAATGCAAAACCCGGTAGTCCACGATGTTAACTAGGCATTTGGAATCGTTGTGCACTGTATTAGTCCGTATTTTTCAATTGATATGCATTTTAATCCCATCTGTGCGTGAACCCCATTTCCCCCCCCCCTGTTTACTTTACACCAAGGAAGCTAAATTAAGGAAAGGACACCAAAGTCATTTTCTCTATCCAGACATTCCAGCCGTCAGATTCGTCGCTACGCATGTGACGATATGAAAATCACAGTTATTGTGGCCAAAATAAGAGCGATTCACGATATTAATCGCAATTTATGCAAATTAAGCTTATACAATTTTAAAATGATAGAAAACGGACTGGATTCACTTGACCTGTAATTTTTTAACAAATATATTTATTGTCTGTCACTCAGGACAATTTTTAAACATCCAACAGCCTTTCTTGACAGTCACATATTTCCAATAGATGCTGACTCACACGGATGTAGAGAAAGATAACGGAATGTAAACATGTTAAAGTGATATTTCACTTTCAAAGATATTTGGGGTAATTTTATCATCTATTTAGGCTTTTGTGAGCACCCACGACAGTTTTTAAGTTGCTTGATTCAGTATTTAGATATTTGATATCTAAATGCAAACCCATTGCAGCTTTTTTCATTTTCAAACATTTTTTTAAAATACATGTAAAAAGTAAAAGAAAAAGACATGGCCCCCTCACGCATTAGAACGACAATATCAGTCACCAGAACCAAGGATGGGTGTTTTTGATGAATCTATCATGATTAAAATAGAGTTTGTATGAATATCAAATATCTAAATATAGCTGCAAGCAGCAATAATACGGGACCAGTGAATAGAGAGAGAGAGAGAGAGAGAGAGAGAGAGAGAGAGACTAGATTGAAGAGAAAGAGAGAGAGAGAGAGAGAGACTAGATTGAAGAGAGAGAGAGAGAGAAACGGAATGGATTGGAGAGAGAGAGAGAGAGAAACGGAATAGATTGAAGAGAGAGAGAGAGAGAGAGAGAGATAGAGAGAGAAACGGAATAGATTGAAGAGAAAGAGAGAGAGAGACATGGAAACGGAATAGATTGAAGAGAGAGAGAGAGAGAGAGAGAGAGCGAGAGAGCCATGGAAACAGAATAGATTGAAGAGAGAGAGAGAGAGACATGGAAACGGAATAGATTGAAGAGAGAGAGACATGGAAACATAATAGATTGAAGAGAGAGAGATGGAAGCAGAATGGATTGATTGGACATCAACCTATTGCCATTAACAGGAATCGAACCCTCAACCTTTGGATTGACAGGCTGCAACACTACCAATAGTGCTATAGCTTTGTCCAGGCTGAGGTTGTCTGTTGAATATAAAAGTGAACCAGTGAAAGCAGCCGATCTACAAGCTCAGAAACACGTTGCTATCTGAAAAGTTTTGAGATTGTAGATCGGCCATTTTCAGAATGAAGTATGTCATTCATTGCAAAAACATACCCTCTCAAATAAGCATTTCAGGTTATCTTTAACAATTGCACATGTATTAACTGACACAATCATGTTGTGTTCAATGCAACTTTAATGAAGTCCGCATCAAGTGAGGCTTGAACTGGCGACCTTCAGGTTGTGAGGCACACGTTTAAGCGAGAAGCCATTGGACCAACAGACAAGAACCTGTGAAAAAGGAGATCAAACAGATGATACAGTTTCACGCAAATAGCTGAAAAATCCTGGGTTTAAGTGTTTTTCAAACTGCTCAAAATTGCGGACAATCTAAGGGCGGAGCTTACTGTTCAACGTGATAGATGTGTTCCTCATGAGTCAAGGCACATGTGTAAGCAGGTTTAATGGCTGTCGGCCAAACGAGGCATGACTTTTGCCTGTTTAAAGTTTTCATTTTCAAAAAAATCCCTATAGCGCCCCCCTTTGACCAATTGGAGTAAGATTGGTTTCAGTGATATTTGGAATGACCCTCAACATTACCGCAAAGTTTCAAGGAAATGTGAGTCTGCATGTATGTGTTAGGGGCAGATGAATAATTGTCATAAAACTGCAATATTCATTCGCTCATTAAAGCTTCATTTTTTCACTTATGGAAAATCCGCTGCATCAGTTTGTCGGCATAGGTCCAAAGTTCATGTGTAAAAAGTTTCGTGCAGATTACTCAAAAATCCCAGGAGGAGATAGGTTTTAACTGTTTTTCATATCATTCAAAATGGTGGGAGATCTAAAGGTCAGAGGTCAAAAGTCAGAGGGTAAAAGTTGTTCATCATGAGTAGACGCATGTGTGTATTGAAGTTTTGTGGCTGTAGGTCAAACAGGGCATGAATTGTACCTGTTCAAAGTTGGCATTTTCAATTGAGTGCTATAGCGCCACCTTTTGACGAAAGATTGTGAGATTTATTTCTTGATAGTTTTTCATGACCATCTATCATATGGCCGAGTTTCGTGAAAAGCGTATGCACGGTTCAGCCAGAACTGTGAAAAGTGGCAGAAGAAGAATCGGAAGAATAATGCCAATATCAAAACGGAGCCATGCTGGCAGCCTGGCCCCGTAAATACTGAATCAAGCAACTGAAAAACTGTCTGGGGTGATCACAAAAGCCTAAGTTGACGTTAAAATGAACCCAATCATGTTTGAAAGTAAAATATCCCTGTAAGCAATCTCAACTTCAAGTAATCATTCACATAATAAAGTGTGAAATCACCTTATATTGTGAAATCATTCACAATATAAGGTGCCACTGCAAAGACACAGCCTAGAGGGGAAAATGTCAATTAATTAATTGACCCAATAACTTCATTCAGAAGTAATCAAAGATGACATCTCTACTTCTATTGCTATATAAATAGCAATCTGACAATGTACAGTTAAAAGGGAACGGGTCATGCTGCCTATATAATATAATGCCTAATTTATACTTGGTTGACAGGTGCTTGTGATTGGTGCGGGGTAATGAATCACATCACCTGCCAATTGTGTGTCCCAAACATTTGTGCGTCCTAAAGGAAGTTACGTATATTCAGTCCCGCAATCATTCCTGGCCCCTCGCGTCGTACAAAAAGTCGTCCGTGTGCAGCTCGTGAAAAAGTGGAGATATTTGACTAAACACACGTTTTATGGCAGAACTTTCACATGGATATGAAACTAGAGGACAAAATATGACTCCACGTCTTAGGAATTAATTATTGGGTGAGTGGAGACGGAGTTTAGAGCACTTTTATGGCCGCGCAGATCGGCACTACACAGTGGGGCACCGAGAGCGATCTATGACTGTGTATTTGGAATACTTGAAATGTATGTAAGATCACAGACATTCTAGGGCTAGTAACACACATACGCAGTGTGTAGTGTGATGCTGTGTATGTAACACACATACATGCAGTGTGTAGTGTGATGCTGTGTATGTAACACACATACATGCAGTGTGTAGTGTGATGCTGTGACTGTGTAACACACATACCTGCAGTGTGTAGTTCGGTGTTGTGTAGTATCTCTATCTCTCTCTGGAAGAGGTTGCACATGAACTCTGCAGCCGCACTGAGGCGCTCCAACACAAACACTCTGACAAGCTTCACACAACAAACATCAGCACCACGCTGCTGTTTGTCCAAAACACACAATATCTCCTCTCCCACCGACGTCATGTGTTCATTTATCTTCAGCCGTACAGACTCCATTGTTTTTACCTCCATTATGAGACGGTTTTCACCTCCTTTGTGAGACGGTTTTCACCTCCTTTATGGAACGTTTTTCATCAGGCGCTATGATGTTCCAGCGCAACGAAGAACCAAACTTTCCTTTGTTGTGAAAAACGACACGCTCTACTTCCGGAAGTTCCGCATCAACGTGTTTAACGCATGCGCAATAATGGATCCAGGCACTGTTGCTTTAATGCCTTTCGCCACCTGGTGGGGGAGATGTGTAACTGTCACAATGATAGACAGACAGACAGACAGACAGACAGACAGACAGACAGACAGACACAGACATTTACTGTTGTTTAAAATATATATATATCATCTATGCATGCAATAGCCTACATCTACGAAAATAGCCGATCTGGAAGCTCACAACGTGTCGAGCTTGTAGATCTGCTTCTGCTAATGTTGTAGAAAAGAATAGTGTAGAAAGAAACGTGAATAAAATAGCCTACAATATGCAAGTATAATCAATATGGTTTTTCATTTTTCAGAGGCGAACATGACGACCTGCTCACATTATTGAGTCATTTCAAA
This sequence comes from Gymnoscopelus braueri, assembly GCF_963280865.1. Lineage (NCBI taxonomy): Eukaryota > Metazoa > Chordata > Actinopteri > Myctophiformes > Myctophidae > Gymnoscopelus > Gymnoscopelus braueri. Next base: position 47,247,076 of record NC_137616.1, on the reverse strand, counting down.
ATTGCGAACAACAGCAACGTTAACAAAACAAATAATGCTCAAACATATCTACATACTACAGCGTCACAATATAATTATTTAATCAAACCTGTAATTACATCTCTCTCATACGGTATGCTATGTACAGTGGTTCTCAACCTATGGGTCGGTACCCCCAGGGTCTTTGTTACATGTGTGTGATTTTGGGGGGCTGTCCCCAGATGACAGTGAAGTGATAATTTAAGGACCTTTAAGACCTTTTTAATACCAAATAAAAAGAAGAAAGACAACAAAGAAAGAGACCATTACAGCATAAAAAGTAATCAACAAACTAACTGATCAAAAATTGGCCAAATTGTCAAATAGCATAAGAAAGAGGCAAACATTTTGAAAATAGCCGATCTTCAAGCTCACAACGCGAGGCGTTTGTGAGCTTGTAGATGAATTGCTGCCCATTTTCCCAGTAGTCTAATATTTTGTTATACAATGGCTCCTTAATCACTCTTAATCACTCTTCTTAAACTCTAAATAAATGTGCAGTTTGTGACGCTCCGACAGTATGAACACCTTTGGAGGTGTTGGGGGGAACACAGTGATTTGCTGACTGTCCATCCATCGTTAAGCAGAGACGTTTTTATTTTATTTTATTCCGGTCAGTCTTTCAGGGGCAGGCAAGAGCTCACATGGGCAGGAAACGGTCTGCCTTAATGGTGGGTGGTTGCTATAGGCTTCTGACCTGAAATGAATCAACACAATCAATATGTGTTTAATCCAATAGAGGGAATAGAGGGAGCCACACACAACAACACCATGACCAAGACCAGTCTCCCATCTGCAACACATAGAAAACACACCTGGGCTAATGCAAATATTTATAAATGAATGATTAATGTCTGTCTGCTTATCTGAACAAAACGCCTAAATGTATATGAGATATTTATTTGCTCAGTGGTGTTAATTTCTTGCTATTCACTCTGTGAATAATCCATTACAACCGGGAAAACTTTAGCGTTGGCTATTCAAAAATAGCAGATGTACAAGCTCGCAGCGTGGCACTTCGTGCCGCACTGCAAGCTTGTATATCTGCTATTTTTCAACAAAAAATAACTTACATCTTGAAAATGTTGAATCATTTTTTAACACAAATCTTTTCTTCTGGGTGTCCCTGGCACAAAACATATTCAGATGGGGGTCTCCACGGCCAAATATATATCAATTTGTAGGTCCTCCTTGGCACGGAAAAGTTTGAAGACTATACTGATGGCATTTGAAGAATTGGCCTCAGGTCTTAATGGGATAAACAATATTAGATTTAACTTTTTCCAATAATCATCATGATCAACTGAATTATGGGTGTTTCACAGCTTCTCTGCTGTAAACATCTGAACCAGAATGATGGCATTATTAGGTCTGCTCTGAGATCTTGATGTGTATGAAGATCAGTGGTGGAAAGTAACTAAGTACATTTACTTAAGTACTGTACTTAAGTACAATTGTGAGGTATTTTTTACTTTACTTGAGTATTTCCAATTTCCAATACTTTTACTTCTACTCCACTACATCTCAGAGGCAAATATTGTACTTTTACTCCACTACATTTACTTGAAAACTTTAGTTACTAGTTACTTTTCAGATATAAACTATGATATAATGAAACACACAGTAACCACTTTAGCCCTATTTTATACATAGGCTATTTGAAAATAGCCGATCTACAAGCTCACAACGCGTCACAACGCGTCGCATCGCGGCGCGTTGTGAGCTTGTAGATCTGCTATTTTCAAATATTTAGTAATTTGGTACTTTAAGTACATTTTGATGCCAATACTTTTGTACTTTTATTCAAGTAAATTTTGAATTCTGGACTTTTATACTTGTAACAGAGTATTTTTATATTGCAGTATCAGTCAAGGGACAGGGGACTTCAATGTTTTTCATGCCCAAGATATGTTGTATACAATTGTCTTGCAGTTTAAACGTTTTCATAGTAATAGTATTGTAATAAACCTTGTCTCAGGTTTTGCATCTAAAACTGTACGAAGGAAAGGCGAGCGTTTTGGTACAAACACCTTTTGATTAGGTGCCAAACAAAGCGCAAACGGGTTTGAGGAAGTGGCTGAGGAATGGCGTCGCAGGTACGCGGGGGTAAAACATTCCGCGACAACCCAAGAGTTACTACACTGAGCCAGAGACTGAAAGTAAATAAAGTGATGACTGGTAAAGTGGCCGCGGTGGAGGAGATACAGGAGAACATCGAGGCCGAGCCGAAAGAAAGTTTGGACCGAGACGAGCGCAACGGCGCACGGCCAAAGGACAGCAGCACGCGTGAAAAGCCTGGTAATGTCGCCAGAAGAGAAACCGAGGGAACCCCGCTGAGACTGCGGGGTCCCAGAGCTGCAAAGACCGGATCATTCCTCAGTAACAGGTTTGAGACAAACGATGAAGAGGAGGCCATGATTAAAGGCTTGAGAGGAGAGGAAGGGGATGAAGCCATGCACGCTGACATAATGGCTGCAATTGAAGTCGAGTCTAACTCAGTCCTGGCTAGCTTTGGCACTGAAGACTTAACAAAGATTGTGCTGATCACTATTAAAGCAGCAGTGCCAGCAATAGTCAAAGCGGTACAGAAACAACTGAGTGCGTCGGTGGACTGTTACAAACTTGACAAAACTATTCTTGAAAGCAGATATAGGGAAGACGAGCTGGAGCAGTACAGTCGAAAAGAAAATGTTCGCATCAATGGAGTCGAGGAAAAAGAAGGCGAAACGGAGGAGCAGCTGGTGGAGAAGGTTTGCCAACTAGCGACAGCGGCTGGTGCAAATATCACCGAAAGTGACATCTCCACAGCGCACCGTTTAGGACAAAGAAGACAAGGCAAGCATCGACCTGCAATAGTCAGATTTGTGAGCAGGAGGAAAAAATCGGAGCTGATGAAGAATAAAGCGGAGTTGAAAAAAGATGACCTGCACAAGGACATCTTCATCAACGAGGATCTTACACGCATGAGAAGTAAGCTCTTCTGGCTTGCCAGGGACAAATGTCAACATACATTCCTAAGGGTCGGCAGAATTATCTGTAAGACTGATGGCCGATATGTCACGATTAACACCCCAGATGATCTGTTCCTGATTGGATACGAGGACGTGGATTATAAAGATTTTGGTATAGACGTGTAGGACAGATATGGAGCACAGACAGAAGAGGCTGCGTCTGACCCAGGGGAGGAGGACAGGCCCCCAGGGGCTACGGATTCTTTCCTTGAATGTCTGTGGTATACGAAGTAAGTTGGATACTCCTGACTTTATTGACAAATGCAAAAGCTATGATGTACTCTGTTTCAATTAAACGAAAACTGATGATGCTGATACACCCGAGATGCTGGACAAATTTAAAGCAATGGGCTTCTTAATGTTTGCTAGTAACAGACACAAGTTAACAAACTGGCGCTCTGGGGGGGTGATAATAGCCGTGAACATGAAAATTGCAGATAAATGGGTGCAAAAAGGTATAAACAGTGACTTAGGTGTTTGCTTAAAATGTAATAAACATGCACTCAATTATGACAAAGATCTTGTGATACTAGCGGTCTATATTCCACCATACAAAACTAGATACTCAAATGTTGGCATGTTTGATGAACTGACGCGAATAATAGCCGACATTGGATTGGAAAATAATTATTTTCTTATCTGTGGTGATATGAATGCCCATACACAGGAAAGGGACGACTTTGTCCTATATGAGGGAGATAAATGGAATCAAGATAAAGATGTTTGTGAAAACGAGTGTCATGTGGGAATGATGGAAATGTTTAATATCCCTCTAGAGAGAAAATCAGCTGATGTACACAGAGACTTCGGAAATTATGGCAATGCACTGTTAGATCTGTGCAGAAATCTTGAGCTATGCATACTGAATGGAAGGTGTGGGGAAGACATACATATTGGGAAAGCAACTACAGTTGAAAATAGTGTAATTGATTACATGATAGGTTCCCCCTTTATTGTGAGTAAGGTGAGAGGTTTCTGTGTACATGAATTCGACTATTTGTTTTCTGATAAACACTGTATGGTGGAAGTGACCCTGGAGGTAAATATGGAAAGGGTTCATTATCAGGCTGAGGGCCCCATGGAACATATTGTAAATAGTGGAAGTCAACTAATTGGTAAATGGGATGCACACAAGGTAGATGAGTATATAAAACACATCCAGCTTGATAAGCTGAATAAACTGTTGCTTGACCAAGGAAACTTATCAGTAGATGAAGTGACAAAAGAAGCATGTAGTATTTTGATTAGTAGCGCAGCAGCCACATTTCCTAAAACAGTGGCTCGACACAGAAATGACAAGAAAGTAAATAAAAACGTAGTGTGGTTTGATAAAGAATGTAGATTAAAAAGGCAAAAATACCTCAAAGCAAAAAGAATGTTTAAATTACATAGAAATGAGGCTACTATCAAAAATGTAAGGGTAAAAAGTAAAGAATATAAGAAAGAGCTGTTCAAAGCCCAGAGGGAACATAAAAATAAATTTAATAAGGAACTGTTGAGTATGAAGTTTAAAAACCCAAAGATTTTCTGGAAGATGCTTAATGGCCCTGATAGAAATAAGGAGCATCGTCCAATTTCACCGGAAGATTTCCATGAGCATTTTAAAAGATTATCTGACTGGGAAGTGCAAATGAGTCAGATACCGGAAGTTGATTTTGAAACACACTCCCATGACGATAGTGTTCTAAATGCTAGTTTTACAGAACAGGAAATCAAGGAGGTTGTTTCAAAATTAAAAACTGGTAAGGCAGCAGGAATTGATCAAATTCTGAATGAGTATATCAAAAGTACAGCAAATATATTCATGCCATTGTATGTATCCTTGTTTAATAAGATCCTTGACTCCGGTATTTTCCCTGAAGATTGGACGCTTGGTTTGATTGTACCAATTTTTAAGAAAGGCAATACTGTTGACTGTGATAATTATAGAGGGATAACACTTTTGAGTTGTTTGGGTAAATTGTTTACAAATATACTAAATACAAGACTGATTAATTTCTGTGAGGATAATTCTATCTTTAGGGAAACCCAGGCAGGATTTAGAAATAATTACTCTACCAGTGACCATATTTTTGTCCTGAAACACATTGTTGACCTATTTTGCTTTAAAAAGAAGAGATTATTCTGTTCATTTATAGATTACAGTAAGGCATTTGATACAGTCTGGAGGGATGCTCTTTGGTATAAACTGTCAGAAGTAGGAATCAAGGGCAAATTTATGGATGTAGTAAATAATATGTACAAAAACGTTAAATCATGTGTCTTTGTCAACGGCATGAAGTCAGAGTTTTTTGTAAGTTTAGCAAGAGTTAGGCAGGGGGAAAATGTATCACCTCTACTGTTCGCTTTATTTATTAATGATCTGGAGGACTACCTTAGTCACAATGGCTGTCAGCCGATCCATTTTAATGATGCAACGATTGACAATTATTTACAGCTCATGTTATTATTGTACGCGGACGACACAATCGTCATGTCAAATACGAAGGAGGGTTTACAGAAGGCAATTGACCAGATGTGTGGCTTCTGTGAAAAGTGGAAACTGAAGATCAATTGTGGAAAAAAAAGGTAACAGTATTTGGAGGCAGAAAGGCTGACACCAGTAGACTAAAGTTTTCCTGTAATGGAGACGATCTAGAGGTCGTCCATAGCTTCAAATATCTCGGAATTACTATGAACTATAATGGTTCATTTAAGATTGCTATTGAAGAGCTGCATAAGCAGGCCTCACGTGCCATGTATTCCCTCCTTTGTAAATGCAGAACTTTTGATTTACCAGTAAACGTTGCACTAGATCTTTTCGACAAGTTGGTTTCACCAGTTATGTTGTACACTTGTGAAGTCTGGGGGTTTGAAAAAATTGAAAGGCTAGAAAAATTACATCTTAAATTCCTCAAGTACATCCTAAAGGTAAAAACAACCACATGTAGTAATATGGTGTATGGAGAGCTGGGGAGGTACCCAATTTGTATTCTAGTTAAGAAGAGACTCATCGGCTATTGGGCCCGGTTGCTCGAAGGGAAAGAGAGCAAATTGAGCCGAATAATGTATGACTGTCTGCTTAACCTGTTTAGTACAGGTGCATATACGTCACCATGGGTTTCGCAGGTGAAGAATATATTGGACGATTGTGGTATGTCTTACATCTGGTTGACACAGAAATGTAATAACATTGACTAGTTGAAACGAACAGTCGAACAAAGGTTGAAAGATCAGTTTCTGCAAAAGTGAACTTAATAATATGACATCATGTGACATTTATGTTGAGTATAAACAAGAGTTTAAGTTGGAAAAATATTTGTTGTGTGAAAACCAGAAGAATAGACAGGCCATCTGTAATTTCAGGTTGAACAACACAAGAATCCCAAAGATCACTGGTAGATATAGAGGACTTGAAAGATGCCAGAGGTTATGTAATTTATGTAATGGAAATCAAGTTGGAGATGAGTTTCATGTTATATTTGAGTGTGAAAACACTACCATTATGAATTTCAGACAAAAATATCTGCCAAAGTATTTTATAACTCGCCCATCTATGTTGAAACTAATTTTACTACTGCAATCTGAAAAGCAAAGAGTCATCTATAAATTAGGTGCTTTTCTGAAGAATGTTCTCCCTCTGTTTAAATAAGGCTTGCTATGCCTTTTGCTATGTCCGTATGAATATTATGAAATGTAAATGTACGATATCTGTGCTCCATACCATGTGAACATGGTCGTGAGTTAAATAAATGATGATGATGAGGTATGAGAAATGTAAAGAGCCCGCCCACAGAATATTTCTACTGTAAGCATTAATAACGGAGGCAGAACTTCCAATGGACATAAACAGGATACTTTATTTAACTATACTAAAGCAGAAACACTAATAAAAGACGATAGGTAACCATAGGCAAATCTCATTACAATTCATTAAATGATCCAATATAAACTATAGTCCTAATTAAAACAGCTCGAGCATAAATTCATGAACACATAGACATAATCATACAAACTACTGTGTAGTTATGTACTAAACTCTAAAACTACTACTTAACTTTCCAAGGATAGGAGACCCCCAACGGGTCTAGGCTTTGGCGCTGGTTCAGCAGACTTTGACAGTTTTGTGTGAGTTGCGTCTGCCCGTCCAACGCCGTGAGCAGCCTCCGTTGGCTTTAGGAGACCACTCGCACAACTGGAGAGCGGGATGAAGCACTCCTATTTCGTCCCCGCTATACTAATATCTCGCCCTGCCTAGCGCAGCAACCTGTCCCCCGCCCTCCTATCTATCTTCACTGCCGGCAGCCCTAACCGGCTTGCGAGCAGCAGCCACCCCCCGCAGTGAGTGCAAGACAGAAGCTCAGCTGGCTTCGCCCTTAAACTTGAACAAGCTCCCCGCTCTCCAGACACAACTTGTCTCTTCTGAGTTCACACTTTTATAGTCCCCCGTCACCCTCAACACAATCATGTCCAGCCGTGATTGATCAGCGTCTGTCAGTCACCATCAGGTGCGTGCCATCAGCCTGGGATTGACACGCGTCATTGTCAACGTCACTCATAGTGCAGGTTCACTACAGTATTCAGAGTGTACAAATAATACTTACTCCAATAATGTACCCGGTAGTAATAGTTTAAAGGTGTGGTAAGTGATTTTATTTCGTTAAGATAAGTGTTAAATTGCTCTATATTCTGATAGTAATCATTGAGTGTTTGTTCAGTAACAGGAGTCTCCCCGTCTCTCCAGCGCTTTATTAAAATAATTATACATTTTTAGGGCGGGATGCCAATTCTTTCCAAACAGGACAGATAAATCAGACAGGATATTACATACATAGATAGATACATAGATACATATTAGACAGGTGACATTGGAAGTGATGACAAAGAACTGAGCAGACACAATTGGAACTGGAACAATATAACATTTAAGCTGATATATGGGTACTCTCCTGATTGGTTGAAATGTTGTCATCCACCTGGAAACGTATTTTCTGTTTATCAAAGAGCTGGAGCTGAATTAACTTTCTGTGCCAATTTTCATTCTTGGTTCATTTAAAGCAGCACCCTGTAACTCCTCTACCCCAGATTTGAGCCCGGTTTCCTGTGCAAGTGCTGACATTTTTACCATTGAGCTAATAGAGCCTGCCTGCTTGTCAGAATATGGTGCTTTAACCTTTTAACAAAAAAAGTTTTGTTTGAACCAAAACATCACTTATCCTACCTTTGGGTACAAGGTATGTAGGCTGTAAATGTAATACCTACTCCAATAATGTATCCTGTAGTGATAGTAAACCTGACTATGTCCTTTATTATGTTGTGGTCCCTTGGGTGTTCGAGCCAAGGTTAAAGGGGCCGTAACAGTGATGATGTCGTCTGTCTTTCTCACACCAACCAAATATGGACTTGAAGGATAAAAAAAGGGGGGAAAAGTAAAGAAAAAAATATAAAAAATAAAAGATAATCAACAGAGAAACAGTTTATCACCCATTCTTAAGAATTGGGAAATATAATTTTGTACCAAAACATCAAAAATTATTACTTATTAACACAAAATGTTGGTTGAAAATATATTCTTATAACATTTATATATATACGAATTACATAATGATTTGTACAATGTTTTTCTTTTTCTTTTTCATCTTAACTTGCACTCTACCAGAAAACACCCTTGTCTCAGACAAGGATCACAACTTCAAACAAAGTATTAAAAATAAAAAATAAAATAAAGAACCCAAATAAAAGACTAACCATGCGTATTGATAACATAGGTGTAAGAATGTACTATATTATCATCTTTGTTTAAAAATATATTTTTTGTGATAATGTCGGCACTTTAAAGTTGTGTCCAAGAAGATCTTTCTCAACTCCTTAGATTTCTACAAAAACATTATTAAAAAAGTGATTGCTATTTCCTAATGTCCCCTGTCTCACTTCCTGGTTTATAAAAAGGCAGGCAAGCTGCTGAATCTGTTGCAAGATTTTACATTTCTAAATGCATTAAGTAATATTGCTATCAGATGTGTCTCAACCATAACATGTCAACTCTGTCAGTCCTTCTAAATCTAAACTTAATACAAATTATGGTTGAAAATGTGTAATTGTATCAATATTTAGAGAACTCTGAGCAATGTTGACAAACTATGACTGCGCTGTATGAGTCCTCATGTGTTTTTTCAGATTACTCGTTTGACTAAAGCCTTTAGCACAAACCATGCAAGCAAAGGGCGTTTCCCCTGTATGAGTCCTCATGTGTGTTTTTAGACCATGATTAAGACTGCATCCTTTGCCACAAACTGTACAAGTGAAGGGCTTTATACCTGTATGAGTCCTCATGTGTGTTTTCAGATGATTCATTTGACTAAAGCCTTTAGCACAAACTGTACATGTAAAGGGCTTTTCCCCAGTATGAGTCCTCATGTGTATTTTCAGATGACTCATTGTACTATAACCTTTACCACAAACTGTACAAGTAGAGGGCTTTTCGCCTGTATGAGTCCTCATGTGTCGTTTTAGGTCATCACTTCGACCAAAGCCTTTACCACAAACTTCGCAAGTGAAGGGCTTTTCCCCTGTATGCGTTCTCATGTGTGTTTTCAGATGACTCATTTGACTAAAACCTCTACCACAAACTTTGCAAGTAAAGGACTTTTCCCCTGTATGAACTGTGTGCCTCTTCAGACTTACCTTGCGACTTAACATTTTGCCACACTCTGTACCACTAAAACATTTCTTCCCTGTGTGACTCTTCATGGAGTGAGTTTGTTTTGACGATGGCAGGTTCTGGGACAGCTTGTGGCTTAAAGACTTAAATCTTTGTTCCTCCACATTTTGTGTCTTGGGTGAAGTCAGTGTGTTTACAACCGACTGACCTTCCCTGGTGTCCTCCCACTCATCACTGTCTTCAGTGACGTCAGATTCAGAACAGTGTGAAGAGAGGAGCTGGTCATCTCTAGTTGGTTGTGATGTTCCACAGTCCTCTACATCAGCTTGTGTTTTCATGTGTTCAGTTGAGGTGCTGGCTACAGGCTCTCTCTCTCTGTTTTCATCATCAGCTTCACTTTTCACTGGTAGTAATGTCAACGTTGAGCCACCTTCTTGTCTTTGAAGAAGCTCCTTCCGTTCCTCTTTAATGTGTGGCGGTTGTGGTTCCTCCTGGACCGGATTGGGGCTCCTCTCCTCATGTTGTGGAAGTTGTGGTTCGTCCTTGACCATACTGGGGCTCCTCTCCTCATGTTGTGGAGGTTGTGGTTCCTCCTCGACCAGACTGGGGCTCCTCTGCTGCAATTCAGGGAAAACCTCCTCTTTACACAGAGGGAGGGGCAGGACGTCTAGGGGGGGAAAAAATATAGAATGAGAGAAAACATTAAAGGTTTGAACTTTACGTAATTTCATGCAGCGTTTCCTCTGTTCTATAGGTTTGGTGGTTGGAAGAACTTCAGCTGTAAATACATTTTCCATTTCCAAACCATAAGTCTATTCTCATTCATAAACAATGCCATTTGCTGCAAACATTCTAATTAACCAACGATAGGAGCAACGATAGGAGCATATTCCAGTTTGGATGTGTGTGCTCTTTGTGTTGTGGGTTGCTACTATTTATCAATCATTGAGTGAAAGGTCCTTTGTAAGTTTTGTGAGATTATAAAACAAAAGTGATATGTGTTACGGTGGTTTATTGAACGGTTGATTCCTATTTTATGGTATGTAATATCTTCTGTAACCCACTACTGGCAATACAATATATGAAGTGAATTATAAATCCTATAACACTAAACGAAACCAGCTTCATTTCGTTGTGATCGCGTGGTTTCTGGGTGTAATCTTCCTCGGTGATCCTGGGATCATTTACAGGCTGTGGAAACAGCTACCCCCGCCCTCCCACTGAAAACGCAAAATCTCCGCCTTGGCAGAATTTGACGAGAAATCTTGTCGTTGGCAGGCAAAGAGTTACAAGTAATTACAGCCTGTCCCTATTGGCCGTCTAAGAGCACCTAACAAGTTTGGGGCGTTTAGTATGCTGGGAACTGGAGTTATGGGAGAAGAACTGGGAGACAATGTGTGCGGAATCGTGTCCAGGAGACAATGAAAGGGATTTTGTTTACAATTTTCACTCTTTGCGCGGTAGGTGGAGGCCTGAAATTGAAGAGGGGGAAGTAATCAAACTAATCCTTAAAAAATATTAGATTTAGGTGTCCGATTTTGAGATTTTGTTCTGGGCAAAAATATTAGTTTTTGTTTTGTTTAGTTTTTTCAATCTATTGCTGGGATTGCATATTCATAATGTTTTTTTTGTATGTTTTGTGAGGTTATACAACAAAAGTGATTTATGTTATGCAAGGGATAATTGATGGCGATCCGGTCATTGTTGAGAAATAAACCGACGACAGGGTGATTAAATCCTGGAAAAAAACACACTCGCCCCATTTTTTCCCGCGGACCGCGTACCCCCAGCGGTTCTTGTATTCTTATATTCATTTTACTGAGGTTAAGTTTAGGATTAACTTTAGGTTTAGGCATAATTTACTGAGGTTAAGGTTAGGAATAAGTTTAAGGTTAGGCATAGTTTTGCTGAAGTTAAGTTTAAGAATAAGGGTTAGGATTAGGCATAGTTTTACTGAGGTTAAGTTCAGGAATAAGGTTAGGTTTAGACCTATTTTTACTAAGGTTAAGTTTAGGAATACGGCTAGGTTTAGGCATCGTTTTACCGAGGTTAAGTTTAGGAATAAGGTTAGGTTTAGACATAGATAGTTTTACTGAGGTTACGTTCAGGAATACCTGGTGGTGACCGTTTCGAGGTTGCCGGATTTGACCGGGAGCGAGCGTGTTTTGGGGCTTGCGTTCTTGTATTCAATAAAACACTACAAACCTACAGTATCCTGTACAACTTACTACTACAGATTTAAACCAGAAGTTAATAAAACAGTACATACCTCTCCTGTACGACTTAACTACATTAATAATAATAATCCGACTCTGTCACGGAACCTGCGGTCCACAGACTTAGACCTTTTTTTTTCTTTTAAGGCTGCCTTGAAAAGACACATATACTCTCAGGCTTATGGCATATAGTTGTCTGTTATTTTGTTTGTTCGTTTGTCTGTCTGTCTGTTGTTCTTTTTTTTTTAATGTAAAGTGTCCTTGGGTTTATGAAAGGAGCTTGTTGGGAAGGACCCCTTGAACCACTGTATGGTTACTGGTTAGGTGGGTTGTGTTCGCCCTTGTGCATTGATTAAACACAGATGACAATGGTGGAGAGCGAGGTCCATTTATTTCCTTAATGAAAGGGTGATACTACACAGCAGGGTTGTGTGTGGTTTCTGTAATAAGCAGAATATAACAGGGAATGATTGACCTTGTAAACTGTACATCATAACAGTCACATGTTCACTGTAAACAGGTCTAGTTTAACAGATATTAGACCAAATGAGTGATGGCCTCTCTTAAGAGGTGCTCTAAACTTCACAGTTTAGCTTAGCTGCTCAAATTACATTCATACAGTATATATACTCTGTATCTGCCCAACTGCGTTTAGAAACACAAATGCAGCTTAGGTTATAAACATTTAGTAATCTTAACCAAACTTATCACACTGGTCACATTCTAAGGAAATAGGTGCAATGACGTTACTCTACATTCATTATCACCATAAGAGATGTGAAAATGCATACAGTAACAGTGTAACGATACCAAAGAACCATCGATAGCATTTCTCTGACCGTAGGTCACTATTACAGAGTGACGAGGTAGTTAGCTGCTAGTTAGCTTTAGCAACAGGTATTTAGCTTGGCTACAGGACCCCGTATCGGGACAACAAGTTATATATAATCGACTTCAGGAAGAAGTTTACGTTTATCATACACGCACACAGGCATTCTGATGTGTAGTAGACATAAACAAGCAAGACTTAATAAGTCTAAATAGTGCAAACGTATTAGCTTTACAAGCGGAGCGTCTCTTGCTTCAAGCTTCTAGCTCTTTGTTCTTTTCTCTCGCGAGATGAGGGACAGTCTTACTAACGGGGCTTGCTGTAGTCTCGCGAGGGGCGTAGCAGTCTCTCGGGCGGGCAGGGGGGGGTGGGTTGGGGTGCGGGGGGAGGAGGAGGAGAGAAAGAGGGGGCGCAGTCTTTCTAACAGAGCTATTTAAATTCAAGCTATTATTGTCTCCGCCGAAGGTGGAGAATATGTTTTCGCTTTGTGTGAGCAAACATTGTTAGCCAAGCTAACATTGGGCAAGCTCCACGTGACACGTGTCAATTTGTTGACACCAATGCCTCTGATTGGCTAGAGGGACGCGTGACGAAATAAAATTCTATAAATAGGTGTGTCACTTCAAAAAAGTGAGGTAAAACAGGATCAATCAGACTTGATTGGAACAGTACCTTCAGTAAGTCCAAGTCACCCGTCTGTGCGTGTGTGTTTCCCTCTGAGAACACCTAACATTGGTCAAGCAAAGGCGCAGAAGGCCAAAGCTAAGAAAGCATACTCATCTACAATTGTAACGTAGAAGAGGACTAGAGTTGAAATGATCCCACAACAAAGCCGAACTCTTAATACGTGTCAATATGTTGACATCAATGTCTCTGATTGGCTAGAGGGACGCATGACGAAATACAATCCTATAATAAAAAGGTGTGTCACTTCAAACAGCAGTTTACGTCTTTGAAGCGAGGTAAGACAGGATCAATCAGTCTTGATTGGAACAGTATCTTCTAGTCCAAATCACCCGTCCGTGCGTGTGTGTGTCCCTTTGAGAACACCTGACATTGGTCAAGCAAAGGCGCAGAAGGCCAAAGCTAAGAAAGCATACTCATCTACAACAGTAACACAGAAGAGGACTAGAGTTGAATTGATCCCACAACAAGACCGAAATCTTAATACGTATTAATATGTTGACACCAATGCCTTTGATTGGCTAGAGGAATGCATGACGAAATACAATTCTATAAATAGGTGTGTCACTTCAAAAAAACGTTTAGTATCTGCTTTGGGTGGCAGATACTACATTTTTTTAAACATTTTTTTAAACATTTTTTTAAACATATTTTTAAACATTAGAAGACAAAATATGATTTTTAAATCATTCTTTTTTAAATAAATATTTCTTTAACATACACCTTTTTATTTAACTACAGTATATATCTTTTACTCTACTGTATCTCATTAGTTATTGCTATGATAATATAATTGCTATAGTCTGCTGGCGGAGACTTGTGCTCCGAGGAGCACATTTTCTAGTTATTATTAATGTTATTATTACATTTTTGTAAATGAACCGGTACGTACCTATCCTGTACAACTTTACAACAGGTTGCATCGTTGCATCAAACAGTCCACGTCCCTGGTCCGTCTCTCGCTGTCCCTTTGACAACATTGAGTATGTTGAGGCCATCTCTCTAGATACTGTAGACCTCTCCCTGTGGTGCTCTGTGGAAATCACCAGTATAAATGACTTTTGGTTATCATTCAGTAACCTTACATTATACCATGTAATCAAATCAAACTATAGACGTTTACCATGTTCTGTTCAGTTGAAAGGTGCAGTCAAAATAATTGTCCCCATCCTGACGTAAACACCAGGTGAAAATGGCAATTAAATTAAATACATTTAATCCCGTCTGTCCCTGAATTCATTTCCCCCCTCATTTACTTCCTGTTTGCATTGAGTATGATACCGGCTTTCACCTGATGTGCCCCGCGACCAAGGAAGCTAAATTAAGGAAATGACACCAACGTCATTTTCGCTATCCAGCAATTCCAGCTGGCAGATTCGTCGCTATGCATGGGATGATATGACAATTTCATATCACAATTATTGAGGCCAAAATAATCGCGCTTCACGATATTATCGCAATTCATGCAAATGTATGTACTTTAAAGGGGTTCTAGGCAACTTCAGAGATCAAAAAAAGGAAAAAAACTGTTGTCAAACACCGCCCCTCCACTCCACCCCCCCCCCCCCACCACCCCACCCCCCCCCCACCACCCCACTCCACCCCCACCCCCTCCTCATCAGCAGTTTGTTTCCCCGACCACCAGACAAGTTACGCAGGGGGACTTCTGAAAGGGCCATGCCGAAAATAGGTTGCTTTATTCGGATACAATGCGTGTCACTGCCCGCCCCTGCCGGTTCTCTGAATTTTTGTTTTTAAATAAGCTCTGTCATGATTAATTGACCATATATATGAAGTTAAACGACTAAACTCTATCCGAACGATATCTTAAGTTATAAGTAAATTCCGTGCCTCAAAATAGAAGTATGAGATATTTTTGAAGTTTTAAGAGAAAATGGCGATCAGAAAAGATGGCTGCCGCTCGTTTTTGGTTGGGTGCACTCAGGCTGGACTCGGTTCCATTCGGTTTCACTCGAACTCGCCACCTGATTGGCCAACCTTTGCTGTCAATCACAGAACATTGAGCGAGGACGCTGATAGGACAGTTCACACGGACACGGACACGGACGCGCACGGATGCACACACACGCACATGCACCTCATTTCATTTACGTCCCGGATACCCGGATGTCAAAACATAAATAGTAGGGAAAATACGGATTTCAGAAAGAGGACTGTGTTTCAATGCAGGAAAACACCCCAGCATCATTATATAATGGCTGAAAGAGGGGAAAAAATGCAAAAAATATATATATAGTTTTTTTTAATTTAGGCTCAAAGTTGCCTAGAATACCTTTAAGCAAGGGATAATGTACGGGGAAGTGGTCATTATTGAAAATTAAAGCCCGACAGGGTGATTATCCACCGACACAGAGCGGAGGTGGATAATCACCCTGAAGGGCTTTAATTTTCAATAATGACCACCTCCCCGTACCTTATCCCGCTTATTACATGGCTACTTAATAAATAAATAAATAAATTGACCCAAAAGTAACAACAAAACAAAGTATTTCCTTGCTTACGGCAATGAAAGTATTCCATAAGTATTGGGCTGGGTGGAAAAGTTCACCTCGGAAAACAAATGACAGTATTCCATAAGGTAACCGGAAGACTCGCCCCAAAACACACTCGCCCCCATTCTATATACCTCCGGATTTGCCTACGCTATAATACGGCCGGATTTAACCCGGGGCGACTGTGTTTTGGGGAGTATGTTTTAGTATTCTTGCGTTGTTGCGGCGTGATAAACAAGGAAGTGTAGAGGATCAAATAGAATCACTTTTCGGTTATTGCATCGTCTATTTCTCACTTCAAATGTTTTCAAAAACATTCTTGAGGGCAACGTTTAGTTGTAAATGACATTGTTTGTTTGTTTATATGGCTGTCATGTTGGATTACAGCATAAAACAAAGCAGCGCAGGTTGATATGAGCAGGTGTTCTGAGTCTTTGATTAGACAGCGGTCTGTTATAGAGCTCGCCATGTAATAAGCTTATACAATTTTAAAATGATAGAAAACTGACTGGAATCACTTGACCTGTCATTTTTTAACAAATATAAAAATAGTTATTGTCTCCATCACTCAGGACAATTTGTAAACATAAAACAGCCTTTCTTGACAGTCACATATAATTTGCTCAAATAAAAAACAAGTTAAAAATATTTAATGGTGTAAAAGTTAACAGATGCTGACTCACACAGATGTAGAGAAAGACAGAATGTAAACATCTTAAGTAATCTCAACTCCAAGTAATCATTCACAATATAAGGTGCCACTGAATAGACACAGCCTAGAGGGAAAATGTCAGAAGGATGAATTGACCCAATAATTATTACTTTTAGTAAACAGTGATTGTATTATTTATTTTATCATTCAGAATTAATCAAAGATGACATCTCTACTTCTGTTGCTATATAAATATCAACCTGACGATGTAAAGTTAAAACGGAACGTACACGCTGCTATAAAATAATGCCTAATTTATACTTGGTTGAGCGCCATGTCACGCACCAAAAAAAGCCGATCTACAAGCTCACAAATGCGTCTGATCATGAGTTTGTAGGTCGGCTATTCTTTTCTGCACAACACGGACGTTCAACTCAGCATATTCACAATCTTATTTTTAGTGCAAACATGATAATGTATGTCCCTGGCACTCAAAAACGGTAGAAGGAAGGAGCGGATGTATTTTTAAAATCCTATAACAAGACAAGATCAAACATGAGTCTGAACAATGTTCATTTTACCTCGAGTAGCTACAATGTTGGATGTTTGTCAATTAGACGGTTTCTTGTGGGGCACACTTTCTGAAGATCAGCACCTCATCTTTCTGTTATTTTATTGCTGAACCCATAGTATTTCCACACATTGGATTTCACCCTTTTTAGGGGTAGGATATAGCTGTTCCCTTGATTCCGATGACTGTATCCTGCACTGGATACAGTCCACAAAACATACATGCATGCTCACCACTGTTGCCGTTTCCTTTGATTCTCTCTAGGCCGGATATGCAACCTGGCAAATTTGCCCACATTTTTGGTCTAACCTCTTTTCTTTGGTTTGTTTTGTGATATTTACAGTACAGTTATCGCGGACGTTTTTTTATCACGATAAACAATAATATTGTATATCGTCCCATGCCTTTTCGTCGCATTGGGTGGCAAAATGCAGCCGGGAGTTCAATGGAAGTCAATGAGGGCCAAGTAGAACAGCTTATAAATAATCACTATTTCGGAATGACGAGACCTTTGTAAAATACTCTGTCCAGGAAAATAAAAGAAGACATATGTGTGCTGTACTGTATAATTTTTATAGAGGTATTCAAAGAGCACAAAGTAAGTTGTATGAACTTGCCAAAGTATCGCGAGCCTGTCCATCATTGACAGTCTGAGAACCAAATATTGCGATACTACCAAGCCTGAAATGATACCTGCCGCTGCCTCAATAAAACAACCTACTGTGCACATCAAAAAAACAGTGGTCACAAAATAACCTGTGACATGTCTTCTGATTATATGACAACGGTCTTAATCGTTCAGAAATAGTGTTTGTTCACAAGCTGTCCAGCCAGCTCTCATTCGCTGCAATGCATTTCATCGACCTTCCTGTGCGAGTTTGCCACCCATGAGTGCCAGCGCGTCTCTTCCTTAATTTACCTCCCTTGCCCGCCACTTGAGGAATAAAAGGAACTTCCGACAGAATTCTTCAGCCTAACACATACATCATGTCCTAGTATGAGCAAATAGGGGAAGGGGATCAACGTCACGTGATTCCCTTGTTTGAAAGTTTAGAATATTTGGCGGTCCCGTTTTCATTTTTTTCACAAGATCGGTGGGTGTTGTAAGTACCTGCACTACAATACTTCACCATGTGTTGCGCTATGACGAAATAAACCCGTATATGTAACAATGTGTACGTTCTGAAATGCAATAGAGCACCGAAGTCTGACGTCACTGCCACTAGAGGGCGCTGTTCCACTGGTTCGTGGCTTTAATTTTTGTGTTGAAATACCCATTTGGGAATCTTAGATCACGTCATATAAGAACTGTGTTCCAAACATAAACACACCACCCTGGCGTTTCTGTCAGGGGGGTGGCTCTGGATCGTTTATGATATTTATTCATATTTGATACAGCCTGTTTCTGGCGAAAATTGAATTAATTCTGTCTTAAAAGTCTAAAGAACTACTACTTCCGGGTCTGAAATCACTGTCCCTACAGCAGCCGCGTTCATGGGAAATGTAGTTTTTGGGTTGTTTGACTCGTTTCTAGTGTTTATATTGTGTTACTCTTTCTGTAAATGTGTACATTTACACCTTCAGTTGATGCTTCATATCCATAGAGTAAAATCGCCAGGGTGGTGTGTTTATGTTTGGAACACATGTTTGCTTATACAGTATGAAGCGATCTAATATTCCCCAATGAGGACATCAACACAAAAAGTAAAGGCACGAACCAGCGGAACAGCGCCCTCTACTGGCAGTGACGTCAGGACTTCGGTGCTCTATTCCAATGGCGGATTCGCCCAATTCCCGAAATACCAATTTTTGTGTCTCAAAGAATTCTTTTTTTTGTATTTGGAACACAGTCATCCCAAATACAAAAAAGGTATACAGGGTTCCGAAAGAGCTACCTAACGTAACGTTTGCAAACGTGTTTACAAAACTGCAGTGTGTAGTGTGATGCTGTGTATGTAACACACATACCTGCAGTGTGTAGTTCGGTGTTGTGTAGTGTCTCTAGCTCTCTCTGGAAGAGGTTGCACATGAACTCTGCAGCCGCACTGAGGCGCTCCAACACAAACACTCTGACAAGCTTCACACAACAAACATCAGCACCACGCTGCTGTTTGTCCAAAACACACAATATCTCCTCTCCCACCGACGTCATGTGTTCATTTATCTTCAGCCGTACAGACTCCATTGTTTTCACCTCCATTATGAGACGTTTTTCACCTCCTTTATGAGACGGTTTTTACCTCCTTTATGAAACTGTTTTCACCTCCTTTATGAGACTGATGTTCCGCCACCATGAAAAACCAACTTGGTTGTGGAAAAAACGACACGCCCTACTTCAGGAAGTTCTGGGTTCCGGATCAACGTGTTTAACGCATGCGCAATAATGGATCCAGGCACTGTTGCTTTAATGCCTTTCGCCCCCTGGTGGAGGAGATGTGTAACTGTCACTGAATGATAGATCACACTCAAACACACAATAATTCATAGCATTTGTTTCCTGTCCTGTCTGATGCTTGGGGTGGCAGGGTTATATTAGTGACCATAGATATATATAAAGGCTAGATGGCTCAAGGGGGCGGCGCAAGCGTAGCTCAACCGCGGCCATCTTGAAACAGTCATTCATAACATTATGTCTATGGTGCATATACTTTGAAATAACCATAGCGTGCTCAATTTTCATCCGATTTTCAAACGGTTTGGTGTGTTGTAAACACCAAATATGTAGTTATGATACTGCATACTTATAATTATAATCATGTTTTTTTTTATATATATAAGTATATAGTATCATAACTACATCTTTGGTGTTTACAACACACCAAACCGTTTGAAAGTCGGATGATAATTGAGCACGCTATGGTTATTTTAAAGTATATGCACCTAGACATAATGTTATGAATGACTGTTTCAAGATGGCCGCCATGTGGCAACGTCGTACTCCATTGGCCAGCAGCGCGGGTGAGTCATCTAGCCTTTATATATATCTATGTTAGTGACGTGGAAATTGTGCACGGCTTTCTTACAATGTGTGATCATCATCTAGGTCAAGGGTTCCCAAATGTTTCAGGCCACGACCCCACAAAAGAATCATATTTGAACCAGGCAGGGACCCCCCAAAAGAATCCTATTTGAACTGGGGACCCCCCAAAATAATCATATTTGAACTGGGGACCCCCCCACCCTGACAAGCACTTGGAATTGAAGGAGTTGAGGCATTACATTTAGTTTGACCCGGTTCCACACATAAATATTCTGAAAATAGCCGATCTACAAGTGCACAACGCCTCACGGTGCAAGGCGTTGTGAGCTTGTATTTGCCTCTTTCTTATGTAATATTTCACAATTTGGCCAATTTGGTATTAAAGCAGTCTTAAAAGTCATTAAATTGTAACTTTAGAAATGTACAGTTACCCTATACACTTATACGTATGATGGTTTGTTTACCGTTGAGTGAGAAAACAATGTTGCAAATTAAGCTAATCTGGGGATCCCCCAAAATAATCTGGGGGACCCAGTTTGGGAACCAATGATCTAGCTGACCAGATATTGGCTGATGGTGGATTCTCAATGAAGCTGCAGACCCAACTTATTGTACCTGCATATACCAAAGGTCACAATCAACTAGTTAAAGAGCTGGAGACCTCTCAAAACATTGCCAGTACAAATTCATGTGGTCAGAATAATTGGGCAGTTATGTTTGCAACCCATCAGGGTACTTTGCCGACGATATATTGCCCTTAAAATATATTGCCCCCCCCCCCCCTTAAAGAATTCTGTTTGGATCCAATTATTTTGCCATAGTGTATCTGTTCCCTTGAGCTCCAGGCTACCTCTTCAGGCCAACTTATAGACCAATTATTTGTTTACCAACATGGAGACTGGATGCGCAGGTGATTGTTTCATACAATCAATTCTCAACCTGTTGTTTCCCTTCTTGTGTGTTGGCTAGTACTGCGCGCCCTAGCGAGACCTGACAGAATGGGGGTGACGCTTGCGCAGTATGACGCTTGCAACCAGTGTGACGTCGTCTGTTAAGGGGTCTATACACTCACAGTGGTACCACTGATGAGGGCAGTCACTGGTGTCACACAACCCATCATTGGGACTTTGTCAGCACTCCCTCATGAGCAGTGCTGTGTGTTGTCACTCAGTCACCATCATCATAAGGACCTTTCTATTAGCCTGGGATCAATACCATTTTCGTTTTTTTGGAGCGGAAATAACTTTATGTCGGAACCCACGGCCGGAACCAAGTGCACCTCCAAAAAGATTCTCCTCGTTTAAAATGCGTTTAGTTTGGTATAGTTATTTTGTTTATTTTGGTATAATGATATTAATAATAATAATTTACTGGTATGCAAATGGCGTGTGCCACGCATATGATAGGCGTGTGTGCTGTGTAGCTGTGTGTGAATCCACAGAGATTATACGTGGGGTAACTTCACATGTCGGAGAAGTTCCTCTTCTTGGCCGTATCCCGCTACTTCATCTCCATTATCGCTGCTGTTTTCATTGTTTGTTAAGCTGTATTTAAGATTTAGTTTGGTTGTGTTTCCATAATTCATTGTAGTTTATTGGGTGCTTAGATAACGCTGTACAGTGTTTATTCATTATTAAATGTGGGTCTTTGTTGTGCCTTGCTTAAATGTTTGCCAAATTCTCTCATATTGTCCTACGAACCTGTGTAGCCTATTTTTTGTGAATTTAAAGGAGTAGTTCACCCAAAATATGACTTATTTTCTATCAATCACACACCCCATGAAGCATTGAATTCATGGAGACTTTTTTGTTTTTATCGCATTCCTAAGCCAATAATTTGAAGACCTGCGGTCTCTCCGGTAGGAGACACAAAGAGTCTCCTTTGTGTCTCCTACCGGATACATTAGCATGTTTATTATTATCATCAAATTATTGGCTCAGGAAAGCGACAAAATGAAAAAGATCTCCATGAATTCAATGCTTCGTGGGGTGTGTAACTGATAGAAAATAAGTACTTTTTTGGGTGAACTACTCCTTTAAACCAGAGGACCTGTATCTCTACAAAAAGGTGGAAAAGTCATTTTTTAGACATTTGATTGTCTTGACACAACACACTGCACTTTAACTAGCCTGTGTCAGGGCGAGGGCCACACATGGATATTGTGATAATGATAACTTATTTAATTTGCTATTACATGCCTTGATTTTTTTTTTTTTGAAATTTGACCTGTGGGCCTAATATATCACATTTTGTTATTAAACTGCTGTAGCCTAGGGAATATTTCTCATGTTATTTTTAGATAGATAGATAAATAGATGCTGTATAGAAGATAGATACTGTAGAGCAGAGGTCGGCAACCTTTTTGACATGAAGTGCCATGTTTTTATTTTCTTGATAGTCAGTCAGTGTGCCAAACCGACATTAAGTTTAATCATGATGTGGAGGGTGATTACTGTCACTGTACGTATTCCTATGGGCTGGGACGGCACCTGTCAGCAGGGAGTGTCGGGCGGGAGGAGTAGGACGAAGGCTCTACGTCCTCCTGGTGGGGGCTCCACACTGGTAGGTAAGTCAGTAGGATACAATACAACCACCCCAATTGTATACGTTATATTGTATTAACATAGTCTACCATGCAGGTTTACATGTTACAACAAAATTACATGTTATTCATTAAAACAAGTTACAGTACATAGTGAGTCTTAACTTAAGAAATTGGTTTGTATGTTTACCCGTTTTATGTTTTATTGAGTACTAGTGTCTGTGATGCTTTGCGAGTCTTTGTTACATGTATGTGTGTGTGTGTGTGTGTGTGTGTGTGTGTGTGTGTGTGTGTGTGTGTGTGTGTGTGTGTCAGGGCTCCAGGCTAACTTTTTTTCACCCCTGTCCCAGAACCGTACCAAAATACAAATGTAACCGTCAGGGTCCCCACACATTTTTAGCAATGAATTTCAAAAACTTTTCCAAAACTTTTCCAGAATATTTAGCCCAATTTCCAGGCCTATAAAACAATCATTCAGCGCAATAATGTGTCTCTTACTCCTATGTACAATGCCCAAAGATAGGCAGTGTAGCAAAAATAAAGCATAGAATATAAGATAGTACAATTTCATTCAACGTTTCGTGCAAAATTAGGGCATAGTGACCCTGCGAGCGAAAATAGGAGGGGTGGACGACGTCGTTGCACGGTTCGTTGTCGCTCGCGGTAGGTCAGGACGGTCTCATTCAAAAACATGTATTTTAATGAGATTTCATCGCCCGCTCGCTTCGCGTCACGTCGCATCACGTCGCATCGCTGGCAGTGCGGATGGGGTGTTACACAGCCCGTTCGGCGAAAAACTACTTATGTTACATATTTTGTGTAATGTTATACATGTTTATGAAAATGTTTTGTATTAAAAAAAATCAATAGCCAAAAACAATGCATAGCCAAATATTTTTCCAGGACCCTTGATAAATTCCAGGACCTTTGAACCGTCACAAAATGAATGTAATCCATCCCCAATGTTTTCTTAATTAATACATTTATGTATTTCTTTAATGAATGAATTAATGTATTATTAGTAGTAGTAGTAGTAGTAGTAGTAGTAGTAGTAGTAGTAGTAGTAGTAGTAGTAGTAGTAGTAGCGTTATTGCTGTTGAAATGGCTTGGCAATCCTTTCTATTTTTATACTGTGATTTGTGGCTAATCTGATCGCTTCAGCTAGGGTTGCTTGCTGGTGTAAGAGGGGGTGTGGGTTTCTTAGTGTGTATACGGTAAAGAACCATGCGCGATTGTTGGAGCAGTTACAGTAATACCTGGTTTGTACTTCGAGCGTACGACGGTGTCACTGGGTGAGGCTTTTAGATTGGCTATGCTCACAGCACAACACAGTCGTACGGACAAAATATAACCCCGCTTATTTGAACGGTCTCTCCATGCAGTCTGCCTCACGGCATAAGTCGTTGTTTTAGTTCAGATGGAACTGTAGCCGAGAGATGGAGTTATTTATTTGAGACGAGCTGACCTGTTGTTATTGAGAGTTAAATAAAATACCATTATTGGCGTAAATAAGCCTTCACAGCACGGAACTCCGTGAATGCCAGCATGGACGACTGATAACAATGTGTCCTCTATTCAAAACAACGGCTCACTTTTGAAAGTATATGTCTGTGCTTGGTGTGATGACGTCGCGTTCCGTTTAACACTTTATCTTTAATATCAAAATCTAAATCATATCCATGACATTACTTTATATGTAGCGCAGCAATATTTTCCATGGAAAGGAGACAGGGACGCACTGTTTGGGAAGTTGGCTAAAAAAAAATCTGCGTCCCAGGGGAGATCAATTTGCGTCCCAAATACATATTTTTATGCTCCCGGGACATCAGGTTTCCCTTACAGTACGTTTTAACAGCCGGCGACATCGTCCAAAAGATAAAGAAAATCCATCTTTCATCGCCCCCCCGCCCACTTCGCCCTATCGCCAGTAGTCGCCGGCTCTCATAGACATATAATGCACTTCCGGAAAATACTATCCTGATCGCCCGCTGATCGCCCGCTGTTAAAACGCACCGTAAGTCTAGAGGGGGGGGGGGGGGTCTAGGCTGTGACTTTTACAGGGAACAGTTTTGAACTGCAGCCACCTGTAAGTGCCCTTTTAGAGCGGTTTTGAAGGAGAGTAGGGATTTACACTCCTTTACGACTGTTGGTAGGGCGTTCCACAATTGTGTGGCATAGCAGGAGAAATGAGGCGCAGCTTGCGGAGCTAGTTCAGGCCAAGGGATTGTGCCAACCGATCAGGTGACTAGTCACATGCACTTTTCTCCTGGTCGGGTGGTTACAGGTACTGCGCTGCTACCTGCTCAGTCTGGCTTCCCTGTCTGGCTGAGCTGACGTGTCGACGCTGCTGCTGCTCTGCTGCTGATATCTCTGCTGTACCGCTGCTCGCTTACCTGCATGCTGCTGCTCATGAATAGTCTTATCCCACCGCCTCCCCGGCATCCACCTGTAGGCTCGGTTTCTAGATCCCCATGGGGTCTTTATTCATTCCCTGTAAATGCTATTTGGCATGTAACATTTATTAAAAATGTTATGCTTACAGGGAGTGAATGGATTCAGAGCCCTAACGCCAAACTATGCTTCATATATGCTTCCTATATCTATGCTCAAGCATGCTCAATAAATATATATTCTAATCCAATCCAAGAGGTGTCTGACTGAACTAATTTAACCCCTTGTTAGAGCCAAATCTGGGTTGGACGTGATTAGTGGAGCTCCCTCTGGTGTTTTGATTGTGGACTTCATTTTTCAGTAGTTATTATGAGGTAGGCCTGTATTGTTCACAGTAGTTATTATGGGGTAGGCCTGTACTGTTCACAGTAGTTATTATAGGGTAGACTGTATTGTTCAAAGTACTTATTATGGGGTAGACCTGTATTGTTCACAGTAGTTATTATGGGGTAGACCTATATTGTTCACAGTAGTTGTTATGGGGTAGGCTGTATTGTTCACAGTAGTTATTATGGGGTAGGTAGGCCTAAATACACGATTTCCACAATTAGAGGAGATGAACCAGACACCTTTCGATAACATTTCTGTAATGATATATGAAACAAATAAAACATATGTAGCAGTGAAACCTTCATTACAAAAAGGCATTACAGCAAATCTTTGTCTTAACAAAAACTCTTCTACTTCTAGGTTCAAGGTTCAAGGTTCAACTTTATTAGTGTCCCAACAAAGGGCAAATAGGTTTACAACAAGAGTTAGCAAAACATATTACATACATTAAACATATCTCTCGCTGCTGGTCGCTGCGTGCGCAAGCACCCTGTTCCCTCATTGCATTGAGGGAACAGTAAGCATAACATTTTTAATAAATGTTACATGCCAGGTAAGTAGAATTTAAAAAAGTAATCAAACTAAGTGATGATGTCGTCTGTCTTTCTGGCACCAACCAAATATGGACTTGAGGGATAAAAAAGGGGGAGAATTTAAATAATAAAGACATTTCATATACAAGATAATGATAATCAACAGAGAAACTGTTCATCACCCATTATTTTGGGATTGGGAAATATCATGTTGTACCTAGACATTTCAAATTATTACTTATCAACACAAAATGTTGGGTGAAAGATATATTCTTATAACAAGTATTTATATATATATATATATATATATATATATATATATATATATATATATATATACATACATATACATATACATATACATATATATATATATATATATATATATATATGAATTACATAATGATTTGTACAATGTTTTGATCTGGTTTCCTTTTTTTCTTTTACATCTTAACTTGCAGAAAACACCCTCATCTCAGACAAGGATTCACAACTTCAAACACGTTTTGTTGCTGTTAAATGCAAAAAACAAAGTAAAATGAAGAACACGAAGAAAAGACTAACCATGTGTATTGATAACATAAGTGCAATAATGTACTATTATCATCCTTGTTGGCACTTTAAAGTTGTGTCCAAGAAGATCTTTGTCAACTTGTTAGATTTCTACAAAAACATCACAGCTTTAGCTATATCCTATAGTCCCCTGTCTCACTTCCTGGTTTAAAAAAGGCAGGAAAGCTGCTGAAGCTATTGCAAGCTTTCTATTTTTTGATTATGTATTAAATAATATTCCTATTAGATGTCTCAACCATAACATGTCAACTATGTCAGTCCTTCTAAATTCAAACTAAATACAAATGGTTGAAAATGTGTAATTGTATAAGCATTTAGAGAACTCTGAGCTTTGTTGAAAAACTATGACTCCCCTGTATGAGTCCTCATGTGTGTTTTCAGATTTCCCTTGTAATAAAACATATTGCCACAAACTGTACACGTAAAGGGCTTTACACCTGTATGAGTCCTCATGTGTGATGTCAGATTACTCATTTGACTAAAGTCTTCACCACAAACTTTGCAAGGAAAGGGTTTTTCCCCTGTATGAATCCTCATGTGTATTTTTAGACCATCACTTTGAATAAATCCTTTGCCACAAACTGTACAAGTAAGGGGCTTTATACCTGTATGAGACGTCATGTGTTTTTTTAGATAATCTTTTCGACTACATCCTTTGCCACAAACTGTACAGGTAAAAGGCTTTTCCCTTGTATGAACAACTGTGTGCCTCTTCAGACCTAACTTGCGACTAAACATTTTGCCACAAACTGTACAAGTAAGGGGCTTTATACCTGTATGAGACGTCATGTGTTTTTTTAGATAATCTTTTCGACTACATCCTTTGCCACAAACTGTACAGGTAAAAGGCTTTTCCCTTGTATGAACAACTGTGTGCCTCTTCAGACCTAACTTGCGACTAAACATTTTGCCACACTCTGTACAATTAAAACCTTTCTTCCCTCTGTGACTCTTCATGGAGTGAGTTTGTGTTGACGATGGCAGGTCCTGGGACAGCTTGTGGCTTGAAGACAATCTTTGTTCTTCCACATTTTGTGTCGTGGGTGAAGTCAGTGTGTTTACAACCGACTGACCTTCCCTGGTCTCCTCCCACTCATCACTGTCTTCAGTGATGTCAGATTCAGAACAGTGTGGAGAGAGGAGCTGGTCACCACTAGTTGGTTGTGATGTTCCACAGTCTTCTACATCAGCTTGTGTGTTCATGTGTTCAGTTGAGGTGCTGGCTACAGGCTCTCTCTCTCTGTTTTCATCATCAGCTTCCCTTTTCACTGCTAGTAATGTCAACGTTGACCCATCAGCCTCCTCTGGTCTTTGAAGTAGCTCCTCCTGTTCCTCTTTAATGTGTGGAGGATGTGGTTCCACCTGGACCAGACTGGGGCTCCTCTCCTCATGTTGCGGAGGTTGTGGTTCCTCCTTGACCAGACTGGGGCTCCTCTCCTCATGTTGTGGAGGTTGTGGTTCCTCCTTGACCAGACTGGGGCTCCTCTCTTCATGTTGTGGTTCCTCCTTGACCAGACTGGGGCTCCTCTCCTGCAGTTCAGGGAAAACCTCCTCTTTACACAGAGGGAGGGGCAGCATGTCTGGGGGGATAAAATGAGAGGGAAAACATTAAAGGTTTGAACTTTACATTATTTATGCCCATGTGGGCTTCTACCTGGGCCCTAGGTGGGTCCCATATGGTTTCAAGGTGGGCTAAACCATATGGGCCCCATGTTGGCAATGTAGTTGGGTTCTACCTGGGCCCTAGGTGGGCCCCAACTAGGCAAGTCTATATGGGACAGAGGTGGGTCCCAACTGGGATGCCCATGTGGGCTTTAGGTGGGTTCTACCAGGGCCCTCGGTGGGCCCCAATTAGGCAAGTCTATATGGGACCAAGGTGGGTCCTGACTGGGTTTGGTTTGCCTTAGGTGTGCAATGGTTCCTTTGATTTCCAACGTGGGTCCTAATAAGATTTAAATAGACTAAGCAGTATTTGACATGAGCCGTGTTAATTCTTGTAAACACACCTAAAATAAAAATTAGGTATAACAGTTTACATGTCTTAGGCTTTACCAGGATGAAAATAGACAATAGACAATATCTATTTTGACAAAGTTTATTAAAAACAATATTTCAAGATAATAAAAATACAATGGAAGTAAAAATGGAAATAAAGATAGCAGTAGTGTAAAAGGTGCAGGAAGAGAAGGCACACACATCACACACATGTATGTGCATACAGTATATACATACAAATCACAAAAATGCAAAATAATATTCCCACAATGCTCCACTGAGACTAATAACAGAAAAAAATATAAGAATAAAAATGGTCCAAAAAATAAAAAATAGTGTATAAGAGGTGCATCAAAATCTTCCATTGTCCATGTAACAGGGCCGAGGGATTCTGAGATCCAGTTTCATTTTGCATATGAATATGGGCCCTCTGTGTGAGTGGGTGTCTCTTGAGCCTTTCTGTTTAAATCCCCAGTGACAGACCAAGCATTGTGCTGCTAAGGGGAGAGAAAGAGAGAGAGCCATTGTCTACTGGGGTGGTGCATCATCCAGTTGTGGAAGCTGTCTCTGAGCTCAAACTCTGTTTCCACCTCTAACACGAGCCCCAGTGAACCACTTGGAGAGAGCCTTCTCTGCATCCTTGTGTTCTTCAGTCCTCCTAATAGAAATGACAAGAAGCCAACTGTTAGAAATTATAGAATTATGAAACCTTCCATTACTGTATATGCTGTGGCATGCCCCCTACTGGTATACATCAAATGTGTTGCCAAATTACATTTAAAGTTAAGACAGATAAAGGAAAATTAAATACCCAAACTTACCATATACTTAAAGAAGCAGGTCTCAGAACTTCCTCTTGCCGTTACGCGCAAAAAGGTTGAACTGGAGTGCCAAATCATGTGAGAGGAGGTACTATATTGGTAGCATCATCCAGTGAAGAACCTCCGATATCTCCAACCATGGCAACCTGAGTGTATGGTAAAGGCCACAGGAAGAAAAAGCTGTAAGTGAACACCAAGATATAATGAATATCAAGTAGTCATTCTATCTTTAAAATACTTACACTTAACTGTCCCCATTCTACCAGAACTCCAGAGGTCCAGTCTTGTCACTGCCCACTACATTACATTACATTACAGTCATTTAGCAGACGCTTTTATCCAAAGTGACAAAGTGCAACGGAAAAATTCAGACTAAATCTACAAACATTTGCATTATTTCAAGTGGCTCACTCACTACCGACAAGCAATTGGTAGCGGACTGTTTTAACAGTTTCTTCACCACAGTTGCAACCCAGTTGGTAAGCAAACTCCCTCAGCATTCAGGTCTGTACGGCCCGACCACATTCAAGCTCACTATGAGAAACTAGGGGCTAAAAAAGATTCTTTTTTTTTTCAAACCTGTATTGACTGAGGATGTGCAAAACAAACTCCTCGCCCTACAGCCAAACAAGGCCACCGGCCTTGACAACATCCCCACCAGATTCCTCAGAGACGCAGCGGTCTCCATTGCTCCCATAGTAGCCCACATTACAAACTTATCCATCAGTCAGTGTCACGTCCCACAAGAATTCAAGTTGGCAAGAGTAATCCCTCTATTTAAAAAAGGAAGCAAACTAGATCCTGGCAACTATAGGCCTGTTTCCATCCTTTGTTCCATCTCAAAGGTTATAGAGCGATCAATCCAAGAACAAATCAACAGCTACCTCAGCGAGCGTAAACTGTTGTTTGAATTCCAATCAGGCTTCAGAACATCCCACTCCACTGACACATGCCTACTATATTTGACCGACTACATCAAACGTGAGGTAGACTCGGGCAAATACTGTGGCATGGTCATGCTGGACCTCCAAAAGGCGTTTGACACTGTAAACCACGCAATTCTACTTGATAAGCTGAGGGCGATTGGTTTTGATTGCACATCACTAAATTGGATGAGATCTTACCTGGAGGGTAGAGAACAAGTGGTTGACATCAACGGAACCATGTCCTCATCCCTCCCGGTGAGCTGCGGGGTTCCTCAAGGCAGCATTCTAGGGCCGTTACTGTTCCTTGTATACATTAACGACATGAATGCTGCCTGTAACTGCAAACTGTTCCTGTTCGCTGATGACTCGGCACTCCTGATCTCGGGTGAGGACAAGTTGCAAGTTGAGGAAGCTCTCAGCTCTGAACTCTCAAAAATCCGTACCTGGCTGACCGATAACAAACTGTCTCTACACCTTGGGAAAACTGAATCCATCCTATTTGGGACCAGACATTCCCTCAGTAAAATGAAGGTAAATGACTTCAAGGTCAAAGTCGATGACACAATCATCACTAGCAAAGAAGAGATTACCTATTTGGGATGTATTCTTGACAAATACCTGACAGGTGAAAGCATGGCAACAAAGGTGGTCAAAGGAGTAAACCAGAGAACCAGATTTATGGGCAGAGTTTCCTCTTTTGTCAACCCTCAGGCCCCTCTCAGGGGCCCTGATACAGCCCCTTTTTGACTATGCTAGCTCCTCTTGGTACTCCAACACCTCAGTGTCACTGCAGACTAAGCTTCAAACCTCCCAAAACAAACTGATCCGACTACTTCTCGGACTGGGGCCCATGACCCACCTCTCTCCCACTCACTTTGCCAGCCTAGGCTGGCTCAGGGTGGAAGACAGGGTTAAACAACTAAAAATGGGTCTGGTCTTCAAAATTGTAAATGCAGATTTGCCCGATATGCCCCCTATACCCGCATATCTGTATAAATACCTCGAAAAAGTTAGTGACACCCACAGCCACGAAACTAGAGGGAGCGTAAACAACAATCTGGTACCACCCACCCATAAAACAAACATGGGCAAATTCTCCTTCTATAGCACAGCCACTAAGGAATGGAATAGTCTAACCCCATCCCTCAAAAAATGCAGTTCGCTGGGCTCATTCAAAACAGCCCTAAAAACCCATCTTTCTGGAGGCCGAAAGAGGAGCTAGTACCAGTTTCCCTGTAGACAGACGACCCCCCCCCTCCTCTTTTTGTACATATTTTGTATTTCCTCATGCTTTTTTTTGTATATAATCTTTATTTTTCCATGCTTCCCCCCCCCCCTTTTTTTTTTGTACAAATATTTTTTAAATGCTTTTTTTGTACATAGTGGTATTTTTTTTAATGTATTATCTGTATTTTCATGTTGATTTTGAACTGTTTGGTTGCTACTATATATGTCTATGAAATTAACTCAAGGACCCCAACGGAAACAAGTCCGCAAGGACTTTTTTGGCCGGACCTTTTAGACAAAAGCATTATAAATGTAACTGTGTTGTTTTACATTCTTTTGCCTAATAAAAATTTCAATCAATCAAGTAAAGTGTGTAACCTTGTCTTAAGTAAAGTGTGACTCTGTTTAACACAATGCTGTACCCCCTCCAACTGTACTTCTTAAATGATTTTCATTATGTTTTAAAAAAAGACTCTGTCATTCTAAACAACCACAAGCCAAAAAACAAGGCTTAACAAAAAAATATAACTGAAACAGGAAGGATTGTGTATTTTCAAATGTAACTAAAACAATCTTTCTGAAAAAGACACATTGTGAACTTGTAGATTGGCTATTTTTGTGAACTTCTCTGACTAATCCATATTACAATAAAAAATTAAAACTAACCTTTAAAGAAAGAAATAAACTAAACCACCCACCCTCCACCCATCCAAACCTAGACCAGTCTGGCATGGCTTTGAAGAAGTGAGAAATTTGAAAACCCATTGTTGAAGGACCCACAGGGTCACACACAGATAAGGCCATTAACAGGTAGTCAGGGGGAGGGGATTTAGTGTGGATTTGACCAGGAGAATACAGACATGCTTTGACTTGAAGCGGCATATTTCACAAATTTTTTTAATGAATACAATGTAATGTCAAATCTGTATTATATGTATGTTCATATAATATAACTTATACAATTGGGGTGGTTGTATTTTGTCTCCCTGCTGTTCTATTGTTTACCAGTTAACCTTTCCTGATTTCTATCTCTCTGGCACTGGCACTTTCCTTAGTGTCTGCAGTGAGATTAAATATTTGGGCCATTTCATTTCATTTCAAATGACCTATTTGATGACAAGGACAGACAGCGTCGGAAGCTGTATGCTCAAGGAAACATGCTATGTCGCAAATGTAGCATTTCACTCTTTAAAGGTTTCATGACATTCAGTTTTACAACACATTAAAAGTCTTTGTCATGGTCCTTCAAACGTGTATAAAAAGTTGTAACTGAAAATTCCACTCTAGTGAGCCATTGCAGGTGTTTTTCTCTCACATTTCTAAAGCCTTTTCAACTGCAATGAAAAAAAGAAATCTTTGCCTGCGGGTGTCGCTGTTGAGGGATTTTGCCTGTCAATCATCACCTCTGCTCCGCCACCCCCAAAGGAAAGGATAGGGGAGGGGAGGGGCGAGGAGCGGAGTGGGCGGGATTAATGGCCTGTGACTTCACTATCCAAGGGCCAATCTCAGATTACTTTTCAGCCTAATTATTCAGAAAACACCAGACCACAGAAAATCCACTGAATGTTCAAAGTTCAGTTTTTTGGGGTGTAATTAAGGTCATAAAACCCCCCAAAAAACATAAAAAATTTAAAAATGTGAACATGAACGTCATAGAACTTTTAAATCTTTCTGTACACCTCTGCATACTGTCCACCTGTGGTGTCGCTACAAACAAGTCAGTATCAGATGACTCACAGTGGCTTATAATGACTGCATGATGCTGCTACTGAGAGCTCCAAGAAGTTCCAATGCAAGCCAGATGTTTGTTAGTGTCGGGGTACCAACCTGCTCTGCTACGCAATCCTATGTATACATTTATGTGTAGGGCATCTGAACACTAAATTTGAAGAAACTACTTGAAAATCTAAAGAACTGTCTAACTTGTGTGGTGCAAAACGAGACGAAGAGAACCAGGAAACACAGTTGAAGTGAGCGGTCTGCTGACGGAGTCGCTCGTCAGCAATGCAAGAACAGTGAAACCATGCCCCATATAGATACAAATCTATATAAAACTAATTAAATATGCCTAGGTCATGTCGCAGAAATTGAACAGATTGAGCAAATATGTAATGGGTGGCGCCAAATATGTATTACATAGTTCATAATTCAAAATTTTGAACTAAAGTTCATGGTTCCAAAAATTAACTATTTAGTTCATTTTTCGTTCTTTTTTTTCAATATATATATATATATAATTACTTAATAAGGGTCTCTCTCTCAGCTAAGGGGTCCTTGACCTGAAAAACGTTGAATACCCAGGCCTGTGTTATTATATTATATGAATATAATCCAGGATTATGCCATTTGTAGCCATGTTTTAATAGCAGACCTACAAGCTCACAATGAGTTGTATCCACGACGCGTTGTGAGCTTGTATATCTGCTATTTTAGTCACGGGACACCGTCGTGCTGCGAAGTATAAATTAGGCTCTAGCCCAGAGAGAACAGCAGCAGCAGCAGAGAGAGAAAGAAACTGCATCAATAGTGAAAAGTTGTGAAAAAGACTTTGTTTTAAACACAAGCAGTACACCCGGTCCCAGCAACATTGTTGTTGTTCATACGTGTGTGTGTAGCTAATACAGCGCACAAGCTTTCTTTAATAACAAAATGATCTTGCGTCGGAGACTCTGCAAGAACAAACAGCTGTGGGTCATTATCACTCAGCATGCTACAGTGACACAACAACTTATAAACGGACATTTATTTTATAAAGCTAAGTGTTGCTTCTCTTGCATTTTCAACCCAAGGGGCTATCTGTAATCACGGAGCTGCATAGTAGTCTGTACGTAGATGAGACCGTTCACTCCGCGCTGCGCAGATGAATGTTACACACCACCTTGCTTTTCTCTTTTTTGGCTGATGGTGCGTGCAAGACGCCTCGGAAACACAGTATAGGATGAAACGCAACATGACAAACCTATGTAACCATGGAAATTTGGGACACTCTTGAACGAAGTTATACTATGAGAGAACGCCGTTCACAGACGCCAGAATGAACGCGTTCACAATAACGTTCATCTAGCGGATATACAGTACGTTCAGTTCACGTTCGCCCAAAATATGAACGAGTTCATGAACGATCGTTCATTGAACGCGTTCAGGCACAACACTGGAACCAGGAAATACACAGAAATAGCTACAGAAACAGCAGAAAGCTCTGAATCCACAAGGCGTAATGAGTAAATTGTATTTGCTCCCCATCACAAACAACACATTTATACTTGTTAAAATCTAAGAAAAAGTGAGTTGGGGTGTCCTGCCCCTTTAACCACTTAAACCCTTTGTAAACTTGTACTTGGTCTGCTCTTTTCCCCCCTCTACACCAAACCTCTTTGCCTAAAATAGCCGATCTACAAGCTTGAAATTGTAGATTGGCTTATTAGCCAGGGATCCTTTAATGGTTACCAGTTAAACGGTTAACGGTTAAACAGTTAACCTGCCATGGCCATCTCTAATAAATAAAAACAAATACTTTAAAAAAAAAAATGAATACAATGTAATGTCTAATCTGTATGGTAGAGTATGTTCATACGATATAACTTATACTATTATATATAATTGGGGTGGTTGCATTTTGTCTCCCTGCTCTTCTAGATTGAGTCAAAGGTCATGTCTCACCTAGACACAGGTTCTGACACAAATTCTGACCTGATGGTCAAGATTCAAATCATCCCCCGAGCAGGCAGGCTCAATCTTAATGGTAAAATATGTCAGCACTTGCGCAGGAAACTGGGTTAAAATCCAGGGTAGAAGGTAAAAGATAGTACAACTTTAAATGGGGTTGAATCTTTTGTCCATCTTTGTGAGCTTGTAGATTATTTTTGGCCTTAGCATTTAGTTTGGCAGTGGTAAAACTAATAACTAAAACAAATGTCTCTGTTAACACATTATTCGATTTAGAGTGAGTGAGTGAGTGAGTGAGTTAGTGAGTGAGCACGTTCCAACCCATGATGCCCAGTTATCCCATATGTACATGCCAGTTAGCCCACATGTAGACCATGTGGGAACGACATGGGCTTGCCCACTTCCATCCCACGCCTAGTTAGCCCATATGCAGACCACGTGGGCCCGGCATGGGCTTGCCCAGTTCAAGCCCACGCCCAGTTAGCCCATATGCAGACCATGTGGGACCCTCATAATTTGCCCAGTTCAAGCCCATGTCCACTTGGTACCCAAGCAGCCCGCTTTGAAACCATATGGGTCCCACGTGGGCGTGCTGGCTGGGATACATCTGCAGTCTGCAGTGTGTGGTTTGGTTTGTGTATGTAACACACATACCTGCAGTGTGTAGTTTGATGTTGTATGTAACAGAAATACCTGCAGTGTGTAGTTTGATGTTGTGTGTGTGTAACAGACATACCTGCAGTGTGTAGTTTGATGTTGTGTGTGTAACAGACATACCTGCAGTGTGTAGTTTGATGTTGTGTTTGTAACAGACATACCTGCAGTGTGTAGTTTGATGTTGCGTGTGTAACAGACATACCTGCAGTGTGTAGTTTGATGTTGTGTGTGTAACAGACATACATGCAGTGTGTAGTTTGATGTTGTGTGTGTAACAGACATACCTGCAGTGTGTAGTTTGGTGTTGTGTGTGTAACAGACATACCTGCAGTGTGTAGTTTGATGTTGTGTGTGTAACAGACATACCTGCAGTGTGTAGATCGATGTCCATATCGAAATCAATGTCCAGCAGTTTATTTTTTTTCTCCAGCAGAGTTTCTAGTGTCTCTATCTCTCTCTGGAAGAGGTTGCACATGAACTCTGCAGCCGCACTGAGGCGCTCCAACACAAACACTCTGACAAGCTTCACACAACAAACATCAGCACCACGCTGCTGTTTGTCCAAAACACACAATATCTCCTCTCCCACCGACGTCATGTGTTCATTTATCTTCAGCCGTACAGACCCCATTGTTTTGACCTCCATTATGACATGGCTTTCACCTCCTTTATGGCACGGCTTTCGCCTCCTTTATGAAATTGTTTTCACCTCCTTATGACACGGCTTTCGCCTCCTTTATGAGACTGTTTGCACCTATTTTATTACACGGTTTCCAACACAGCTAGCAGAGTGACTGCTTAATGCTTACGTAAGCGTTGCCAGTTTTCTTAGAAAAACAAGCAGCCACGGTCTGTGAAAACAAGGCCCAAAATAAGCCACTATTAATAGTTTAAAGTCCCACGGCTATTTGAAAATAGCAGATGTACAAGCTCACAACTAACTAAAACTATGATTTAGATTTAATGTCAATTTTGTATGCCCCCCCCCCCCCTCACAAATTAACAATTAACTACAGAAAACAACAACCCGAAGTCGCTTATAAGAGGCGGACATGGCAACACCGCCTCTGTTGTTTACGTTGAAGTGCGTCAACACAGTGCTAGTTCAGATCACCGGATGTCCGATTAAGCTGGGTTTCAAAATAAGGTGTCTAACTGACCTTCAACATAAAACATGTTTACTGAGCTTGATTGATTGATTGATGTAGTTTATTTAGAAAGACATGAGAATAGTACATGACAGTACATAACAGTACATGGAAGTACAAATTCACAATACAAGGTCTACTAAACTGGAAAGCCTCATTAAGCATTACGCTTGTTTAAGATGAGGACCCCATGCACACAAATCATGATGAAATATAAGAGGCAGGCAGATATACACACTACTATACAGAATGTCATACAATCAGCTTTCTCACGTCACCAGGCTTTCCGTTACATCTAAGTATTGTTATAAGTAACACCTATTATTATAACTAACTACTATTATTATAACTAACATTATAACTAACAACATGAAGATATTCAGTAAAAACCTAAATTAACATACATTATATTGTAATTATATTCCATCATTCTTACCAATATAAAATCAACAGCTATAATTTATCGAACTGTAAACAGCTATATCTGTTGATTTCACAATGTTAATGTTAAATATTGTAACGGTTTACAATATTTTATTACATTATAATGTAATAAAATATTGTAAACAACAACTTGTAGTACTGTGTCTGTCTCTCACTGTCTCTTTTCATTCTGCGGTCTGTGTCGCCCTCCTGTGGACAAAGTCAACAGTGCAAGTGAGATGGGTCAACATTACAAAGCATGGTTTTAATTCAAAGATTCAAACTCGTGTATTTGTCTCTCAGACTTAATGTTCCAAACACTGGTTTAACAATAACAATATATAATACTGACTATAAAATATAACAATATATAATACTGACTATAAAATATAACACTATATAATAATGACTATAACATATAATAACAATAACAATATATAATACTAAATATAAAATATATTACACTCAGTGTTTTAAAAATATGTATAACATATTTTCTCTGTCGGGTGGAAACCTCACGTTCCAAAACTCTTGATTTTAAGGATTAAAATTCAAAAATATCAAAAGTAGCAGATAAATACAAGCTCACAACTAGTCAGATCTGCTATTTTCCTCTACTTTTGTGTGACACTCTTGTATGGTGAAATAGGGCCTTAATTTATGAACAAAACATACATTTAATTATATGGAGATAAGGTTTCTGCCCGCCAACAACAATGTACAGCAGAATATACAGTAAATCAGGGCTTCTATGTAATATATATATATATATATATATATATATATATATATACACATTATATATCAGCCCTGATTTACTGTATATAATATATATTACATATCAGCCTTGAGATATATGATTTACTGTATATATATTACATATCAGCCCTGAGATATATGATTTACTGTATATCATATATATTACATATCAGCCCTGATATCTCAGGGCTGATATGTAATATATATGATATACAGTAAATCAGTGCTGATATATGTTTATCATATACAGTATTATATTCAGGCATGCAAACAGCCCTGAGGTGAAAAAGGTGACAACATGTTGTTTTCTTTCAGGTCAGGTGTCACACAATTGCCCTATTTGGGTTCCAAAAGGTGACTGTAGCTGAAAAGTGACACTTTTGCATGTCTGTATATTATATACAGTAAATCAGGGCTTATCAAACCTGGCATCTCCCCTAGATCCAAACTTAAAAAAATACATCATGAATTAAAGGTAGGGTTAGTGATCTTCTCTGGTTACAATAAGTGTTAAATATCTCTATATTGTGATAATCATTGCTATAGTGTTTGTTCAGTAACAGTGTTAAATAGCTCTATATTGTGATAGTAATCATTTCCATGTATAAAATATTTACTCTTCAGTAAATGAAAGAACATTTTAAGATGTTTTTAAAGCACAACACTGCCTTAAAGTTGGTACGGTGACTTAATACATTGTCAGTTACTTGAATGTGTCCTTATATAATCATCACTATACCAAATACAGCTCAAGTGGAGTTAGGTTTTTCACCATTAATGTGGAGATAGTTGTTTTGTCATCATTGTTTAGAATGAGAAGTTGGAGTTAGGAGGTTTGACTGACAGTTTGAGGATCCAATGGAGTTAGGAGGTTTAGTCAGAAGTGCTTTTTAATACTATTCATTGGTTCAATATTCGTCAAATCCACACAAAGACATAAAGGGTGTTCAATAGCACTGCTTTATTAAAGAAATTAAAAAAAAGTTTAAAAACAGACATATAACGATATATCGAAATATGAAAAAACAACAAATACCATAAGAACATGAACCAATAATAACTGAAACATGACTGTTCAGAGTACTTTAACCCACTTTGTAATAAAAGGACCCCTTTAACTCGGAGAGTGTACAAATGGAACCATAATGGACCCCTTATGGGTCTGTAACTCTGAGAGTGTACAAATGGAACCATTTGTACACTCTGAGAGTTATAGATCTGTAAGGGTCCATTATGGTCCCTGGAGAACCAATAGCATTAACCAATCAGAAGCGTGCTGGCCAGTGATTGGAGCTCATTTCTTCTTGCCTTTGGCGGCTTTGGCCATCAGAAGCGGATTGATCTGGTCTGCTTTCAGTCCCTTGACGGAGAAGAGACGAGCGGCGCGGTCGCTAAGCGTTCCCCCACATTTCAAACCTCTGCTCATTAGTTCCGCCTTCAGCAGCTCCAGACCAAACACCTCCAGCTCCTGAGCGGAGGTCGCGACCTCCAGGTCAACTGGACCTAAGGTCGCAACCTCCGGGTCAACTGGAGCCAAGGTTGCGACCTCCGGGACAACTGGACCTGAGGTCACGACCTCCGGGTCAACTGGACCTGAGGTCACGACCTCCGGGTCAACTGGACCTGAGGTTGCGACCTCCGGGACAACTGGACCTGAGGTCACGACCTCCGGGTCAACTGGACCTGAAGTTGTGACCTCCGGGTCAACTGGAGCCTCCGTCTGCTGTTGAGAACAAACAAACACAGAGGCACATCAACACCTTATGTTACGATACATCAGTCCACGTACAGTATGAACAGTGAACATTTATTATGCTCCACACAAATGGGACAAACTTCAGGACTCTCTGTAACTGGTTGGATTGATTGGTCTCCATAGACATATTTAGGATGCTTTTTGAGGAGAGATAGATATATAGATAGATCTCGTCTTATATATCTTATGTCTAACCTCATGTTCGTTTCACAAAAGCAGAATGTAAACCTCCAGGATTTAAGAGCAGGTCTAGTCAGTCCTCTGCACTGTGACAGACTTCATAAAAACATCAGGACATGTTTGATTCTCCTTAAGATTACATTGTTTCCTATTCATTATATTGAATTGAAATGAAAAAGAACAAGCGATAACGTTCTTACAGTTTTCAACACATCCGTCAAACTTCCTTTTGTACTTTACAAAACATCTGTAAAGACGTTTTAATGCACTGCTGTTGTGCAGATTTGTACGATTCTGAACTGTTACTCTCTATCCAGCACCACTAACTGACGCAAAAACGTCTCCAAACAGGTCTTAATGTACCTTCTGCTCGCTGTGCTGTGGTGAGTTGGCTTCTGGAGCACTGGGTTCACACTGGGATCCACTGGGATCACACTGGGATCCACTGGGCCCAGGCTGAGGTTCTGCTGGACTGGACAGTGGACCACTGGAGCTGCTCTCTGCACTGGACTGTGGTTCTGTCTCCATGGCAGTGGAACCAGTGGAGCTGCTTTGTTCTCTGAAACACATCAATGATAACACAAGTTATACCGGCCCTAAGGCAGCCCATAAGCAAAGAAGAAGTCAACACACTGGATCATATATAATAAACAAAGAAGAAAGCAACACACTGGATCATATATAATAAACAAAGAAGAAGTCAACACACTGGATCATATATAATAAACAAAGAAGTCAACACACTGGATCATATATAATAAACAAATAAGTCAACACACTGGATCATATATAATAAACAAAGAAGAAAGCAACACACTGGATCATATATAATAAACACAGAAGAAGTCAACACACTGGAACATAAGACCCCTTCAAACTAGTATTACTGAACACAGATCCAACAAACATAATCGCTTCACAACAGCAGCTCATAATGTTTCAACTGAACATGTCAAACCTCCCAGACACGGTGCTGACATAAACACATCACTACTTAAACATTTACACTGTTAGAGACATTAGCCCCTAAGGGTAAGTGCTAATGCTCCAATGCAACATGGAATGTGTATGGTGGTCCTAAAAATAAAGAGGGAAGACCACCGTACGTTGTCATAAAGGATATGATGAGGAGCCCTAGTTTCACCAGTAATACATCTAAAGACCTTTTCAGTTACCTGAGCCCCCAATGAAGATAATGAATAAAGAGTTAATAGATGAAGATGGTGAATACATAGTTAATAGATGAAGATATTGAATACATAGTTAATAGATGAAGATATTGAATACATAGTTAATAGATGAGGATATTGAATAAATAGTGGGAGTGGTCCTTGGGGGAGGAGACATAGAGGATCCATTACCTGTTAGACAGCTGGGGTTCAACGCTCACAGGACCGATGGAGGGCAAGCCTTCATCATCATCATCATCCTCCTCCTCATCCTCAGAGCTGTCCAGGTCATCAACCCCCGTCCTGAAACACATTTAACCAGGGTTCACATTGTGTGTGTGTGTGTGTGTAACAGCCGAAACGCATTTAACCAGGGTTCGCGCTGTGTGTGTAACAGCCTGAACCACATGTAACCAGGGTTCGCATTATGTGTGTAACATGGATAAAATCTGTAGGAGTACTGTCAAAAAAATTGTTTTGCAAAAATCGGCCTACTGGTGGCGCTATAACAAACATTTGGGCCAGAGGTTCACCGTGACGGAGATTAGCTGTTTACAGCCGGCCGGAGATTAGCTGTTTACAGCCGGCCGGACGGACAGGGTGCAAAACGTAACTAAAACTTTAACACGGATGTGAAAACAGGTGTATTGAGGTGACCAATCAGAAGCCAGTATCAGTGTGACTGACCACATGCGTGTCTTCTTGATGTGCTGCTGGTCCTCTTGACGTGATTGGTTGATTCTCTTTCCTCTGCGTCCTTCCTGCCCCTCCTCCACTGACACCAGAGCACTGGACGATGCCTGCATCCCTGTTAGATATATATCATATAATGAATAATATTAAATATATATATGCCTGCATCCCTGTTAGATATATATATATAAAAATTAGGGCTGTGACTCGATTAAAAAATGTATCTAATTAACTAGAGGCTTTGTAATTAATTAATCAAAATATATATATATATATATATATAAATTCAAGGACATTCTGTAAACTCAAGCACAAGTAAAACACTTTCAAGTACATTCCAGAACAGTGGAAACCCTGACCATTAGGAGAAATAAAAATAAAGATGTCTTGATTGACCTTATTGTCCAATATCCTGTATGAACAAACCAGACTAACAAAAACAAAACTCTGTTGCTTCAAAGGCCATAACACTACCAACAATTTAGTTAGTCCATATTGATTTAAAAATAAAATAGACCCCTTCAGTCCAACTCTCCCTCAATATCCTTGGCCAAAATAATAAACAGACCACCGGTCTTGGTGCACCGGCATGATCGGAACGTCTGAAACTCATCCAGTGAGAAGGGTTCTGTGGTGCAAAAACTAAGCGCGATTAAAATGCGTTAATGTTTTAATCACGTTAATTTTCCGTAATTAAGTAAATTAAATTAATCAGTTAAAGTACCAGCCCTAATAAAAATACATAATATGATATATATGTCTGCATCCCTGAAACAAGGACAATTACTATTTATAATAGACATTCAGCACACCTCTTATCCAGGGAGACTTAGTAGTGTGAGATCACAATAAGCAGAGTAAACATCAACTCTAGTCAATAAGAAACATGGTAAACAGTCAAATAAATAGAATGCAGAGAGAACAACGTAGTGCCTCAAAGAAATGTGTGTGTGTGTGTGTGTGTGCGCTCCAATCCTACAACCCCTCCCACTCACTTAGATCAGCTAACACAGGCAAGCCGTAAGAACCTTCTCTAAAACACCCTGGACATTGCTCCACACGTCCCAGACTCTTCTCCCTTCTCTAAAACACCCCGGACAACGCTCCACACGTCCTAGTAGACTCTTCTCCCTTACATTACTGCTTCTGTACCTTTGAGAACAGAAAGGTGCTACAGTACCTTTCAGAACAGAGTCGTCCAGTCTCTCAGAAAGGTGGTGACATTGCTGGTGGAACTGGGGGTCAGTGAAGTGGTGTTTGGGTTCAGACAGTTTCCTCTGGATTCTGTCCAGTCGACGTTGTTCTTTCTCTGCTTCACGTTCGCCCTGTTTCTGCAACCACTCTGCCATCCTGACGCACACACACACACACACACAGCGATTTTAAGAATGTTGTTTCATACATTTTGCCATCTTTAACCTTAAAGCTGAAAAATAGCAGATCTACAAGCTTAAGGATCGGCTATTGGTCGGTGCGTGACGCACGCAACTAAGTATACATCACATGTTTAACTCTAATTCCAACCCCTAAACCTAACCCCTAAATGTCTAATGTCTTCATCACCTTTATCATTGTAAAATGTACTCTTTGTGCTCCTCGAGCAGATTGCTAAGCTTCAAGCAATGTAGTACAAAAACGAAAAAAAAATGCAAAAGAAAATTCTAAACAT
This sequence comes from Gymnoscopelus braueri, assembly GCF_963280865.1. Classification (NCBI taxonomy): domain Eukaryota; kingdom Metazoa; phylum Chordata; class Actinopteri; order Myctophiformes; family Myctophidae; genus Gymnoscopelus; species Gymnoscopelus braueri. Next base: position 47,203,444 of record NC_137616.1, on the reverse strand, counting down.
TGTCTTTATACTTGCATGTCATGTGGTTGGACACCCACAATAGTAAATATTCACAGATCGGTGTTCAACATAACCTACTTCTGCCCTATAAGCTCCGTGGTCACGTGTTGTGACCCACTACTATATAAGGGAGGTGGGTCACCTGATGAAGAACAACTGTGGCCCAAACGTTGTACCATGTGATATTTTCTGTGTTTCAAAGTAAACTATACACTTCTTTTGAACTGTTACACTGTATCCAGCACCAGCAACAAACTGGATGATGTGCGCAACCCACTGTTCTGAACTAGTGTGGGCGTGTCTTCATGTGTGGCCGTGTCTTACTCTTTCTCATGATTGACGTCTCTCAGGCGACGCCCACTCAGGTCTCGACACGCCTCCCTGTTGGTGGTCTTCTCAATCTGAGCCCCCAGAGCTCTGAGCATGGAGCCGAAACCTAAGGGGTTAATATATTATTAATATACCATATAATACTATAACATAACCCCAGAGCTCTGAGCATGGAGCAAAACCCTTAAGAGTTAATATATTATTAATATACCATATAATACTATAACATAACCCCAGAGCTCTGAGCATGGAGCCGAACCCTAAGGGGTTAATATATTATTAATATACCATATAATACTATAACATAACCCCAGAGCTCTGAGCATGGAGCAAAACCTTAAGAGTTCATATATTATTATAGAGTTAATATACCATTAATATACCATATAATATTATAAGCTAACCCTAAAGAGTTAATATAGCATTAATAATATACCATATAATACTACAACATAACCCTAATAATATACAGCATGATCAGAGGAACAGGAAGTCACCTCCTTTCCCTCCAGATAGGCGGGGCTCCAGGTGATAAACGCCTCCATGTTGGACGATGTCATCTAGGCTGGACAGACGGCCGTTGTTCTTCACGTAGAAGTCGAGATGAGGAAGTCCCTGAAACACAATTATGACATCATCATCAATACAACCATGACATCATATATACAGCCATGACATCATCAATACAACCATGATGACATAATCATGCCAGGTTAAGTCCTGCCCCACGGAGGATCTAACTATTTCCATCGATCAGTGGTTCTCTAACCTTTTCATGTCAAGGACCCCCAAATCGATATGCATTTGGCCGCGGACCCCCGTCTAATAATATTTTGTTCCAGGGACCCCCAGAAGCAAAGATTTGATTTTTCAAAAATAACAGATCCATGACCTATGATCAGAGGAACAGGAAGTCACCTCCGACACGTTTTGAGCTTGTAGATCTGCTATTTTCAAATAGCCAAAATATAAATAGTATGTATAGTGCATGTTTAATTTATGTTTACAAAAAATCTAAATCTACAAAGTAACTAGTAACTAAGTTTTCATAGAATTGTAGTGGAGTAAAAGTACAATATTTGCCTCTGAGATGTAGTGGAGTAAATACTGAAAATTGGAAATACTCCAGTAAAGTAAAAAAAAAACTAAAAATTGTACTTAAGTACAGTACTTGAGTAAATGTACTTAGTTACTTTCCACCACTGCCTACGTCGTGGAACCTCATCTATGAGCAGAGGTTACAAACGGGCCTATGTTGTTAGCATGTTTAGCTGCTAGCTCGCTGCTAACAGCATGATACTGTGTATTAATGTTAACTATGTGTTGTTAGCATGTTTAGCTGCTAGCTCACTGCTAACAGCATGATACGGTGTATTAATGTAAACCATGTGTTGTTAATAGCCTTAGATCAAGACTATCATAGATGTATTGGATCAATTTTGACATTTAATTATTTGTATCTCTGCGAGAGTCTTAGCGACCCCCCCCCCAGTTTGCCCTGGAATGTCACCAGTAAAGCCTGTATTTCTCCAAACATGTACAAATATTAAATATAAGGTGCTTACCCGCTTGCCCCAAATGTTAACTAGGCGTCTGGAGTATTTGTGTAATGTATTAGTCCATATTTTTCAATAAAGAAGTGTTTTAATCCCGTCTGTGGCCGAACGCCATTTCCCCCCTCCTCGTTTACTTCCTGTTTACATTGGGTGTAATTCCGTCTTTCACCAGATGCGCCCCGTCACTACCGCTACATTTGGAACTTCCTACTGAATCGGCCACAGACGGGATTAAAACACTTATTTATTGAACAATATGGACTACTACATTAAACAAATACGCCGGACCGCTAGTTAACATTTGGGGCAAGCGGATGAGTGCCTTAAATGTTGCGTTTGTACACGTTTGGAGAAATACAGGCTTTACTGGTGCTGACATCTACGAGAGTCTCGACCCGAGGCTACGTTGTTAGCATGTTTAGCCAATAGCTCGCTGCTAACAGCATGATAAGTTGTATTAGTGTAAACTGTGTGTTGTTAGCATAAGTTGTATTAAAGTAAATATTCTTACATGTGTCTCGGTCACAGTGTGCAGCAGCTCACACACTGTAGCGTCAGATGATAAAGTAACGGCTTTCGACTTTAACGACTTGATAAACGGAACACAAACAAACGCCTCCATGTTGTCGCTGTTGTTTTTGTTTTTTTTCCAGATCACCGTGAACACTTCCGGGTTATATATACTTGTTCCGGTGCCACTGGGAGCAGAAGCTGAAGTCCTCACAGCGCCCCCCAGTGGTGTAAAGTAACTAAGTATATTTACTTAAGTACTGTACTTAAGTACAATTTTGAGATATTTGTACTTTACTTGAGTATTTCCAATTTCCAATACTCTTACTTCTACTCCACTACATCTCAGAGGCAAATATTATACTTTTACTCCACTACAATTATTTGAAAACTTAAGTTACTAGTTACTTTGCAATTATAAATGATGATATTATAAAACATACATTAACCACTTTAACCCTATTTTATACATAGGTTATTTGAAAATAGCCGATCTACAAGCTCACAACGCGTCGCGATGCGGCGCGTTGTGAGCTTGTAGATCTGCTATTTTCAAACATTTTAGTACTTTTACTTTTGGTGCCTTGAGTACATTTTGATACCAATACTTTCGTACTTTTACTCAAGTAAATTTTGAATTCTGGACTTTTACTTGTAACGGAGTACTTCTACATTGTGGTATTGATACTTTTACTTAAGTAAAACATTTGAGTACTTTTTCCACCACTGCCCTGGTGGCGGCTCCGGGTTTCTGCATCGTTACCGACAGACCGTTGCTGATCCGGTCTGCGTCTAGAGCGGATACGGAAACGTTTCTTGGATGTATGTGTGCGTGTAAATGACCGGATACCGTAGGCGGGCTGTAGACCGGATCACACTGGTTTGATTCACAATAAACCAAGTAAAAAGAAAACTTACACATAAAAAAAAATAGAATAAAATAACTTAATGGACGGCAGCAGCAAAAGGTTTTCAGAGTGTGTTATTTTTTGTTGCTGCTATGTATCATCTAATTTATTACAAATACACTATATATCATCTAATTTATTACAAATACACTATAGGTATCATCGAATTTATTACAAATACACTATATATATCATCAAATTTATTACAAATACACTATATGTATCATCGAATTTATTACAAATACACTATGTATCATCTAATTTATTACAAATACACTATGTATCATCCAATGTATTACATATAGACTATATGTATCATCCAATTGATTACAAATACACTATATGTATCATCGAATTTATTACAAATAACACAATTATAATAATGTGTTGTTGTTGTGTATCCCAAAGAAGTCCTTCTTCAACTAAGCTAGCCATGGATTACATGACGCTCGTCCATCACGACCGTCATGGCTGAACTTCTACTTGTTTTTTGTTTTGCACTTTCTTCCATTTTAGTCCGTTCATCTACATAAACGTTAATATTTCAAATATAAAGTAATTACTTCATGGCCACAATTGTTAATATTCAATACGGGCCCTCAGAAGTACCCGTATTTTCCGTATTGTTCAATAAAAAGTATTTTAAGCGGATTGGTGGCCATTTTCTTCGCATTTTCTCATGCGTTCAACTACGCGAACCTATCGGTTAGGAGGTGTATTGCACGCTGATACATTATAACTCTATGAGAAAATGGCCACCAATCGGATTAAAATGCATTTTATTGAACAATACGGAAGATATACGGGTACTTATACAGACCCGAAATGAATTGTAACATCTTAGGCCAAGGGGTAAGCACTTTGTATTTGTCATGGTATGACAGTCATGATATGACAGTCATGTTTCAGGGCTACAACTAAGCCAGAGTGGGGAACAGTTACATGAGTGAACGTATTGTCCAGTTTCAAGTTACAATGGCCCCCTCATGTGGTCATTATATGGAAGATCAGCATGTAGTATAATTTTCGTTTCGGCGTCAAGCCTTCCTCAGCATGTTAAGAAAGTGGTCGGTCAGACAGACAGACAGACAGACAGACAGACAGACAGACAGACAGACAGACAGACAGACAGACAGACAGACAGACAGACAGACAGACAGACAGACAGACAGACAGACAGACAGACAGACAGACAGACATGACAAGGACTTCAGTTGCTGTCGGTATTATTATTTTATTTTATATTATTTTTATTTATTTTTTAGTTTAAGTTTTTGTTTTTTTTGTTCCTTGATTCAGTATTTAGATATTTGATATCCATTTGATCAGACACGCCCCTGCCCAACTTCAAACTCCATTTTAACCATGTTAGATTCATTGAAAACACCCGTCCTTGGTTCTGGTGACTGATGTTGGCCTTCTAATGTGTGAGGGGCTGAGGTTTTTCAATTACCTATTTTATTTATTCATTTTATATTTTTTTTGGGGGGGAAAAAAAGAAGAAAAAAAAGAAATACAATAAACTTAAAAGTAAAAGTACTTAAGTACAATTTTGAGGTAATTCCAAAGTTCAGTACTTTTACTTAGTTCTACTCCACTACATCTCAGAGGCAAATATTGTACTTTTACTCCACTACAATTATTTGAAAACTTTAGTTACTTGTTACTTTGCAGATATACATTATTATATTATAAAACATAGGCCTACATTATCCACTTTTAGCCCTATTTTATACCTAGGCTATTTGAAAATAGCCGATCTACAAGCTTGTAAATCTGCTATTTTCAAACATTTTAGTAATTTACTTTTGGTACTTTAAGTACATTCTGATACCAATACTTTTGTAATTTTACTCAAGTTTTTTTTTTCTGACTTTTACTTGTAACAGAGGAGGCTACTTCTACATTGCAGTATTGATATTTTTACTTAAAGTAAAACATTTGAGTACTTTTCCCACCACTGGTTTTATGCAGCCATTATCTAGTTGCTATCGCTGAAGCCTCTATCCTGTATAGGCTACTGTCCTCCCATCCTTTCACCTCTCCTCTTGCTCTTTTACAAACACTGTTTTGGAGGGTCTTCTTGATGGAGGACAGACCCTGGCCCAAACCTCTAAAAACAGGTCCCGCTATTAGCACGAGTGTGTTTAACGTACAGCCAGTTGGATCTCATCTCAATCCCCTCCATTATTCGCTCCCCTGCCATTAGGATGGCTTAGATCAGCATAAGGATGACCTTTAAACGAATTAATTCATTACACGTCACACACACACCTGCACTTAAATGACTATAGTACTATAGTCAGTATTAGCCACTGTTTATATAACAGTATACTGAACCAAAAATTATACATCTGCGACTGCCTTGAATTCATGGAGAATTCATGTCGCATTCCTGAGCCAATAATTTGTGTGTATTTGATAGAAAATAAGTCATTGTTTGGGTGAACTACTCCTGTAAACATAAAACACATTTTAATTGCTTCAACAAAAAAACATTTTGATGCATAGTGCCTAAAAAAGACCTCCTATAAAAGTATAACTTGTGGTAGGCCTATATCCGGTTTTATTTATATAATAAGATCTTTCTTTTTTTCTTCGGACAATGAAGTTATTATGAACTGGAATGTGCTACAACTGTAAAGAAAGAGAGAAAAGAATGGAACAGAAACTTTGTCTGAAAGAAACCCGATCTAAAATGGTTCTAAAACACAACCTTAAAAAATACTCACAAGTCTCATGTTATAATAAGAGGGACAACAATGAATAAGAATAAACACTACCACCCAAATTAAACACTGTCATGTTTAATCGACTCTGAATGAAATCGTTTATTTTCAGGTCGCGTGATATGACGATCCCCTTAGATTTCAACCAAATATGGTATTTTTTCTTTTTGCAGAAATTAAGCCCTTTTTTTTTTCAAAATTTTTATCCCACGATTTTTGTAACCAATTTTTTTCACCCGGTGCCAATTTCCTAAGTGATCCTGGGCGCTACACCAGCCCTACACCAGCGCTACACCAGTCCCCCACAGCCTAGGGAGGCCAGGGCCGAGCTCATGCTTCCTTCAATGCATGAGAGCCAACTGACCTTCTTGTCACCTGACAGGGGGGAGTTTCCCTGGTAGGGCGTAGCGCGTGGAAGGAACACGTTATTCCAACCAGTTCCCTTCCCCTCCATCAGGCGCCCCGGCTGTCATGGGGGAGGCGGTATAGCGACCAGGATTACTACATGTTTTTGTGAGGGTATTAACTACCCTAGGAGACATGGGGAGAACATGCAAACTCCACACAGAGTAGGCCCTTTCGCCAACCCCACCTAGGGTATGGGTGCTGATGACGCGGAGGAGAAAATTAAGCACTGTTAACGTGGGTTTGATTCGCTGCGTCACCTTTCTACGACGTAAAGCCAGTGAGTGACACACGAGAGAGAGAGAGAGAGAGAGAGAGAGAGAGAGAGAGAGAGAGAGAGAGAGAGAGAGAGAGAGAGAGAGAGAGAGAGAGAGAGAGAGAGAAAACAATGTTGCAAAAAAAAAATATTATCTGTGAAACTGATGTTTTAACTAAACATGCGCCCCATTGTGTTGAAGTGGAGCAAACCTTCCAATGGCTGACTTGGGTTATTAAACCCCTCCCTCAGAATGGAGAGGCTCAAGAGTTCCTTGAACCAATGGTTCTCAAAGTGGGGTCCAGCCAGGGACCCTCAAAGGTTCTTTGAGAGGGTTCTATAAATGGACCGTTACAATATGTAACTCTGAGAGCGTACAAATGGAACCAAATGGACCCATAAGGGTCTATTACAAGTATGTAACTCTGAGAACGTACACAATGGAATCAAATGAACCCTTACAAGTCCATTTGGTTCCATTTGTTCGTTCTCAGGAGTTATGGTGGTTCTTGAACTTAAGAAGTTTGAGAACCACCACCTTTCACACGGCTGTGGTTTAAGTGTACGATAGGAATAAAAAAACATCATTGGTGTGGGAAAAAAACGTTGCCGGTGTCGAGTAGTAGGCCTACGCCTGAAAGTATTAAACAGCAACAATGTTAAGATTTCAAAAAGGAGGTTGTCTGTCTCTTTTGTTTGTTTTTTGATTTATTTTTTACCAACAGATTTTGTATTAGTTACACACGGCCCAATAATAATAATAATATTGTCAGGTAAAGTTTTAATAAATGCTTCCACTGCACAGTTTACGAGATCATAAAAAGCTGTACAATACAGTTATGAATGAATCACTGTAACAGTCGAGGTGTTTTGTCACATTACACACAGTCATATTACTGTACTAAACCTCCTCTACAGTGTGACAACATCACACACAGTGATATTATTGTATCAAGCAACATATCAAAAAGCATTCGAAATAGGGTAGATAAAGACAAATTCAATTTTTTTTTTAAATAATGTACTTAATACATTTTCAACTTTTATAAAATTGTGACAATAGCAAATCTACAATCTCGGCGTGCATCGCATGGCCTTGTGAGCTTGTACTGTACATCTGCTATTTTCACTGTTAACACATTGAATGCCAAAAACGGTCCGGACCGTTTTTGAGGGTCCAAACGAGAAGTGCCGAAAACGGTCCGGACCGTTTTTGACCCAATTCTATTTTTATACATGTGGGCCACGTGGGGCGCTAAAACGAAACTTTGACATCACCCAAGGAGTTTCTGAGAAGAAGAAGCTGGATCTGGCTCCATGTCAAAAATCCTTCCGGTCTGCGTTTTCAATGTTATCTCCTTGACTAAAAGCTTAATATCTCCATTTCTTTTTAATGTGGTGGAAACGAGCCGTTTTCGATCGGCGATCACGCTGCAATGGAGGGTCGCGTTGGAAATATTATTGTTCCAGGCGTTAGTCGGGACCCTCCGCCGTCTCGCACGCACGCTTTGTTTACATGCACTTCCTCGTCGGGGCTTCTCACAGCACGAAACTTATAACGCAAGTGGATGGAAGAAATGCAGGCACTCAACGTATAATATTTTAATAAACCTCTGGCACCCAATGTGTTAAACATGATGTAACTCCAAAGGTGGACAAGAAATGAAAAAGAATTGCTCCAGTAATTAGAAATGGATTATTCAAAATATGCTCCTCATTGACTTACATTGTACACTGTAAACGAACAGCCCGTAAACGAACACAAAGGAAGCCGATTCAGACAATATAGAACATCACCAAACCCAGTACTGTTTATTTATTTAATAAAAATGTCAACTTCCTGATGATTTTACTATTTGAAGATCCGGATCCGCCGATCCAGTCCGGGTTTTCTTTCTAATAAAAATGGCAAAATGGCCATGTGGTTATAGCTGAACATCTTCAAACATATTCATGAATATTCATGCATTTTCAAGACATTTCAAACATATTATTACAGAAATATCAAAATGTTCAAAAATATCATATATGTACAAGCTCACAACACGTCGCGTTGTGAGCTTGTAGATCAGCTATTTTATAGGGGCTTCAAAGGATAAAGTTGTTATCTTAAAAATCCAAAGTGTGCCCAACTCTGTTTGCTTCAACATGCTGACTGATCCAGAATCCCATTAAAGATGGGGTGCCATGATATTTTTCAACCCTAAAACCTGATCATAAGGTATTATTATTACGTAAGGATTAAAAAAAAAAAAAAAAGTGTACAGTAAGTGTTAAAATGTTGTTTTTATGTGGACACGCCTCCAGTTCATTAAGTATACCTGGTTCTCACCTTAGCACCTCCTCCACCACCTTAGCACCACCCACCTGTCATAGTCCCTCCTCCTCCTCATGCCCACACCTGTTGTGTTATGATAATGAGGGGGAGGGTATGGCTTTGTGATGTCACTAAAGCGCTGTTTCTCTATTGGCACGTTTGACCCTCAAGGTTTCAGCCTCCAGGAAGAAACTCCAAATAGTCAGAGAAGACATAAAACACCATAAAAACACCACCGGGGGGCTTAATGAAGTTCTATCAACCTCATAGACACATGAAAAACAGAAAAAGTGCAAAAACATGGCACCAGCTCTTTAAGACCTGAGGCCTATAAATGTCTTCTAAAACTGTTTTCTGAAAAACCTAATGTTGCTATATCAGTGGTGCTGAAAACCTTTTCATGTCAAGGACCCCCAAAATGATATGTATTTGGCCGCGGACCCCCATCTCAAAATATTTCCAGAAGCAAAGATTTCAGTTAAAAAAGTTAGCTTAAAAAAATATATATGGTATTATTCAAAGATTTACAAACATTTTCAAGATTTGTCAAAAATAACAGATCTACAAGCTCATAGAGGTGATGCGCTATGGGCTTGTATATCTGCTCTTTTTAAATAGCCAAAGTATAAAATAATGGTTAAAGTAGTTAAAAAGAAATCTAAAGTGGCAGATGTTTTAATGGGTTAAACCCTATAATAGTTGACTGGGGTCCCCCAGGGCTCTATACTAGATCCTCTAGAACAGTGGTTCCCAAACTTGGGGTCGGGTACCCCAAGGGGGTCCCCAAATGATTTTGGGGGGTCCCAAGATTACGGACGAACGGTATGGACTATCAAAATTCTGTTTCGGTCCAGATTATCACAAGGGTCCAGAGATCATGTGTACCGATTTTTGTTAAATTTGGACAAAATATATGGGAGGAGGAGCTAAAAGTGTGTTTTGAAGAAAATTCAAAATGGCGGAAAATCTATCCTGACGCAAATGGGTGTGGCCTATATGGGGAGATGCGTCGTGACCCAAGAAATCCAGGGGAAACGAAGGTTCAAGAGTTATAGGCCAAAACGTAAAGGGGGCTGTTATAGCGCCACCATGTGGCCGATTAGTGTAATTATTTTCAATAATTTCGGACTAAATTATGAACCTCCCCTCCAAATCTGGTAACTCTAGCTCTTACGGTTTCAGAGAAAAAAAATACTTGAATTTGAGTTTTTTCACTTTTTCATTAAAGCGGATGGGGAAATTTAATGCACTAATAAATCAATATCAATTAAACTATTTAACCAATCTCTTAGCAAAATACAAGCGCACGATTCCAGGTCAAGACGGTCATTTTGAGGTATGGCACTAAATTGGGGAATAAAAACTGTGGGAGGAGATGCGGTTCAAAGTATTGTTTATCTAGAAAAATTATAAAGTGTAAGGATTACTATAGTCTGGTTGCCCTGTTAGGGCAACCACACTAATTAAAATGCATAACATGCTAAACCATCATAGTTGGTGTTTTGTATTAAAGTGGTCATGGCTACAACAGTTTGAACTTCTGTACAATAAAATGTTGAGTTTTTATCAGATTTTCACTACTAATTACTACTGTAACAGAACACTGAGCTTCAGTTTCATCAATGAAGTGAAAACAACAATTTCTCGCAGATTGTGGAACTTGTAGCTGAACATAACTCACTAGCCCAAAAGCCTTTGCGATTAAAGTGCTGGTAGACTGCACAATTGTCTTTATTGATAGGCCATCCACTGCCCCAGTACCTGAAAAATGAACAACAATGTATTTTAACATCCACTCAGTCACTCACATACAGTGACTTTGATAGAATTACAATATAAAAACATGTAAAATGTCTCACTGTGTTGTCAGTGGCGTTGTATCCACCCATGTCCAGTTTCCTCCTGTCCTTTTCAGACCAATCCATGATCCATCAATCCATGGATGGTTCAATCCATGGATGAAATCCTGATTATTTGCACATGATTGAAACATCATTATTAATATTATTATTCTATCCAATACAGTCACTCCTTCTCACACACACACACTCTCTCTCTCACACACACACACACTCTCACACACACACGCACGCACGCACGCACACGCGCACACACACACACACACACACACACACACACACACACACACACACACACACACACACACACACACACACACACACACACACACACACACACACAGTGCTGTATGACGTCTCTCTCTCTCTCTCTCTCTCTCTCTCTCTCTCTCTCTCTCTCTGTCTTTCATCTTTCTCTCTCCCTCCCTCGCTCTGCCTTTCTCTCTCGCTCTCTCTCTCTCTCTCTCTCTCTCTCTCTCTCTCTCACTCTCTCTGTGAGGAAGTTACGCAATTGCGCACCAACGCACACGCGCACACGCAAAAAAAGTCACGCACTCACTCACTCACTCACGCACGCACTGACCTGTTTTTCTGTACTGTTAATGATCACAAGATCAGCTCCTTGATTCAGACATTCTTCTCTACTTTGCTGCCATGTTTTCTTCTCAGTAGATCTGTAGTAACATCTGCATCCAAACTTCTCCCACCCATTGGGACACGACTTGTCTAAAAACATCAAACAGGAGATTTACTGATGGATTTTCAATGTACTGATAATCAATTCTAACATGTAGTTGTAATAATAATAGTAGTCAGAGAACAAAGAGTGTCTGGGGGGTGGGGGATGGTCTCCTCCACCGGAGATTCGTCTCCCCCCCCCAAAAAAACACAAAGTGACGCGCTGTGAGCTTGTATATCTGCTATTTTTGAGAACCACTGTTCTAAACCACTGTTCTAAATCCTATATGATTTGTTTGTTTTACATTACTGTTCTATGATAGTTGTCATACACCAGCAGTGATGAGTTTACTCAGATTTTCTACCTCTATATCCCTGATAACAATTTAATATTTCTTCATCAAGGTTTGCAACATCTCTCACCCTCTGTCTGTCTCTTCAGCTGGTTTACTTCACGTTGTAACAGATTCTTCTCCTGCATCAGGGTATCGTAGTCAGTCCTCAGCTGGGTATTCTCCAGGGTCAGGTGGTTTACTTCACCCTGTTTGTTTTTGTATGAATCCAACAATTGGTCATCTGCAAACAGAGGACCAAATGGTGAAGATATAAGAGAGACTTAGCCGACACTGAACCCCATGCTGAGTCTCACAGCAATGATGTCACCAGTGTGCCCTGGTTGTGCTTTGACATCACTCTCTTATAAAACTAATTTCAGCTGATTGACATTGACATTGTAATGTATAGATCAACAGACTGCTTAGACCTTGGACTACTCTACATCCGGTTGAAACTTCATTTCTGATGGAATTACAACTTGAAAACTATAAGCCATATTGAATTTCTATTGGCACCATTGAATTTATCAAAATACATACATTTTGATAACTGGAACATTAAAATATGTTATACATTCAAGTTCTACACCGAAAAACCTTGTTTTACATTTGATGCGACAGCCATCTTGAAAAAAAAGGCTGCCATCTTGGATTTGAAGGTGAAATATTGACTTAATCTGCTGGACTAATTAGTGTTGGAAAAGCTGAAAAGACTGAGATTCACATGTGCTTTGAAGTGGGATAGCAAGTATAAATATATATTTTAGAATGCCAACCTGTTCCAAATCATTTCTGCTCTATCAAACTGTATTTGAACCAGAGAGGTTTAAACTCGCAGCAGGGGTCTTTTCACAGCTCCTGTTTCTGTCATTAAGCAACAACTGTTCCACTGTCTATTTACACACTATTCTCTTTCTAGCTGGTTCAGCAACACCATTGATGTTGTCTATGAGTGTAACATGCCTGTACATAGAATATGACCATTCAAGGACAGCATCTCTGGTAGACTGGTGCTCAGAGGGCTTCTGTTGGCCAGGCCATTAGGCGTGTCAGTATAAACACGCCATTAGGCGTGTTTATACTGATCTGTACTGCTGTTGCATCTGCTTCCTAATAAATGATCAACACTGCACCCTGACTGGATATTAATTATAGTGTGTGTGTGTGTGTGTGTGTGTGTGTGTGTGTGTGTGTGTGTGTATGTGTGTGTGTGTGTGTGTGTGTGTGTGTGTGTGTGTGTGTGTGTGTGTGTGTGTGTGTGTGTGTGTGTGTGTGTGTGTGTGTGTGTGTATTGGCGTCAAATATATATTTAAGGTACAAAAGTACAAGGTACTTTTTTTTTTATTGTCAAAAAATAGAAGATCTAAAAGCACATTGTGGATCAGCTTTTTAACTAAAGATGTCAAATTCTGTTGAGTAAAAAGTACAGTATTTGCCTCTGAGGTGTAGGGGGAGTAGAAGTATAAAGTATTGAAAAATGGACGTACTCAAGTAAAGCAAAAATACCAGTACTTGAGTAAATGCACTACTTTCCACCACTGGTAGCATGTGACTATTGTCTATGAATGTGAGACACAGAGTGTATGGCTTGTAGATCTGCTATTTTTGAATATACATGCGTGCGAAAGTATGAAGGAGTTGTGAGGTGCAACATTTTCCCATTCTGATCCCGGGCCGGACAATAATTCAAATGTTAATAATGATTAATCAATAATGTGTAAATACACTCATTAATATTGCTTCAAAATGGTTTGTAACCTCACTCACCTGTAAATGATTTCCTTTTCCAATTTTCCATGGTCTGGTGTTCATAGGCTAATTTATCTGCAAAGAACCAAACATCGTGATTATAAACACTGATGTTGCTGCTGTTGCTAACACAATGATATTGTTATTATTTACGTGAATAACCTTCTAACAACACTTTATTCACCTCAATCTGCAAATGCAAGCAATACTACACATAAAAAAGCATCTAAAAAAGGAGAAATAGGTCAAAAAGAGAAGTTACATCATCAAGGTTTAGGTTCATACTGTGGTATATTCCTGTAATTGCCAAAGCTATGAAATGTCAGGCGACAAAATCCCTCAGCAAGCTTTGTATGGTTGTTTTGTGATATGGAATACTTACAGTGCACAATCAGACCTATGAACACCACCAGCAGTATAAGACCCATCATCCCCAGAAACACAGCAACATCTCTGAGAGGCCTTCTCACTGTGTTAGAGCTCTGCCCTGCAATGGAAAATACAGCTTGAGTAATATACTGTAGGCTCATTGGTATTTAGATGAGGCACAAACCACTTTTGATATGGAAAAGTGAATATGTGGGACCATTCTCAATTAAGTTTAAAATGTAAAGCGTGACAAAGACGATGCAGTCTGTGCATCCTGTGCATTCTTGTGTCGTAGCTCTATGGATATTGACAACTGTTAACTGCTGTCCATTCAGCAGAGACGGATAAAGACAGACAGGATGCAATGGGCTCAGGTCCATTCCTACTGGATGAGAGCCCTTAAATGAATACATAGGCTCTCTGTCTCCCTCACTCTCTCTCTTTCTGTCTCCCTCTCTCTCTCTCTCCCTCTCCCTCTCTCTCCCTCTCCCTCTCCCTCTCTCTCTCTCTCTCTCTCTCTCTCTCTCTCTCTCTCTCTCTCTCTTTCGCTCTCTCTCTCTCTCTTTCTCTCTATCACACACATTTTATACATTTCATCATAAAACCTTAAAATACATTCTAAGTCCAAATGTATCAGAAAGCTATAACAGACAAAAATCTGAAATGGAGGTACAAATGTCTTTCTAAATTATAGGAAGAAGATAAATAACTTTACTGTTGAGACAAATACTTAAAAAATATATATATCAATACAAGATTAATTTGATTAAATAAAATACATTCCCAATGTTTTTCCTTGATTATTACTATTATTGATCAGACATGTATTCTATTAAAAAGGTATTTTGTTCAGTTCATATTTTTGTCTTTACTTACCAACAGATTCTTCCTGTGCCATTGTAGGATGCAAGAAAAGTGTACAGTAAAATGATGAGAGACCAGGCCTGTAGAAAGGGAGTGGTCTAATAGATCTGTCACGTTTATGTTCACGCTACATGTATGTTCTCTTTGTGCTGTATTGTACTGTGATCATGTCTCAGAAAAGATTAGATTTTCCCCATTGGACAAAAACTAAACACCCACTAACATCTGGCTTTTAGAGGGAAGGGTTCCCATACCAACAAAACCCTATAGACCTACATACTGTACACAATGTAACTATGTACTGTAGAATTAGTCATATGTATGTCTCTGCCATATGTTGGCTCTGCACTGCTGCAGAGTCTGCAGGAGTCACGGGTATTTATCTATAACATAGACACTTCACCTTTGGACAAAGAAAAAACACCCACCAACATCTGGCTTTTATTATTACTAGAGGTTGGGCCCCCTATGCGGCCCTCACGTCTACAGTTCGGCTCTGCCTTAGGACAATTTAATTTAAGTAATTTGTATGTATGTATGTATGTATGCATGTGTGTGCGTGCGTGCGTGTGTATCTGTGCTGTATGCGTGTGTTGTTTATTTCTCTGTTGGTCGCAGTGCAACCACACAGTTTGATAACCAGAAATCATTAGCATATCGTGTGTGTGTGTGTGTGTGTGTGTGTGTGTGTGTGTGTGTGTGTGTGTGTGTGTGTGCGTGCGTGCGTGCGTGCGTGCGTGCGTGCGTGCGTGCGTGCGTGCGTGTGTGTGTGTGTTGGGTGGGGGGGTCGATCGAGAGTTGTTATTGGACTGCGTGGGATCTATAGGGAGACATAAGGGAAGTGAAATGCTGGCTGACAAGAAGTCAAGACTAGAGTACAGGGGGATTTACAAACACTCACACTCACGCACGCACACACGCACGCACGCACGCACGCACGCACGCACACACACACACACACACACACACAGTGACACAGAGTGCATGTAGAGACCTGCAGCACGCATGACTGTGACACAGCGACACAGAGGAGTAGAATGAAGTAGGTCAGTGTGCCGTTGCAAAGCACTGCTTACCTCTCTGGGGGAGATCAGTCACCAGAACCAAGGACGGCTGTTTTCAATGAATAGAATCTATCATGTGGTTAAAATGGAGTTTGAAGTTACAATGGGTTTGGTATGGGAAGGGGGCGTGTCTGATGAAATTAATTTAGTTAAAATGACCCCAAACATGTTTGAAAGTGAAATATCCCTGTCATTTGGAGAAATTAAAGAGAGTAGGCTATAGGTCTGTTTGTGTTTTACCTCTGGTGATCAATTTAGCAAATAAAACAGTTGGTGCTTATCGGTCAGTGTTCTTTCATACCTTTGAAACCAAAAAAAATTGGGTCATTTCACTCGCGTCTTGCATTTTTCATTAAGAATAAATCGATTATTTTTTTCATTTGAAATACAAAATCACGTTGTATTATTATTATTATTTTAATTCAACGAGAAAACCTAAGTTAATAAAACTGGGGAATTTTTTTTTATTAACTTGGACAATGCTTGGGGGTTTTGTAAACAATCTCCTTTGCAATTATCTTACGACTTGCATTATGATGCTGTTGGTACAACATCTTTGTGACTGGCATCATGGTTTCGTATCAGAGTTATAAGATTCTGACCAAATGCAATACTATTAAAAATGTAATAGTTTACATTTTTATGTCATCACAAAGTTAATGAGGCACCCAGACACACGCGCACGCGCACGCACACACACACACACACACACACACACACACACACACACACACACACACACACACACACACACACACACACACACACTGGGTATCTGCACATTTATAAAGTTAGAATGTAATTACTTTTAAGACCTTTTTAAAAAACAAATTGGCAAATATTATGTAAGAAATAGGCAAACATTGTGAAAATACACAAGTACACAATCTACAAGCTTGCAGTTCGACTATTTTCACAACAATTATCTGTGGAACTGAGTCAAACAAAATGTAATGCCTCAACTCCTACAATTCCAAGTGCTTGTCAGGGTGTGGGTCCCAAGTTCAAATATGATTATTTGGGGGTCGTGGCCTGAAAAATGTAGGAACCCTTGACGTACAGTTACAATTATCACCCTCCCCGCCCGGCTTCCCTCCCCTGAACACGGGCCAATTGTATTCGTATTTACGCTCGACAAAGCCGGATGCACCACGGTGGATTCGAACCCACAACCTCTGTGGTGGTGGTGGTGGGTGGGAAGACACTTTACCACTGTACCATCCGAGCGCCTAGTATTGATACTTTTACTTGAGTAAAAAAAGAAATGTGGTACTTTTTACAGCACTGCTTGTTGCAAAGATCTGACTCAGTTGATCTGCTTTTATTCAGCGGTCTTTGTCGTCCTCATGTGGACAAAATGAATAACTACAAGTGGAAGTCGTCAATAAATCCAGTTTTCAACGAGTTAACCCAAATATTAATAACGAGATGACGCAATATGGCGCTAGTTTCTATCATATAAGCTGTTAAAATATACATGCTCACATCTGCTATTCTCTGCGCCATTGTAGAACCACAGCATGACGATCCTAGCTAAAGTCAAAATAAAACCCAAATGTTGCGTGTCATTTTACGTATCGAACGCCACGCGAGAACTTCCGGTTTTGCGTCAAGCCTCATGCCAAACGCAACGAAAGCGTTTCCGTTTTCTTTTCAAAATAAAATCACTTTAAAGCTTATTTCATGCCCAGCTGGTCTCTACGGCCGAAGGTAGCACCAGTCTAGCAGATCAAAGCTCACAAAGCACCTCATTGTGAGCTTGTAGATTTAAACAGCTGATATACTATATAACTAGTGCCATTTTGTTGCGTCATTTTGTCGTTTCTAATATTTTATTAACCGAGTGATAACGCTGCATTTATTCATTGTGTCCACACGAGGGCGACATAGTCAATAAACACAGACCAACTACACGTTGTAAACATGAACACAGCTGTTACATTTATCACTGTATTAGTTCCAGGGGTGGCAAAAGTACTAAATTTTTTTACTCACTTAAAAGTATCAATACTGCAATGTAGAAACACTCTAATACAAGTAAAAGTCCGGAATTCAAAATTCACTTGAGTAAAAGTACAAAAGTATTGGTATCAATATGCAGTTAAAAGAACCATAGTCACAGTTTAAATAGGGCTGAAGTGGTAAATGTATGTTTTGTAATAATATTTAAAATCTACAAAGTAACTAACTAAAGTTTTCAAATAATTGTAGTGGAGTAAAAAGTACAATATTTGCCTCTGATATGTAATGAAGTAAAAGTAGTAGAAGTAAAAGTATTGAAAATTGGAAATACTCCAGTAAAGTATAAACACCTCAAAACTGTACTTGATAGTCAGGGAATATTATCAGAATAATGTCATATCTAGGAATACATTCCTTACCAAGAAATTTCTTCACCAATGTGTTTGTAAAGGTGTCTATTAACACATCTCACAAAGACTGAAATGCAGTTTCCCTAGGGGAATTTTTGACAGCTGCTGAAAGTTGGGGTACCCACCATAACCTTATGCGGGATTAAAAATAAATAAATAAAAGTTGGCTATGGCCGTTTTTAGCCCAAGGAGTGGTTTTGGTGCAAAACAAATGCTTGCAATGGATTCAGAATCATAAAAACACCCTAGTTTGACCCCTCACATGCTACTTCAGAATTAAAATCCCCCCCCCCCCCCCCGCATAAGGTTATGGTGGGTACCCCAACTTTCAGCAGCTGTCAAAAATTCCCCTAGGGAAACTGCATTTCAGTCTTTATGAGATGTGTTACTAGACACCTTTACAAACACATTGGTGAAGACATTTCTTGGTAAGGAATTTATTCCCAGATTTTTGAAATATCCCCTGACTATGAGTAAATGTACTTAGTTACTTTCCACCACAGCTGTCCGTCTGTCCGTCTGTCCGTCTGTTTGTCTGGTCATACTCATATATTGTTGACACAGCATCTTGTGTTGTATGGTAATATATTACTGATGAATAGTAATAATATATGTTTGTTTATATTATGTAATGTTATGTCTCTTTGTGTGTTGACCCAGGAAGAGTAGCTGTGGCTAAGGTAGTAGCTAATGGGGATCCAAATAAACAATAAACAATGTTTCTCTCAGCAGGCTGAGTGTGTACAGCCTGCTGGAAATTGTATACTGTACCCCTAAATTAATATGGGTTTGGCCACGGACACCCATACATGTGTTGTTAGAATATTGCAAAAATATTCAAAAGATTCCTAATCTTTTACAATATTCCCTTTTGAAAATAGCAGATCTACAAGCTCACAACTTTGAGCTTGCAGATGGGCTATTTTCAAATAGGACATGGTTTAGTCTGGACCAAAGAGCAAGGATTTAAACATACTTTAAATATTACTTATTATTATCTGGTTCACACATACATAGTATTTTTCACAGATCAGTAGAATTGATTATTGATAGACTAGAACAATAAATATTGTCAAGTAAAGTTTTATTAAATGCTTCCACTGCTCAGTTTACAACGTCATACAAAGAAGGGTTACAATACAGTAAGTTATGAATGAATCACTGTAACAGTCAAGGTGTTTTATCACATAAACATAAAGTACAGCTGTGACAACATTACACACAGTGATATTATTGTATTACACTTCCTCTACAGTGTAACAATACACATGATAAGATCAAAAAGCCATAATAAAAGCAATAAAGCAAAAAACTGCAGAAATAGAATATATAGCTAAATTGAAATAGAATATATTGCAAAATAGAAAGTCAAATTGTGTGTGTGTGTGTGTGTGTGTGTGTGTGTGTGTGTGTGTGTGTGTGTGTGTGTGTGTGTGTGCGCGCGCGCACACACACACACACACACACACACACACACACACATACATAGTATTTTTCACAGATCAGTAGAATTGATTACACACACACACACACACACACACACACACACACACACACACACACACACACACACACACACACACTGTGCACACACTGTGCACACACACTGTGCACACGCATGTGAGTTCACAATTCACACTCATTTACACATGAAAATCTATCTACATATCTATCTATCTATCTATCTATCTATCTGTCTGTCTGTCTGTCTGTCTGTCTGTCTGTCTGTCTGTCTGTCTGTCTGTCTGTCTGTCTGTCTGTCTGTCTGTCTGTCTGTCTGTCTGTCTGTCTGTCTGTCCACAGTTCAGTACATTAAGTTGATGCAAATGAGCTGCTGATGTAAATTCATTAGTTCATACATTTATTTTGCATTTCCTAGAATTAAAAAGAGATACATTTCAAAATGTTTTCAAAATACTTGGGGGGGGGGGGGGGGTGGGGGGGGGGATTTCCAAACAAATCCAAACGTTTTTTTTAAAAGAATGTACGTAATATATTTTCAACTTATACAAAATTGTGTAAATAGCAGATCTACAATCTCACCGTGCGTTGCTTGAAAAACCTATGTTGCTATATCAGTGGTGCTCAAAACCTTTTCATGTCAAGGGCCCCCACAATTATATGTATTTGGCTGCGGACCACCCCATCTCAAAATATTTTTGTTCCATGCAGGGACCTCCAGAAGCAAAGATTTGAGTAAATAAAATTAGCTTTATGTATAAATTCAAAGATTTGCCCAAATAACACACTATACTATAAAGAATTATCAAACATTGGCCAAATTGTAAAATATTACATGAAAGAGGCAAAATGTTTGAAAATAGCCAATCTACAAGCTCAAGCATTGCGAGGCGTTGTGAGCTTGTAGATCGGCTATTTTCACAATGTTTATCTGTGGAACAGAGTCAAACTAAATGTAATGCCTCAACTCCTACAATTTCAATTGATTGTCAGGGTGGGGGTCCCCAGTTTAAATATGTTTATTTTGGCGGGTCAAGAACCCCAAATTGTTATATATTTGGCCGCAAACCCCATCTAAAAAGATGTTGTGAATTAAAAATTACACAATTATAATTGTATAGATTTTTTTTAAATTTACAATAAATAGCCAAATTACAAAATAGTTGTTTTGATGATATATTAGCTACTTTTGCTGGAACCCCCCAATGACCCCGGACCCCACTTTGAGAACCTCTGCTCTAGTATTTACCTCTTCACCAAATGTCCTTGCTGTAAATAACTGATCTACAAGCTCACAATGCATTGTGTTGTGACGTGTTGTTAGCTTGTAGATCTACTATTTACCCCAGAATAGGGTCACTAGGGTTCAAGTTGTTAAAGCAAAATGAATAACATACTAAACCATCATAGTTGGTGGTTTGTATTCAAGTGGTTATGGCTACAACAGTAGGCTATGTACTTGTACAATAAAATGGTTGATTTATTTTACCACCACTGAGCTTCAGTTTCATCAATGAGTAAAAACAAACTCAAAAATTTCTCACAGATTGAGATTGGGGCATTTGTTTCTGAACATTCCCAATTACCCCATTTTCCAGCGAGAGACCAGTGACTGTACCATGCACAGTTCTTGTCTTTATCGTCCTTAGGCTCCTTCATCTGAGGTTCACTTCCAATGAACCAGTACCTGCACAATAAACAACAATGTATTTTAACATCCTGTTACGGATAAGAGTGCTAGGAGTGTTAGTGTAGGGATCTGTGTTATGTGTTTGTTATAGGTGTGCGCGCGCCTGTCTTGTCCTCGTCCTCGTCCTTCGTTTGATCCTATGCTGATTCGGGATGCGACTCCTTCTCCAGGATTGGTGGGGAGCGCTTCAGGCTCAAGCTCTGCACTCTACACCAACGCTCCCCTATTGGCGCATACCACTCCACGGCTCCGCGTCATCATCCCTCCACTCTTCAAAAGCCATTCAATGTCTCCATTCTAGGCCGCTGTCAGTCCAGCCAACACTCTATGTACGACAGTCTAGTGACAGCGTGCCCAACGGAGTAGTTCAGCTACAGTCTTAACATACAGAGCATTGTATCCAGTCTAAACCTCATTGTGTCAATTGCTACTTAAGTAAGTGCATCTTGTGAAATGTGATCTAGGGCAGGTAGTATAAGTAGGTATTTATTTCTATTCCACTGTTTAGCACCAGGTAGAGGGCAGGTTCCATTCACTATGTATTTATGTTTGATTAGGTAAGAGTAGAGTAGCCAGATAGTTAGGTTTTCTTTTATACTTGTTTATTACTAAGTTAGGAAGTCAGAGTTGGGGGTCATTTCAGTGTTTAGGAAAGCGATCTTTTGTCTTATATTTGTTTATTTGCTTTGGTTCCTGTCCGCGCCCTGATCACTCAACAGCACTGGTAGCACTGTTTATTCACTACTTTTGCACTAATTGTATGCCATACTTCTGATTGCTGTGAATAAAAGCTTAAGTTTGGCTTAAACCATCTTGCCTTGTTGCGTTCCTACTCCCCTAGACCCGGTGGGTCGTAACACATCCACTCAGTCACTCACATACAGTGACTTTGATAGAATTACAATATATAAACATTTAAAATGTCTCACTGTGTTGTCAGTGGTTTTCCATCCAGCCACGTCCATCTGCCTCCAATCCTTGTCAGACCAATCCATGAGTAATAAAGACCCCCAGGGTTCAAATCTCTGATGAATACCTGATCAATTGTACATGATTGAATCATCAGTAATTTTATCCAATACATTAACTTCTTCACACACACACACACACACACACACACACACACACACACACACACACACACACACACACACACACACACACACACACACACACACACACACACACACACACACACACACACACACACACACACACAACCTGTTCTTCTCTACTGTTAATGATCACCAGATCAGCTCCTAGACTCAGACATTCTTCTCTACTTTCCTGCCATGATTTCTTCTCAGTAGATCTGTAGTAACAGCTGCTTTCAAACGGCATCCACCCAATGGGACACGACTTGTCTAAAAACATCAAACAGGAGATTTACTGATGGATGTACTGATAATCAATTCTAAACACGTAAGAGTCAGAGATGTAGTGGAGTGGAGGGTAAAACTATTCATTTATTATATCAGTGGTGTTTTCTACACCACACATTTACTCAAGTACAAATTTCGGATATTTTTACTTTACATTTTTTGATACTTTATACTTCTACTCCACAACATCTCAGAGGCAAATATTGTAGTTTTTTACTACACTACAATTATTTTACAGCTTTAGTTACTAGTTACTTTACAGATTTAGATTATTAATACTAAACATACTTAAACTATAAGCAAGTAACATTTTGAATGCAGAAGCACATGATATCATGCATAGATTTTTTTTTATTTAAATCAAATGGTAAAGTTTTCATGTTCTGCAATATCAATGGCATCCATGGCAGGTGTTTTTCTCTCACATTTCTAAAGCCTTTTCAACTGCAATGAAAAAATAAATCTTTGCCTGCGGGTGTCGCTGTTGAGGGATTTTGCCTGTCAATCATCGCCTCTGCTCCCCACCCCCCCCAAAGGAAAGGATAGGGGAGGGGAGGGGCGAGGAGGAGAGTGGGCGGGATTAATTGCCTACGACTTCATACTCCAAGGGCCAAGCTCAGATTACTTTTCAGCCTAGTTATTCAGAAAACCCCAGATAAGACCACAGAAAATCCACTACATGTTCAAAGTTCAGATTTGTTGGGTGTAATTGAGGTCATAAAACCCCCCAAAAAACATAAAAAAATCACACCCAGTGTGAAGTGGGCGGTGTGGTCATCACAGTGGTCATCATAGTGATGGAAGCTCACTTCCAAAAAAAAACATTTTTGGAAGTGCATAATCCTATTTATAGGTTATTAATGTCATCATGTGTCTCGCTAGCCAATCACAGTGCTGAATAGAGTCAGCCAATAGAGTCAGCCAATCACAGTACAGGAAAGTGGGCCAATCACAGTGCAGGAAACTAATACTAATAAGGTGTCCCAACCCCACTTATAGGGGCGGCTACACCGCCCAAAAATTAAAAAAGTGAAAATGAATGTCATAGAACCCTTAATGTACCCATGTAAAGCTAAATAAAAGAGGAAATGAAGTTAGTTGGTGTGAAAGAAGAGGACGGGGTGAGACTGCGGCGACCACTGAAGGGAACAGCCGAAAGGATTCAGTAATTCAACATTACTTTTGTTTGAAATTAAATTAATCATAACTATGACTCATAACTAGATCGTTTTTTTTTTTTTGTGGTTGGCTGACAAATCAGATTTGTCAGCCAACCACACATTTTTTTTAGAATGTTTGTGGAATAGAATTGGTCTCTGCCAGTGCACCTGATGTCAAGAGTGTGGTTGTGAGGGGGAAACCATCGAGTGTACAGAAACAATAGATCAAAAGCAGCCCGCACACACACGCACACATGCACACACACACACACAATCACGCAAAAGGCCGTTTCCGTACCAGTTCACACTGGACCCCCTGTAAAGCATGGTTAGAGTAATGCTGCGTACACTGGACCCCTGTAAAGCATGGTTAGAGTAATTCTGCGTTCACACTGGAAGTTACAAAGCTTCAGGCTACCATGCAACATGAAGGTAGAAAGATAGCCTACACCCGACGTTTGTAGCTGCTAATAAAAGCTATAAAGCTACAATCCAAGTTGATCTGGCTTCAACTGCAGCTACAAAGCTACAACGTGACCAAGTGTTGTTTAACCGCAGTTCCACTCAGCTGTGCCAAACCCACTGTAGATCTGCTGAATCCCCTGGCGGTCGCCTGCTGGCAGCTGGAAGTCCTCTGTCTCCATCCAGTGGTAGGAGGGATACATGACGGACGATTGGTCGCTGGAGTGATCCAGACCCAGGCTGTGGCCCAGCTCATGGACCGCTACCAGGAACAAATTGTAGGAATCTGGATGGATGGAAATAGAGCTGTTTGAGGGGCAATCTGGGAACCCTTTATAGGTAAAAGAAAAACAGCAACGCTACATGTTTAGGGCAGTGGTGCTACAATTACAGACTACAATTACAGAATCTGAATGACTGCAGAAGAGAACATAAATTAGTGCAATGCTCTGCACCAAAAGCACCTTAAACCAGGAAGAATACTGCAGAGTCTTCTTAAATTACAGGTCATTGTTGTCTTAGTTTACAAAGTAAGTATGTGTTTTTTAGTTTTTGTGTGTTTGCTTACAAACCAAAGGGAAAAAATAAATGAACAGGGGGAAATAAATGGAAAGTCACCCTATTGACACTTATTTTGTTTGGAAATGTGCATATTTTACCTAACTATTGTTTAGTTTTTTTGCCTTGAAACTTATTTAATTGGATTTTTTAACCCCAAAAATGTTCACTTTGACACCAATATTATCATTATAGCTGTAACGGCAGCAAAGATATGGTCTGGTGTATTGTTGGCGGCATTTAAAAAAATATGAAAAACGTGCATGAAAACAAGAAGAAGTCAGATCTAATGTATGTGTTTGGACATTTGTCCTATTGCCCTAAGGTACTTCCATACCAAAGGGGACCTTTGTATCATGAAGTAAAACGTTGCGTAACACACAGATGGGTCCAGCGTATCTGAGAGTAGCCGTGCAGAGTCACACACACACTCAGCCTGGTGTGTGTGGGGGGGGGGGGGGGGGGGGTAGTAGGGGCAGTAGAGACAACTGCTTGTTTGAATATGGAAGTTGTGCATCATGCAATGCTCAGTAGCATTACAGCTAAACTAAAAACATCATTCAAAACAACTATAAGCACTCACTGATGTCATGTCAAATCTCACTTCATTTCAGTTGAAGTGTCTTGTTCATTGTAACAAATAAACAAAAGCCCCATCAAATAATTCAGGTTGTCTCTATATGGTGCAAAAACTCACTTCCTGTCCAGATGACACCAGCTCTTACCTTGCACATTCTGGTTGGTGACGCTCCATTGCCGGTCTGAGTTGAGGTGCACGTCACCCCCTATCCCAGGCCCGGGGCCGAAGGCATGTCCCAGAACAAGTCTTACAAATGGTACGCCATGGGAGCCAGAGGCGAAGGAGATCATGATGTCGGCCTTATCGCGGCGGCCGTAATGGATCTCCCCGAAGGGGATTTCCTCGAAGGTCAACGGAGTGACCTTCTCCCAGACTTTGAAGGCCCCGCGGATGGCCTCGTAGGTTTCATTCCATGCCATGTTTAGGTGCAAAGTTCTCAATACTAGAGGGGGAGGAAGAGGCAAAGAGAGATAAGCTAAGCAAAGCTGTCCAGCTGAAGTATTAGATTCCCTAACCCCACAGTAATCCCACAAGAAGAGAAAACAAGGCTTGGGTCAGGTTTGGCCTGACATTAAATCAAGTCTCTGTCAATATAGGAAAGTCTCCAATTTGTCCAGTTTGGTGGTAGATAATAATGTGTCATAATGATAGATAGACACATCATTATTATCAAGCCAACATCCAAATCAAAATGCAGATTTAGTCATTTTCACACATCAATAAAACCATCTTTATCTTTATCGGCTTTGACAGAATGTTCATACCTGAAAGTGAGGTTATCCTTGTTCCACTTGCTTCCACCCACTGTGTGGTTGCTCTGCCACGCGTTGGTAGTCTTGTCAGGAACGCCACAGCGGGGTCGCTTCATGGCTCTGAGGGAAGGGGAGAGGGCCCGAGGGAGTGGGAGGGCAAGGAGATATTAGAGCAGAACATACCAGAATAGGCTGTTCAGTACAATTTAGCTCTCCATGTCAGCCTTTCTTTAAACATGGTTTGGGACCTACATGGGAACATTGGCAACAAACTGGGAACAAAAACATCAGTTTGCGGTGAGTCCTCAAATGACAAGCTGCAATATATTTCATGAGTCCCAGAGCAAGATTAATTGGGCCTCATTCACTGAGCTCTTATTATGTACTTATGAGCATATACACGCTTTTCCACGTTGAGAATCTTAATCATCAATCTTTTTTTGTCTGTGAATTTTGACGGATGTCTTTAGAAAGCCTTATTCTTCACGCAAAATCTATTACAATGGTACCAAACCTCAAATAAAATATTTA
This sequence comes from Gymnoscopelus braueri, assembly GCF_963280865.1. Lineage (NCBI taxonomy): Eukaryota > Metazoa > Chordata > Actinopteri > Myctophiformes > Myctophidae > Gymnoscopelus > Gymnoscopelus braueri. The sequence continues at coordinate 47,176,567 of NC_137616.1, read as the reverse complement.
TGTGGCCAACATTTATCAACACATATAGAAGACAAGAAAAAGTATGTCTTTGCTTGGATTTAGCCTATATTATGCCGATTTGTATTTATTTTTTAGGTCAGTTGCATTAAATGCAACTGACCTAAAAAATAAATACAAATCGGTATAATATAGCCTAGGCTACATAATAGCCTATATTATAATTATAATTCAGCTCTAAATTTTAGAGCTGAATTATTAGGTCCCTCAGCATGTCTGCCACAGTTTCACGTATTGATGAAAATATACTATCATGCCTTAAAGTTGCGGGAGGCAACAGACGCGCCTCCAATGTTGCGGTAGGCTATTCATTCATAATATATTGATCACATGATCACACAGCCTAATAAGTCTTTATTACCATCTGATGAGGATTCAGTGTGGATGAAATCTAGTGGTGTGCAGAACAGATCCATTTCCCGTTCCGACGCAGGACAGTGATATGTTAATCCAAAAGACACATTTCCCCTCAGTAATCAATAAAGCCCTGGTCCATAATCTACCGTTTTTTTTTAGTTCCAGTAGGCTATGCCCTGGATTCCAGCATTTTGTTTTACCTCAGTAAAGGTGAGCAATTTCTTCAGTAGAAAAGGTTTATATAATATCCTTTCCACGTTTTATTAGCCTATTATTTGGTGCTGGGTTTAAACTTTGTAAACTATTCTCTTTACGCATGAGAGCATTACTTTATCAAGATTCAGCGATCCATCGTGCAATCGAGTAACTCGCTTCCAGACATATATACAAGTTGTCAAGACGATGCGACGCCGACAAGCTCTGCTCTTTTTCACGAGAGACGAAGTTGAACTTCTTCAGCACGGTCGGTGAAGTTGGTTTCACGTTGGGTGAAGTCAGTTTGAAGTCGGATATTTCCTGTTGCCTTTCATGGTATTAAATGGGCCGTGGAACAATGCAAATGATCTACGTGTGAACGTGCTTCTCAAATATGAACAGCTGAGATCCATCACCATGCCATACACCTGCGATACACACAAATCAAGGCTGTACACAGGGTTGCCAGATCTGCTTATTATAATTTCCCAGCAAGATTTTATTTGAAAATAGCCGATGTACAAGCTCACAACGCGTCGCATCGCGACGCGTTGTGAGCTTGTAGATCTGCTGTTTTCAAATAGCTGATGTATATGTTAAAGTGCACATGTGGCCCATAGTCGCTTCTTTTGGGCTGGTTTTCCTAGACCTGGTTGCTTGTTTCTCTCACAGAATCTGGCAACACTGGCTGTACACTCCCTTTCGTCAATCACTCGTCAGATTGTGCTTAGATCTACACACCACTTTACACACTTTATTTACACGTTATTTACGACCAGCTTAGTGAATGAGGCCCATTGACTCTGTGTGGCTTTCTCTAGCGAAGGTTTCAAGAATCGTTAGCAAAACCAAGGAGCTACATGCAGCGTACTTGATGGTTTGCCAGTCCATCTCTCCAGTGACCTCCAGGTTGTAGAACCTCTGCATGTCAATGATGGCTTCAGGCACATCCTGGGTAGAAAGCATGGAAGATGAGTCCGTACTGGCCTGGGGAGCCAGGTAGCCATATTGTCTCAGCCATGACTAGTGGAGACACACAGGAACAAAGACAAACAAAACATGATCTAAAGGTTTGTTCCAGAATACAAAATTAACCAAACACTCTGAATGAACGAATTATTAACAGTCGTTATGTAGTAATTATCTCTACCAGGCCGGATCGGCCGGTAGGCAGCAGTGGTGGAAAGTAACTAAGTATTTACTTAAATACTGTACTTAAGTAAACATATATATATATATTCACATGGTACTTTACTTGAGTATTTCCAATTGTCAGTACTTTTACTTCTACTCCACTACATCTCAGAGGCAAATATTGTACTTTTACTCCACTACAATTATTTGAAAACTTGAGTTACTAGTTACTTTTCAGATATAAAATATGATATTATGAAACATACATTAACCACTTTAGCCCTATACCTATAGGCTATTTGAAAATAGCAGATCTACAAGCTCACAACGCGTCGCATCACAGCACATTGTGAGCTTGTAGATCTGCTATTTTCAAACATTTTAGTACTTTTACACGGACAAAACGGTGCCCACTCGCCATTTTCAACTGCCCCCTCAGTGAATCTCAGCCACGTACTGCTGGACTGATCGGCGTGGAACGTCGCACGCACACACCCAGTAGGCCAAGGATTGAAGAATTCCCGCCTCAATGTTTTCAAATTGGCCTTTAACAGGCCACCTCACATTTTGGCCTATGACTGTTGAACCGTAGTTCGTACAATATAGTTTTTTCCCTTGGATTCATTGGATATAACTCCCCATATACACCACGTTCGTTTCTATCTGACTTTCCGCCATTTTGCTTTTTTCATTGCTTGTGTGCACACAAACACAAACGGGAGGACTGGAGGAGAGACAGAAACGTGCCATTTCTCTCCCTCACAACACCCCTTTGCCTCATGCCAGTAGCCAATCAGAGGGGAGCATGGAGGATCTGACTGAAATGTGAAGAGAGATTACACAGAGAGAGAGAGAGAGAGAGTGAGGGGGGGAGAGAGAGAGAGAGAGAGAGAGAGAGTACATACAGCTCAATGAGCTCATGTCATGATTAACAAAGTGATAAGAGTCATCTGGTTGTGCGTAGAGAACAATCAATAACTCACTGACCACCATTTATTTGGAATGAAATACATGTTTGTGTATATCAGGGGTTCCAACACTTTTTCAGCTCAAGAGCCATAAGAGAAATGTAGGGTATATCCCTGGGACCCTACATTAAGTTTGGTTTATTAATTAATCACCCATTGTTAAATAGTTAAATAGCCGATTGAGTTTGTAGATCTGCTACTTTCACTATTTTAGAAACGTTTGGACATTTTCTGAAAATGTTTTGACTTCTGAACATCTCCAGAATATATTTGGGAGATTTTTGAAAATATCTTGATAATGTTCTTTTTTTTTTTTTTTGTAATAAAGGTTAAATCATTATATTTACTCGAGACCAGGCCTGGGATTTCATCATTTTGGGGCAAGGTCACTTGGCCTTTGGTGTGCATAAAGGCCAAATGCCAGGGTAAGAAGGTCATCAAATAAAACAAAAAAGGGGTTCAGACTAGACCATGTTTTTGTAAACATGTAAGCGCACACATAGCCACAGACACATGCATGCGCACATACTGACATTCTGCATGAACGTTAATGTAACACCTCATTCACACACATAAACACACGTGCGGCCACGTGCACGCGCATACATGCATGCGCACACATGCACCCCGAAATTCGGAATGCATGTGTTACTAATTTAAAGTTTAAAGTTAATAACTTTGTTCCATTCATAAATATGATAATTACATGAGTAAATGGTTATAGTAGTATGCGTATTTATGATCCTTTTTTGCAGTTCAACACAGACCAGTTCTGTAGAAGCATTAAATATGTTCCGCAAAAAATGCATTTGATTCTATTCTACTATCATAGAATAGAATACAAACAGGTTATTTGGTTTGTACAGCATGACTTTTTAATGTTATTTTAAGCAACCGCTAGCTCTGCTACTGGTTGTTGTAATGGGACGACCCGGAAGCTCTACTACTGGTTGTTGTAATGGGACGACCCGGAAGCTCTACTACTGGTTGTTGTAATGGGACGACCCGGAAGCTCTACTACTGGTTGTTGTAATGGGACGACCCGGAAGCTCTGCTACTGGTTGTTGTAATGGGACGACCAATTGAGTGTCGTCTCTTGCTCTGGAAACTCTTTGGCAGGGGTCTTCAGGGGTCACCCAGAGAGACTCCACAGTGTCAGTGTGTGTGTGTGTGTGTGTGTGTGTGTGTGTGTGTGTGTGTGTGTGTGTGTGTGTGCGTGCGTGCGTGCGTTTGTGCGTGCGTTTGTGCGTGCGTGCGTGCGTGCGTGCGTGCGTGCGTGCGTGCGTGCGTGCGTGCGTGCGTGTAAATCCCCATGTACTTTAGTCTTGACCTCTTTTCTTGACCTCAGCCAGCATTTCACTTCCCTTATGTCTCCCCGATTCCCCAGAATCCCCCCCCCACACCCACCCACACACACACACACACACACACACACACACACACACACACACACACACACGCACACACAGATCCTGTTATTGACAGCTTTTGCAGAGCAATGCCATAATCTAAATAATACATTGGCACAGCTACATTTACAATAGTACACTTAACGTGTGAAGATGTTTAAGTGATAGGGGGCAAAAGACTGCATTGCACAGTGACCTACAAATTGTCCTTACACCCCTGCACACAGGTCTTTTTTCACGTTATATAAATACATTTAATGACAAATGTTAATAAATAAATAACATTGTGTTTGAATCACTTTTTTATTTATTTATTTATTTTAAAGGTATAGGGTAAGTCATTATTTTGTTAAAATAAGTGTTACATAGCTCTATATTCTGATTGTTCAGAAACAGGTATCCAAGTGAATAAGCCAAGTGAATAAGTTGAAGCACAGGGGGGCACCAACCTTGGGGGGCACCAAACGGCGTGGAGAAAGTGAACGAAGACAGAACTATCGGCGAAAAGTGCCGAAATTTAGAAGCAGCGGCTGCTGAAGGGGCTGCTGAAAAGTCCTGGTCAGGATACCAATTTCTTCCAATATGGAGCGAGCGCAAACTCAGGTCACAGATTATACAATTGAAATTGTTTAAGTGATGATGCAAAGAAATGAGCAGACAAACTGGTAACTGGGCTGGTTAAAAAATAACAGATTGCATGTGTGCAGTAAGCTTTGGACTTTAATCTGGATAAATTAAACAGAGTAGGCTACTCAAGGTCTGTTTGTATAGGTGATCAATTCAGCAAATAAAACAGTTGGTGCTTATCGGTCAGTGTACTTTCTGGCAGTTATGAGTCCTCCCATAGGTTGTTTCTCTTCCGTTTTTGTTTTTTTAAACACATCGCTCCTGTTTTTCATTTGAAATCGAAAAAACAAATTCCCGTTTTTATTTTCAACGAGAATACCCAAGTTAATAAAACAGGTTTTTGCAGTGCAGTTTACTGTACTGCACTAGGGGCCAGCTTGTGGGCTTCTAGATCTGCTATTTGTAAAGATTTTTTAATAGATCTCAGGTGTATCACATAGATCTCTAGGTGTAGAGGAGAGGAATAAATGTAATGTAATCTATATTTGTATACACTACACTGACTACATACTCAGGATACAGACATCATGATGTTGCAGTGAGGCACGGGGATAGCTTCGGGGGGGCGGGGGGTGGAGGGGGGAGGGGGGGTCGCAGATGGTTTCGTGAGCTGGGGGGAACACGCGGCCGACGCGGTCCGTGCGTCGGTTGGGAGCCTGGCACGCTGGTCTAGCTGGCGACCTAGCTGGCAGCCGACGTGCATCGGGACCTAAGGTCGCTATAAGGTCGCTGAGGTTGCGACCTTAGCGACCTAGGCAGCTAAGGTCGAGACTTGGACGGCGTGAGTCGTAACTAGCTATGCTGGGTTGCAACGCTGCCGACGTAGCTGGCATGGCGAGGTGCGTCGGGACTTTAGCGACCTCTGCGGCTAAGGTCGCAAACCTCCGCTGAGGTCGTGACCTTAGCGACCTCGGTTGCAACCTTAACGACCTCCGTCGAGGTTGCAAATGGATCTCGCCGCCCCTCGCTGGCCATGTGCACACTCTGTGAAACATCAAGTAACATAGCTGCAGTTGCATGTTAAAGCCACACGGTGGCAACCAAACACCTCTTTTGATTGATTGAATACTTTATTAGCAGTTTGCAAAAAAAAGCACAGGGAAGTACAGTTCAATACAAGGTCAGCTAAGAGGATTTAAAACACAAGAAAGCCTATGGCTTGTTTCCATTGGGGTCCTTTGTACTCAATTCATAGAGACTCTATCTACTCTACTCTAGTCTACTTTACTCTAATCTATTACAGTAACAGTTAGAAGACCTGTTAAATGTTGCAGTAACTTAACAGTTAACAGTTTGTCAACATGACAGCTCATTCAATTTAAGTGTATTTGATTTGATTTAGCACATATTCATCATCTGTGGAGACTTTACTGTTGAAATGTTGAATGAGTGTGAATGTTAGTGTGTTTGTCTCTTTCTCAGTTTGTCAAGTGACAAGGTGGCTTCTAGTGGAGACAACATAGATACTTCTAAATCGTTTTCTGAAAAACGTATGTTGTGCGTGTTGTCCTTGATAGAACATCATCAAGGTGATGTAGCAATAGATTTAATATATAAGAGTAAATTCCTTGCCACACCAGGTTACCATAAGCTTATCAGCAAGCAAATGTATCCATATATTAATTTGCTATAAAATACCTAGAAAATTGATTATTATTGCATTTCTGCTTCTATGTCTTGGTGGCACCGCGACCCATGATGGACTTCTTAGTGTTCCTCTCAGGTTTAAAAACCATTAAATAACACTTTGGTCCAAACAGCGCCACCAAAAGGCCAAAACTCGATGCTAAAATGGCAAATACCTCGACTACATCTGCATATTTGCCCGGGGAGCTGATATATGCAGGGATGAAGGCTATCCACACGGCACAGAAGATCAACATGCTGAAAGTGATTAACTTGGCTTCATTGAAGTTGTCTGGAAGATTCCTTGCCATGAATGCTAGGATGACGCTGAGGAGTGCCAGTAACCCAATATAACCTAGTAACACTGCGAAACCAACTGTTGATCCCACTTCACACTCATAGACAATCTTATCACTGTTGTACTGTGTGTTTTTATGAGGAGTTGGTGAGGCAGACACAAGCCAGGCTGCGCAGATTATCGCCTGGATGGAAGTAAGAGCCAGAACTGTTCCTCTCTGCTGCATAGCACCAAACCACCTCCTAATGTCTGCACCCCCAGGCTTGGAGGACTTGAACACGGCCAACACCACCATAGTCTTTACGAGGATACACGAGACACACAGCACAAAGCTGATCCCAAACACTGCATGCCTCAGCTGACAGGTCCAGAGCATTGGACGGCCAATGAACAGAAGTGAGCACAAGAAGCATAGTTTCAGCGACAGCAAAATGTGGAAGCTGAGTTCTGAGTTGTTGGCGCGTACCATGGGCGTGTCTCGATGATAGATGAAGATTCCTATGACAATGGCACAGGTAAGTGTGCCTAGCAATGAGATGGTTGTCAAGGAGATACCCAGGGTCTCGTGGTAGGAGAGGAACTCCATGCTCTTAGGGACACAGTGGTCACGCTGGGGATTGGACCAGAAGTCCTCTGGACAACTGGAGCACTCCGTAGAGTCTGACAAAGAAGAGAAGATTAACCCATTTAGACCTGAAAAACGGCTTCTAAATCCTAACCTATAAGTTTGATGATCAAGTAGGGTGTTCATTTACAAAAAAAACTAAAAAAGTTAGAATATGGAGATTCTACCCGACAGCAACAATATCTAAAATGACACAGATGCTTTCCCGGAGTGAAACAACATATAGGCTATCAATGTCTAAATGGGTTACAAGTACAAGTACAGTGACAGCCTCAACTCAAAATAACCTACAGTACATACATAATGTAAACCTACCCGTCTCATTGCTGATCTCTCCCTCAGAGCAAGCAATGCAGTCAAAGCAGCAGACAGGTTCTCCTTTCCTTCTGGCCACACGGGTTCCAGGGGAACAGCTCTCACTGCACACTGACCGAGGAGGCTGAAGAGGACATTTTGCTATGATCAAACTCAATCTAAACCAGTGTTAATTTCGTCGACTAAAACTGTGACGAAAAACTTTCATCGACTACCTTTTTTTCACTGACGAAAACTAGATCAAAACTAAGCTATGATGACTAAAACTATGACTTAATATAATTGTCAATTTCGTCAACAAATAAAAACTAAACAAAAATGCTGTCTAGGGAGGGACTAGTGGAGAAGAGATCCAGTAGAATTGAGACAAGTCATTTTATGCTTGGTTGCGCACGGGCGTAGCGCTCCGGAAATAGCTGATCTACAATCCCACAACGTGTTGTGCTACAACGCGTTGTGAGCTTGTAGATCGGCTATTTTTGGCACGCAGCTAAGTATAAATCAGGCATTACAACAGCATAATGGCCCGCCAAAATACGAAAACTAGACTAAACCTAAAACATTTCAGATGACTAAAATATGACTAAAACTAAATAAATGTTTATTCAAAAGATTATATAGCTAAAACTAATGTGTTGTCAAAATCAATACCGGTCTAAACTAATTTACATTCACATCATGAGCTCAACATAAACACGAGTCATTTTAGAAAGCTGATCAAGTGACCTTTTTGGTTTCAAAGTTCCAGAAGATTCTGTCTTCATGGAGGAAGAGTTCTTCACCTGCGGAGGCGGACTTCTTGAACATGCCTACGTTGTTGACCTTTGTGCTTCCATCGGGGAGCCACACCCAATTGATGACATCACAGATGGGTGTGGCTTCACTGTTCCCATCAAATACTACTTGATCGCCAAATGATGTGGTGAAGTTGATCTTCTCCAGGTAATAGACAAGCTAGAAATGGTGATGAACGGCATTAAAAAACCCTACTGTATACAAGATACACTGACAGGGACTGCGTATTAACTACATCTTAACCCTATACAGTATTTACAACACAACTTAAACATGAACCATATTTTGTCCCAAACTTCTGTGCATTGGGTAATGGGCGGGGGGCTTCTGTGTCCCAGCACAGAATCCCCCCCCCCCTCCAATAAATAAATAAATACATTTCAGGCACGATGTGACGCTATGAGCTTGCAGATCTGCTATTTTTGAAAAATCGTATTTTTGAATAGGCAAAGTATAAAATTATAGTTAAAGCGGTTTTTAAAAAATGACACAGAAGCTTTCCTGGTTTTAACGGATTAACCCATTAAGACCGGGAACGCATCTGTGTCATTTTCGATGTCTTTGGCTATTCAAAAATAGCAGATATACAAGCTCATAGCGTGGCACCAAGTGCCGCGCTACGAACTTGTAGATCTGCTATTTTTGAAAAATCGTGATTTTTTTTTTGCAAATCTTTTAATATATATATCCCTGGAACAATGTATTTTGAGATGGGGGTCCGCGGCCAAATACATATCATTTGACATGAAAAAGTTTGAGCACCACTGACATAGAAAAATAAGTATTTTCAGAAAACTGTTAGGATTTAGAAGTCATTTGTATAATCGGTCTCAGGTCTTAATATCACAACCTGCCAGGGCTGGACTGTCTGCAGACTGGCACAGCCGTGCCCAGTGAAAGGCCCTCTTCCTGGCACACATTGCATGGTGTCATGGATGGCGTGGGCCAGAGCGTACACAGCCTTGTACACGTTATACACCGTCCTGAGTTCAGACACGTCCGACAGGGTGTTTCCCGCCGTGCCTCCCAGGTCCTCTTGTCCAGTACACGCCCTTCCACCAGCGTCCACCCACTCTGATGGAAGGGGTGCAAATTTACACTGAAACGTGTGCTCCCAAAACTGCCTCACCTGAAGAAACAAATATTACAGAAATGTCGTCTCTGCATGTTGGGTGGAAACCTCATATGTCCAAAAACAATTACTTTTCAGGATTCAAATTCAAAAACGGCAAAAGTAGCAGATCGACTAGCTCAAAAGGTGCCGCTTCCTGCGTTTCAAGCTTTTCCCCCCTTTTTTTATTTATTTATTTTTGGCCTTTTATGCCTTTATGGATAGGACAGTAGGCATGGGGAGAGAGATGGGGAGTGACATGCAGCAAAGGTCGTCGGGATCGGGACTCGAACCTGCGATGCACTGTGAGGCTACATTGAGCGGAGGCGCCCAGACCACTACGCCAGCGGCCCAGGCCACGGATCAGCTACTTTTGATGCTTTTGTGTGACACTGTGGAATGATCCAGTATGGTGTTAATTTACTAAATAGCTCTATAGTCACGAAAGTATTTAGTTTTATCTGTCATATTATTGTTGTCCTTATCACGATTCCTATGCTATACTACAAGTCCGATGAGCCAAACAGAAACTATGTTTTCCTCTTAAGTACTAGTACACAATTACAGTTTATGTACCAACAACGATCACCCTGAATGTTGAAAAAAAAAAAAAAAAAAGAGACTAACTATGATATTTTCACGGCTGTCGTCAAGGTCATTTAGATGTATTTTCAACAAGAAGTCCCGAAGGCCTGGTATCTCTCCTCGACGGAAGGCCAGACCCAGGCTGCCGCTCAGGTAGGGCATGTAGCGAGGAGCCTCCAGTTTGGGGTCTGGTATCCAGCACACATCAGCGATCCACTGCACACCTGTCAGCTCCTGCCTTACCACCTGTTGATCGTGATCACCAGCGGGTGGAATACAAATCTTTAAAAAATAGCGTGAGCTTGTAGATCGGCTATTTTTTATTATATTATATATTACTTCCCCCCCACCAGCAACAACACACTCTGTTTAGCCAGCTCCTTTTAGAACTCAATCAAATTTTTTGGAATAATAATAATAATAATTAGAGTCACCAATCAGCCAAAAAGGCTATAAAATAAGGCTGCAATCTCTCTTGACATTTTAAACGAAATGTTTTCAAAAGGCAGCCAACAAAACCTGAGTAATGTAATATGTACAATTTCTTACATAGTAATATTGTACAATGAAAAGCTCTAATAAGTCTCATTTGGTGCTGTCAACAGAGTGCTGTCTCACATAGTAATATTGTACAATATTACTGTTTTGGCAGAGTAATACCTTACACTACTCGTTACTGGGTAAAATAATAATATTAGTAATGTATTAAAAGTAACTCGTTACTGCCCAACACTGTACTGGGATCATAAACCCCAACCTCGTCCATGAGTTTAACCACGTGGATCCCGTACACGATGACCACCACCACGCGAGCCGTGGACGTCTTCATCGCCGAGACGATCCTCCGCAGTTCGTCCGGGTCGCTGTCCCAGGGCATGAGCTCCAGGTAGGCCAGGCAACCCAGACCGGACTGGGCCAGCTCGGCCTGGAAGATCTGGGCCACGTTGTGGCCGTAGGAGTCGTCACTGTACAGCAGTCCTGCCCAGGTCCACCCGAACCGTCTCATGATCTGGAGCATAGCCAGCACCTGATTGGATTAAAGAGTGGAGGCGATAAGTGCTTAACCCATTAAGACCGGGAACGCATCTGTGTCCTTTTTTTAATTTGAGCTAAAAAGCATTATTTTAACACGTTGGTGGCTCATAGCTATGAGCTTGTAGATCTGCTATTTTTGGAAGAAAATGAAAATGTCAGGCATTTGTTCAAGTAGTGTATGTGGAACATGCACTACTTAGAGGTTCACCTGGATGGTATTACTTATGCTGGTTCTAAAGAAGGAGGGGTGCTGATTCCGGTCGTTCAGACAGGAACACAAGGCCCAGTAACTTATCTGAAAAAAAAACAGGCACAAAACATCTGTTCTGTAACTTACACATCGTCTCTGTCGGGTGGAAACCTCATATGTCCAAAAAACTGTTACTTTTCAAGATTCAAATAAAATAAAAAAAATGCAAAAGTAGCAGATCTACAAGCTCAGAGCTTGCAGATCTGCTACTTTTGATGCTTTTGTGTGACAATGTAGTATATGATCAAGTAGGGCGTTAATTTATGAAAAAACAAGAAAAGTTAAAACATGGAGAAAAGAGGTTTCTGCCTGACATTATTATTTTTTGGACAAATGTCCCCCTGGCCTGGAACGCTGGCATAGCGGTCCAGGCACCTAGGCTCAATGTAGCCTGACAACGTGTCGCGGGTTCGACTCCCGATCTTGACGGCCTTCGGTGCATGTCACTCCCCTTCTCTCTCTCTCCCATTTCCTGTCAGCCTACTGTCCTGTCAAATAAAAGCCCCAGAAAAAATAAAAAATAAAATGCCCCCCTGCTCAAAGAGATTCCCAACGTCACTCACCGCTAACCTATATGGTTCTATGTCTTTCAAGTAAGTAATGTAAGGCGATGGTAAAAAACAAGGGGGTTCAAGTAATACACTTACCATGGGCACTCTGTACAAACCTAACACACTAGAGATGGCGACAGTGTTTCTCGAGGTATCGGGACCCACAATGCCGAGCACCGGAGGAGACCCGGCGCAGCTCTCGTCCAATCGAGACCGCTCCTCTCTCCCGCTGACCAAGGACAGCGCCGCCTGGAACCCGACGCCCAGCGAGTAGCAGGTGTCGTAGACGCTGTACCCCAGAGTCACGTTGGGCAGCAGGCTGGGGTCTCTGTTGATCTCTGTGACGGCAAAAGCCATGGTCTGGGCCCATTTGAACCCGTCAATGTCGAACCTTTAACACACAAAAACGGTGATGCTGTAATAACCTTGCGTATTTATGTTTGTAGAAATATAAGATTAAACAGGGGTCTTCAACAGGGGGTCCCGGGACATCCTTGGGGGTCCTCGGAGTTACTACAGGGGGGCTGCCAAATGTTTGTAGGAACTTTCTTTCATTTTTTCCGACAATAGCCAATCTACAAGCTCACAAAGCGACGCGTTGCGAGCTTGCAGATCGGCTATTGTCGGCAACGAGATTGGGTGGAGAGGAGAGGGGGGGAAAAAGAGCAGACCAAGTAAAGAGACAAATAAGGTCAAGTTTACTAAATATTGAGGGTTTAAGTGGTTAAATGACAAAACGTACATATTGACATGAATTCAACATAATATAAAAGATAATGTGTAAAATAAATTTAAAAAAAGACAATTTCCACAACAGTGATGACAGTGCTGTCAAACAAGTCTATGAAGCTATTTGTGAAATCTATGGAAAGGTTGAATCTACAACACAATTTTATACAATATGTAGTGGGGGGGGGGGGGGTGTGTCCCAGCTTCATCTCTCTCTCAGCTAAGGGGTCCTTGACCTGAAAAGAAAACTTTGAAGACCCCTGATCTAGAACTAATCCTATCGTACCCCAATACCTCAAAACAAAGTCTCTGTTGTCTTGCTTCTTGCGTTTGTGACACTCACCCGTAGCAGACAGGGTCCTGTGGCTCGGAGGTGAACGACAGCTCTGGGAAGACGGGGATGTTGTGGATGGGGAACATGCCGCCCAGAAGAAAATCCCCCGGCTTGTGCATTCTGTTGAGATTAAACCGTGCCTGTAACTCACAAGAAGAGGAAACTGAGGAGGAACACAAAGGACAGAATGAAGAGAACAACATCAAGGTCAGGTACGAAAGGTATAGAAGCAGGTGTATGTAGAGAGAAGCCCTCATGACTGTCCTCCTTCTGTCTATTACGGCCCACCTCCCCCTTTCTAAACCTATTGTCCAGTTGTTACATGTTATACATAGTGCTGCGCCCGTTCCCCTGTGCCACCCTTGTGCCACTACGTAATCCTTCGCCAACACCCATATCAGTGCTGTGCCCATCCCCCCCTGTGCCACCCAATGGCATTACGTAATCTCTCACACCACCCATCTGGGCAGAGGCAGAAGTAGTAGAGGCACAGGGGGCCTAACTATACATTAACAATGCTTTCGTGTGTGTGTGTGTGCGTGCGTGCGTGCGTGCGTGCGTGCGTGCGTGCGTGACCATGCAGTCTTATGCAAAGGTTAAAATGAAATTTAGATAACTTGTACTTAGACAGATGCAGGCAGGCAGACAGACAGACAGACAGACAGACAGACAGACAGACAGACAGACAGACAGACAGACAGGCAAAATCATCATCTCTGCCTACCGACCTTCTGTCCTGGCGGAGATAATAAGGTCAGGGTCAATGACAGTATAGAGGCGATAGCAGTATCTGAGTGACATGTCTGTGGCACTGGCCCCCAAGATCTCAATTAGCCTCAATGTCTTAAGACAGTGGTTCTCAAAGTGGGCTTTGGGGACCCCCCCCCACGGGTCCTTGAGGGGAGTTCCAGGGGGTCCCCTGAAAAACGAGGAACAGTTTGAAACACGTAAGCCCTGTTTTATAGTTTGGCTATTCAAAAATAGCTGATCTACATAATGTCACAACGTGGCGCGATGCGATGCGTTTGTGAGCTTGTAGATAGGCTATTTTGGACAAATAATCTTGACAAATCTTTTTTTTATGGGGGTCCACGGCACAAAACCTTCTCAAATGGGTCTGTGCCTGGACTATACGTATGCGTTTGAGAAAGAGGCCCATGATGCAGCCGACCACCATGCAGTTCCAGTGGAACCTGTGGAGGAAAACATGGCAGAGTGGAGAGGAGTAGGATTGTTGTTAGCTAGTTGAAGTGGTTGAGGTGTGAGGAGAAAAACAAGAGTGAAGCCTGAGGCATCTTCACCTCCTCAGTCTCCGCTCCCACGTGACCAAATGTCCCTTGGCTGATTGTCTGATCTAAAAGGCAGCTCCACAAACACACAAACTAAATTAATGAACCCAGGCATAAGATTAATTTCATCAGGCAGAGTCTTGACAATAAGGACTGCCCAATTAGCTGCGCACAATTAAAACCTGTCCAGACTTGCCCTCATGGAAATATTTCCATAGACAGCGCCCTGGTGACTTTGGTTCCAACGGCCAAGAACCTTGTTGTTGTTGTTCTGGACCAGGGGTGATGCAACTTTGATGATGGAGAGAGCCACTATATTTCCACTCTCACTCCAGAGGGCCACATTGCATATCTGTACAGAAACCTCTTATCTCTGTATTTAACTTTTTTTTTAGAAATTGCCCTACTTCGTCATTCTTTGTCACACAAAAATAGCAAAAATAGCCGATCTACAAGCCCAAAACACGTCGCAGTGCAATGCATTGAGCTTGTAGATCTGCAATTTTTGCTATTTTTTTATTGGATCCTGAATTATTTTTTGCTATTTTTTTCAAAGTAACATTTTTATTTAATTTCAAATGCATTTAGTTATAATTATGTTAACTTTATGAACTTAAATACAAATACATTGGATATAAAATTACAATAAAATTGTAATACTAGTCATTAAGCTACTAATATAGACTGAAGTAATTAAAGCAGGTCATGTTTGCATGTTTGAAATTGTAACAGCTGAAATCAATAATATATATAATAATATATCGATATTCCGATATTAAACTGCAGTGATGGTGGGGGCCGCACGTGACCCCCGGGCCGCCAGTTACCCAGGTATGTTCTGGACAGTCAGCTGTCAGCACACATTTCAGCGGTCACTCGATCCTGTAGGTTTACACTCTATAACATTCGGAAGATCAGACATGCATGCCTGGGTGTCCACTTCGTCACTTTATGGAACCATAGCACAGAAATGTACAGTAGTTCTGTTATTCTGAAATGGGCAAATGGAGAGGTGCGTGCGTAATGCTATACTATTTTGGAGACAAGTGTTCACTGTCTGTCTGTCTATATTAAGTTTCAATATCTTCATCAACATGCTGACTGTTTTCTTCTCCAAAGAAAGATGTTAATGGTTAATTTCCAAAGTGATCACGTTATTTTGTGCAATATAATGGTCAGTTTAGAATTAGATGATTAGTCTACTCTTGTTTGTGAATAAAATAAAGTGATGATCTGTGTTGTTAACATTCTTCTCTAACCCTAACCCAAGATTAATCCCAAATCTAAACACATTTTCAGATTGTTTTTGGTAAATAGCTGATCTGCAAGTTAACAATGTACCACGTCATTTTCAAATGTCCTAAGTATAAAACAGGTTAAAATAGTCATTATTTTGATGATGATATATGAACCACTTTGTTGACTGCCCCCCCCCCTTCCCCCCAACCAAATCTTTGACCAATTAGCTGATTTAAAAGCTTGTAGATTGCCTTTTATTTTTTTACATGCCCAGAATAGGGTTGCTAGGGTTCGTGTGGTTAGCACATTTTGCTGGGGTCCCCCTGAAACACCCTAAACTAAAGTATCCATAGTTATTTTTTATTTTTTTTAATTAGAGTGAATATCTGCAGACAGGGATTTGGACTCTTTGAGACGATACTGCTTAAAATACTTTAAAAAAAAAGAAAATTATCTCCTCTCTTGTCTTGTTCAGGATTTGGCTGATCAAGGCCCTTTGCACTGCACACTGAGTGGGGGAGTGTTTACTAATGAATGACATTGTTTTAAATGTTAAGTTTCTTCAACTACCAAACACATGAGATGCACCAAACAGATATCAGTATATATGGTGTCTCTAGCTCTTGTTCTACCATATTGTAGATCAGTAGATCTCAATGTAGGGTTTGGGGACCTAGGGGTCTTTGGCAGGGTTCCAGGGGGTCCCCAGCTAAATGATTAATAGTTAATCTTCATCATTCCAATACATTCAAATAAATACAACAAGATAACTATTTTTTATTTAATCATAATTTCACTGTGATCTCCATACAGTACATAGACAGTGAAGGTATTATGGACAGACAATATTGGACAGAATCATTCCTAATAACAAAAATATCCTTAGATTTGGGTTCCAGAGATGAACATCTTGTCAAATGGAGTTATGTGGTCTAATGCAAATCTAATGTGGGGTCCTTGAAATGAGAGAGTTTGAGAATCACATGTAGATTAACAACAACCAAGTCTAGATACTAGAATGTGTACATTGGGGGATACTTGGAGACAATGACACACCTGAAGTGTGTGTAGATTATCTGTGCTGTGCCAAGTGGGCCGGCCAGACACCTTTAAAATGCTAATAAGACAACAATAAGGTATAGTAATGTACTGTAGCTGTGTGTGTGTGTGTGTGTGCGTGCGTGCGTGCGTGCGTGCGTGCGTGCGTGCGTGCGTGCGTGCGTGCGTGCGTGCGTGCGTGCGTGCGTGCGTGCGTGCGTGCGTCAAACTCCACCCCCTTAGCAGCCTCATGTGAGACAATAAAAGCTTGACCTTCAGTTCAGATCAAACTAGAAAAAGTGCTCCTCGGAGCACAGGTCTCCGCCAGGTCAGGTAGGTTATTGTGGATCAGCAATGTTCAGAATTTGCCAATCAAGATGGAATATAAAACATCGGACGGAACCATCTTGATCACTTGACTATAGAGATAATGTGTACTGATTTGCATGATGTTTGGACAAAATGTGTAGGAGTAATATAAAAAATAAGAATCGGCCTCCTGGTGGCGCTATAATAGGGCAATGTGAAAAGGGTGGCGTTTGTTCTTCAACATAGTGCGAATGTGCGTGCAAAGTTCCACCACAATCGGACGCTGCGTTCATGATTTGCAGCATTTTGTTCAAAACGGGCCACTCCTGCAAACTTTAGATGTCAATGTTAGCCAATCAGGGTGGAATATGAAAAATCAAATAGACCCATCTTGATCACATGACTATAGAGATCATGTGTACCGATTTGCGTGAAATTTGGATAAAATATGAAAGCTTAATCTCAAAATATGTGTTTTACATAAGTCGGCCTCCTGGTGGCGCTATAAAAGGCTAATGTGAAAAATGCAGGGCAGATGTTTTTCCTTGGCCTCTAGGGAGTATGCGTGCAAAGTTTTACGCAGATCGGTGCAGTTACAGTTATAAATGCAAATTGGCCTTTTATAGCGCCACCATGAGGCTGATTTGAAAACGTTCAAGTGGCATTTGTTCCTCGGCATAGTGGGAATGTGCGTGTGAAATTTCACGGAAATCGCAAGCTGCGTTCATGATTTGAGGCATTTAGTTCAAAATGGACCAATCCTGCAAACTTTGGGAGCCAACCTTAGCCAATCAGGATGGAATGTGGAAAATCAGACAGATCCGTGTTGATCACATGAATATAGAGATACTGTGTACCGATTTGCGTGATGTTTGGATAAAATCTGTAGGAGTAATATAAAAAAATGGGTTTTGCACAAATCGGTCTCCTGGTGGCGCTATAACAGGCCCATGTGAAAAATTTGGGGCAGAGGTTCTGAATTGGCATCCAGGGAGTGTGTGTGCACAGTTTCGCAGCGACCGGGCCAACGGTGCCTGAGATTAGCTGTTCACAGACAGATGGACGGACGGACACACAAACGGACACACGGACAGGGGGTAAAACATACTCTCTCGCCATGCCTTTCGGCCTGGCGGAGACAACAAACAACTCACAGTGAGGGAGGACAGACTCTCTTTCCACAGCTACAGGAGGCTTTATCTTCACTTACACACCTCCACCACCAGGGGGCAAAAGCATAGGGCAAAAGGCACTAAGAAGGAAACATTGGCTGGATCCTTCAATGCGCATGTGTGAAACACGTTGACCCGGAAGTTACTGCTTGTTGTGATCTTGGTGAAAAGCGTCGCTTAAAGCTGGTGAAACCCGTCTCATATAGGAGGTCAAAGCCGTGCCATAAAGGAGGTAAAAACGTCTCATAAAGGAGGTGAAAAACGTCTCATAATGGAGGTAAAAACAATGGAGTCTGTATGGCTGAAGATAAATGAACACATGACGTCGGTGGGAGAGGAGATATTGTGTGTTTTGGACAAACAGCAGCGTGGTGCTGATGTTTGTTGTGTGAAGCTTGTCAGAGTGTTTGTGTTGGAGCGCCTCAGTGCGGCTGCAGAGTTCATGTGCAACCTCTTCCAGAGAGAGATAGAGACACTACACAACATCAAACTACACACTGCAGGTATGACACAGCGTTTGCATGGTGAGGTGTTGTTAGGTTGTAGATCTGTTTTTGGGGATCATTGCTTGTAGATCAATAGACCGGCCAGTAGGCTCTGTTTTGATGACTGAGATTAACTCCTCGTCTCACTGCTGTCTCACACACACACACACACACACACACACACACACACACACACACACACACACACACACACACACAGCGTTATGGAATCCAATTGATGTAAATATGAGCAGTGTTCAGTCAGCAAATATAACGGAGCAAATATAAGACTTCCGGTGGACGATCTCTTCAGAATAAGAGTACCCTCTAGAGTAAAAAGAAACCATTGAAAACCATTGAAAAACGGTTCATTTGCACATTAAAACTATAAATTAAGCATTTAAACGAAGCTATATATCACATATTATGTTTCTGTGTAACAAAAACGGATTTAAAACATTAATTATTTATCTAAATTGATAGATGCTGTTCAAAGGAGTGCATAGCCTATACAAATTGGACACTGGACAGGAGACGGTGCTTAGTGCCGGAACTTCTGAGGTACGCACGCGTTCAGGGAAACCCCCTCTACACAGCCACACTCTCCGCTAAGCGGCACTAAGGTGTAAAAAAAAGTGGCGGGCCGTCCAGTGAGGTCAAGGGTCAGAAAAGGGCCGTTTTCAGTGCATAGCCTATACAAATTGGACACTGGACAGGAGACGGTGCTTAGTGCCGGAACTTCTGAGGTACGCACGCGTTCGGGGAAACCGCCTCTACACAGCCACACTCTCCGCTAAGCGGCAATAAGGTGTAGAAAAAAGTGGCGGGCCGTCCAGTGAGGTCAAGGGTCAGAAAAGGGCCGTTTTCAGTGCATAGCCTATACAAATTGGACACTGGACAGGAGACGGTGCTTAGTGCCGGAACTTCTGAGGTACGCACGCGTTCGGGGAGACCCCCTCTACACAGCCACACTCTCCGCTAAGCGGCACTAAGGTGTAGAAAAAAGTGGCGGGCCGTCCAGTGAGGTCAAGGGTCAGAAAAGGGCCGTTTTCAGTGCATAGCCTATACAAATTGGACACTGGACAGGAGACGGTGCTTAGTGCCGGAACTTCTGAGGTACGCACGCGTTCGGGGAGACCCCCTCTACACAGCCACACTCTCCGCTAAGCGGCACTAAGGTGTAGAAAAAAGTGGCGGGCCGTCCAGTGAGGTCAGGGGTCAGAAAAGGGACGTTTTCAGTGCATAGCCTATACAAATTGGACACTGGACAGGAGACGGTGCTTAGTGCCGGAACTTCTGAGGTACGCACGCGTTCGGGGAGACCCCCTCTACACCGCCACACTCTCCGCTAAGCGGCACTAAGGTGTAGAAAAAAGTGGCGGGCCGTCCAGTGAGGTCAGGGGTCAGAAAAGGGCCGTTTTCAGTGCATAGCCTATACAAATTGGACACTGGACAGGAGACGGTGCTTAGTGCCGGAACTTCTGAGGTACGCACGCGTTCGGGGAAACCCCCTCTACACAGCCACACTCTCCGCTAAGCGGCACTAAGGTGTAGAAAAAAGTGGCGGGCCGTCCAGTGAGGTCAGGGGTCAGAAAAGGGCCGTTTTCAGTGCATAGCCTATACAAATTGGACACTGGACAGGAGACGGTGCTTAGTGCCGGAACTTCTGAGGTACGCACGCGTTCGGGGAGACCCCCTCTACACCGCCACACTCTCCGCTAAGCGGCACTAAGGTGTAGAAAAAAGTGGCGGGCCGTCCAGTGAGGTCAGGGGTCAGAAAAGGGCCGTTTTCCGTGCATAGCCTATACAAATTGGACACTGGACAGGAGACGGTGCTTAGTGCCGGAACTTCTGAGGTACGCACGCGTTCGGGGAGACCCCCTCTACACCGCCACACTCTCCGCTAAGCGGCACTAAGGTGTAGAAAAAAGTGGCGGGCCGTCCAGTGAGGTCAGGGGTCAGAAAAGGGCCGTTTTCAGTGCATAGCCTATACAAATTGGACACTGGACAGGAGACGGTGCTTAGTGCCGGAACTTCTGAGGTACGCACGCGTTCGGGGAGACCCCCTCTACACAGCCACACTCTCCGCTAAGCGGCACTAAGGTGTAGAAAAAAGTGGCGGGCCGTCCAGTGAGGTCAGGGGTCAGAAAAGGGACGTTTTCAGTGCATAGCCTATACAAATTGGACACTGGACAGGAGACGGTGCTTAGTGCCGGAACTTCTGAGGTACGCACGCGTTCGGGGAGACCCCCTCTACACCGCCACACTCTCCGCTAAGCGGCACTAAGGTGTAGAAAAAAGTGGCGGGCCGTCCAGTGAGGTCAGGGGTCAGAAAAGGGCCGTTTTCAGTGCATAGCCTATACAAATTGGACACTGGACAGGAGACGGTGCTTAGTGCCGGAACTTCTGAGGTACGCACGCGTTCGGGGAGACCCCCTCTACACCGCCACACTCTCCGCTAAGCGGCACTAAGGTGTAGAAAAAAGTGGCGGGCCGTCCAGTGAGGTCAGGGGTCAGAAAAGGGACGTTTTCAGTGCATAGCCTATACAAATTGGACACTGGACAGGAGACGGTGCTTAGTGCCGGAACTTCTGAGGTACGCACGCGTTCGGGGAGACCCCCTCTACACCGCCACACTCTCCGCTAAGCGGCACTAAGGTGTAGAAAAAAGTGGCGGGCCGTCCAGTGAGGTCAGGGGTCAGAAAAGGGCCCTTTTCAGACAATAGTGTATACAAGTGGCCATACCCTAACCCAATAGTGTATACAAGTGGCCACACAACCCCACACCATAAAAGAATACAGACACAACAGAGCCTTTTAGGTAGTTTGTCCAAGATACAGTAAATCACAGTACATGCTTTAACTTTGTACTCAGATAAATATATTTTTGCCTGACAACTCATGCATAACACAATCTCGCTTTTCACGGTGGCTTTTGAAAGTGTTGAGGCTCACATCAAACAGAACAGCTTTGGAAAACAAACAAGTGAAAATACCACAGCTGCTGCCGTCAGTTTGTTCTATGAAATTGGGACAACTGTGATAACACTCATATCTAAATGTAATACCCATACCTCTACCATACAATGCAAAGTACTGTAATGCTAAGTACCTTTGCAGTGGAAAAAATGCCTTAACCAGGTCTTGCTCATGCACACGTAGTGAATCCATTATCACAACATCTAATACTATAACATCACCATTCACTGTCTTTTTGGTGAAATCTACCGCGATGGCTCCCCAATGGGACTTATTTGCGTTGACGGGCAATATCACCAACTCGTAGTTCCACCAATTGCGTGATGCTCGTGGTACATCTGGGAGGACACTGATGTCATCACACCAAAAACTCTGTAACTGTTGGCTTACAAAAGTGCTGGGACAAATAAATGCATTTTTTTTTCTTTCAACACTCGAAAGCAAGAGCTTATGGTACTCATCGATCATCTTATCACTCAGCCACTCGTTATTCTCCACAGCTGCCTTTGGAATGGATCTCCTTTTTCTAGCCCTCTATCTGTCTGTGCATTTATGTTTTTGTTCGACCTGCTGAAAGTTGATTAGTTTCACACTATTAGTTTTCTCGTATGACACGACAAAGCAACTAGCTGTGGTCAGTATTTTTAGCATCAGCTCAAAGGTATAGCCTGCTGTGTCATTGGATGCTTTTGTCATGATATGCCATTGCTGGTCTTTACACGTGTACAATGACACATATGGTGACTTGTCAAAAAATGCACAAATGCTGGACACAGCATAATCATTTTGGTGGTACAGACAGGAGAGAGTGAACGTTTTGGGAATTTCTGCACCAGATCTTAGCAGGAGAAGTAAAGTCTGTGGGCTGTGAATTACTTGATAGGTTGATAAGCTTAAGTCCTGCTTACATGTTTCACATTGGTCAAGTTGAGCAGAACATATTTTTGCAACTGTGTCCAAGATGCCTTTTTGTGACACTTCAAGTGGCTGCACTATGAGTTCTGACATGTTCTTTCTAGATGGTACGGCCTGGTCACCACATTGAGTACAAATATAGCGACCAAGACTTTTAAGGCAAAGCAGGTCATTTCCAAGGAAAGGAGCCCCAAGTGTGTCATTCACAAAGCTGTTTAATATGTGGTACACGTCTGTCATAGAAAATTGCCGAGACACTAATGACACCACCTGAGTGTTGGCAAGTTTCTCAAGCGCTCTTTTAAACAATGCTGGGGACTGCGCTGCTGCTGCTGCTGCTGCAAGCCGTGTGTGACATTTTTGGAAAGCAGATGTCTGTTTTAGAAATGTTAGTATTGGTAATGGTATGGCTTCACACATATTGTGATTTGGTCTTTCATTGCAAAAAAACACATCCACACCATGGCCAATATCTTCCCATTGCCCATTGAATGTGGATCAAAGGCCAATTTCAATAACGACCTGTTAGGGCGTAGGCGAATTCTTATAAATACACACACACACACACACACACACACACACACACACACACACACACACACACACACACACACACACACACACACACACACACACACATATACATATACATATACGTGTGTATATATATATATATACATACATATATATTATATTCAATGGTATTTGGGCTTTGTGCTCTAAAGAAATTGAGGTAAAAAAACACCATGCCATGAGAAACACACACACACACACACACACACACACACACACACACACACACACACACACACACACACACACACACACACACACACACACACACAGTATTGTATTGTTAAATATGTTATAAACCCCCCACATGTTACACCTGTACAAGCTACTATTATTATTTATAGAAAGGGGATTGCCATCTTTGGCATTCCAATTTAAATCTGAAACCTGTTTACAGTCTAATCACAGTGGTTAAACATGGGTGTATGGAAAATGTGCTAAGTGCCCATTGAAAAAGTACTAAAATGTTTTACTTAAGTAAAAGTATCAATACTGCAATGTAGAAATACTCTGCAAAAGTAAAAGTCCTGAATTCCAAATGTAATTAAGTAAAAGTACTGGTATCAAAATGTAATTAAATTACAAATATTTTGCTTGTAGATCGGCTATTTTCAAATTGCCAAAGTTTAAATAGGGCTGAAGTGGTCTTGTATAAATATAAAAATATTTTGCTTGTAGATCGGCTATTTTCAAATTTCCAAAGTTTAAATAGGGCTGAAGTGGTCTTGTAATTATAATCAAAAATATACAAAGTAACAAGTAACTAGTATAATATCTGCCTCTGAAATGTAGTGGAGTAGTACTTAGTTACTTTCCACCACTGTATACGTGTATTTTTCAAAATGCATAGTACAGTAATTGATTACATGTACTTAGTTACTTTCCACCACTGTATAAATGTCTTTTTCGAAATGCATGTATGTCTTTCATAAAACATTAAATGCGATGCTCTTACTTTGAAGGCAACCGGAAACCTTATATTTGCTAGCTCAAAAACCGGATGTGTTATATTTGCTACCGGAACGGAGCTGTAAATATGTATCCACGAGAATCTTAACCCATGTGAATCCTGAGATCTACATGATTCTCACTGTTCTATTGCAGCAGCTGTGTTTCCTTTTTTGCATATCGTTGCTGTCGGGCAGAAACCTTGTATCTCCATATTTTAACCCCGTTTTTTGGGGGTAAATGAATGCCCCAATTCGTCATACTACAGTGTCACACAAAAGTAGCAAAAAATGCCGATCTACAAGCTTTTGATCTGCTATTTCTGAATTTGAATCCTGAAAAGTTACAGTTTGGACATGATTTCCACCGCACAGCAACAATATTATGTATAGTCTCTATATTTAGTCTCTAGTCCTTATTCATGTGACATCATAGTCCTAATTATGAAAGTCCTTATTCATGTCACATCATAGTCCTAATTATGAAAGTCCTTATTCATGTCACATCATAGTCCTAATTATGAAAGTCCTTATTCATGTCACATCAAAGTCGTTATTATTAAAGTGCATATTTTATTCCTTCATTCCAGACCAGTGTGTGGAGTCCAGTCTGCAGGTGAAGATCAGTTCTCCAGCCAGGACTGTTTCTATTAAACAGGAACCTGAAGACCACCTTAAACAGGAACCTGAAGACCACCTGGATCTCAGTAAGTTTTAAGCACTTTCTCTTGATTTATTTTATTGGTGAAAGTGGGCCGGTACTTAGGGTGAAAAGATTTTTTTTCGATTTAAGCATTAACAATGCGACTACATCGATGCTTTGACCCCTGCATCTTTCTAAATGTACCATGAATAGAATGATGGTTCGGTTGTAAAAGTATTAATGGGTTCACTGAAGCCGTGCAGTTAATTAGTGTGGTTGCCCTAACAGGGCAACCAGACTATAGTAATCCTCACACTTTATTATTAATATAGATAAACAATAGTTTAGATCGTCTCTCCTCCCACAGTTTTTATTCCCCAATTTAGTGCCATATCTCAAAATGACCGTCTTGACCTGGAATCGTGCGCTTGTATTTTGCTAAGAGATTGGTTAAATAGTTTAATTGATATTGATTTATTAGTGCATTAAATTTCCCCATCCGCTTTAATGAAAAAGTGAAAAAACTCAAATTCAAGTATTTTTTTCTCTAAAACCGTAAGAGCTAGAGTTACCAGATTTGGAGAGGAGGTTCATAATTTAGTCCGAAATTATTGAAAAAATAATCACACCAATCGGCCACATGGTGGCGCTATAACAGCCCCCTTTACGTTTTGGCCTATAACTCTTGAACCGTAGGTCGTAAAATCAAAATTTCTTTTCCCCTGGATTCCTTGGCCATATAGGCCACGCCCATTTGCGTCAGGATAGATTTTCCGCCATTTTGAATTTTCTTCAAAACACACTTTTTGCACCTTTTCCTATTTTCTTTCTCCAAATCTCACAAAAATCGGTACACGTGATCTATGGACTCATGCGATAAACCTATCCAAACGGCATTTTGATAGTCCTTACCGTTCGTCCGTAATTGGCTTCCAAAGTTAGTGGGAGGAGCCCGTTTTACCAAAAATGCCAAAAATCACGAACGAAACGTCCAATCGATCCCAAATTTGAATCACATGTCGAGGGTGGTTTACTCAACAAATCCCCAAAAGCATTTCCACTTTGACCCATAGGGAGCGCCACAACTGTGCAAAACGTAACCGTTTGACGCAAAAACATGATTTTTGGGGGGATCACTCCTCTCAAATTAAAAAGCAGGTGATCTCAGGAGTGACATGACGATTTCATTGGCCCGCTACATTTATGGGAGGGGCTTATTTATTTTAGTGGGAGGGGCCTATTTCTTCAAATCAAAACGCCATGTATCACGAACGCAGGATCCAATCAGCACCAAATTCGAATGGCACGTCGCGCGGCCTCCGACGGTATTCCTCCAAGCGTATTCCTCAAGTCCCGGCGGCGGCGACCTGCGACCGGCGTCGGCGCAACCACACTTTGCAATTTCCCAGAATTGCGACCCGTCTAGTTCTACTTCAGTATTAACTAACCAGCTGCAGAAGACTCACTGATCTAACATTTACAAGTATTTACTTTAAAGATAATAGGGACTGCCTCTCATTCACCTCTCATTCAGCTTGTCTCGCATCTTCTATGAGAGCTGCAATGTAAACAAACAACGGCCACTATTTGCAGTACAGATTGCAGTCAGCGCACCATTACATTACATTACATTACAGTCATTTAGAAGATGCTTTTATCGAAAGCGACTTACAATAAGTGCATTCAACATAAGTGCATTCAACATAGGTAGGGAACGAAACTACTAATCACCAGAAGCATTAAGTGCATTCTGTTCTGTCCTCAATGTGTGTGTGGACACAAATAGACAGACAGCTAACAATTGTCTTGAAGTGATGGTCAGAGGCAGAGTAAAGTTTGAGGGTTTTTACTTCTCCAAACCGGTAACAAGGCAAAAAATTTTTAAACTGAAATGACATAACAATAAAGGGTAGCACTGATTAAACAATGCCCACTTGTAAAAGGCATACATTCAATAAAATAAAACAGCATGTAACAAGGCTACAAGCAGCAAGCGTGTACTACACACAATAAATCACATTTTAAATTACATGAAATGACTGTATATAGAAGAATGTAAATAGCTTGTAGATTTCTGTACATAGTTTTTAACCTATTTATACAGCACTGCACATTACTGTGAGATGAATTGGAAACATTAATTGAACCGTGAAATACAGTAATGAATTGAATTGTCATGTATTGTAACCCACATGAACAAATACAATGCTAGAATGCTTCTCTAGTGCTTGCATAAAGCTAATGTTAACCAACAGTGAGACTAGCATACATCAATGTACAGGTAAATGGAAGCTAGCTGTAGCTTAGCATGAACAAACAACATGATGCAACATTAGCAGAGCCCCAAACACAACATGCATTGAGGAAATTAAGAAAACCACAATCTACAAATGCACAATACACATCAGTAATCATTGCAACTAAGGTACTCGCAGATGATACTTTCCAAGGCACATATAAAAGGGTGAAAGGAATACTGTTGCTGAGCAGTTGCTCTGTGACCGCATGGCATGGATTCTCACTTGAGAATGGAACGATACATAATATTACCCTAGTGTCCATTAGAGGGCACCAAAACACAAAGTTAAGTTCTGAAAGGAACATGACACATTCTCTTCTAAAACAAGCAACCAAGAGTATACCCAGCGCTAAAGTAAAAGTGCAATATATCAGCTACCTAATTTCATAAACAGATGAGACAAAATAGGAAAATCAAATGAGCAAGAGCTAAAACAAATATGTGTATCGAATAAACAAGATCCAATAAAACAATAAAACAAGAGTTTGTACAACCATCAAATAAAATATTTGCAAGATGTGGGCTAAGAGTAATCTTGTTGATACTTTTTCCAGCCACAACTGGTCAATGAGGTACTGCAGTGGAGGTCAAACATTTTACAGAGTCTCATTGTATCTTTTTCCTAGACTTCCTGCATGTACTTGTGTGTAAAGAGGAGATTTCACCTGAAGAGGAGCGGAGCCCCAATCTGGTTCAGGAGGAACCAGAACCTCCACAGATTAAAGAAGAAGTGTTACTTGAAAGACCCGAAGAGGCTGGTGGGTCAACATGACATTACTAGCAGTGAAAAGTGAAAACTAGCCGCCATTAATTCCGAAACACCGGGACTCACAAATCGCTTAATTCTTTTTTTTTTAAATAGCGAAATTAGTTGATCTACAAGCTCACAACACATCACAAGGTGACACATTTTGACTATGCAGGATGGAGGCAATTATTCTAGCACTTAGCATACCTAGTGACTGCACCTTTCAACTGAACAGAACATGGTAAACATCTATAGTTTGATTTGATTACATGGTATATGTAAGGTAAAAGTTCTTTGTACTGGTGATTTCCACAGAGCACCATATGGAGAAGTCTACAGTACCTAGAGAGATGTCCTCCCAAACATACTCAACGTTTCCAGAGGGACAGCGAGAGACGGACAAGGGACGTGGACTGTTTGATGCAACGATGCAACCTGTTGTAAAGTTGTATAGGATAGGTATATAATGTTTTATTTACTTTACAACCTGTAGTATAAAGTTGTACGGGATAGGTGTATACTGTTTTATTTGCTTTACAACCTGTAGTATCTGCTTGTAAGGGATAGGTATATACTGTTTTATTTACTGGTAGTTTAAACCTGTAGTAAAGTTGTACAGGATAGTTATTAAGGTTAGACGATATGCCAAAATATTCCTATTGGCCAATATATGATACATCGTCGCCCCAAAAAAATCGCAGATTGACAACATATTTGCTCTAGACAAGCAATAATGTGAGAACAGATCCCCAGTCCTTTAAGCTCGAGTTATACTTCGCTGTACAGCGGTTCGTGTGTCGAAAATAGCAGATATACAAGCTCACAAGGTGTCGGGGATGTGACACATTGTGAGCTTGTAGATCTGCCATTTTCTGCGAACGACCCCGTCGTACGACAAAGTATACATTTGGCTGTGACATGTAACTGCCATCACACAGTTTGTGTACAATATAAGAAGCAAGGCAGAAACATGTTTTAACAAAAGTACAAAAAGGTTTTATTTAATTAACAGGTTATTTCATTCATAGGGTCTCATCAATATCATTATCAATAAAAAGAGAATGCATCCAATGGGATGAGTAATAACAACAGTGGATTAACACTAAAATATACTGGGCATATATTGGCCAGTGCTGGGGGAAGGGGGAAGATGAGCAGGGTGAGCGGCCCATGGTCGCACCCCAATAGATCACAGCAAACCAAAGCAAAATAAACAAAATTAATTAAACAATAGCAAACACCACATAAAAGGGGCATTACCACAACCATTAGGCGGCCGTCACCTGTTCCCAACATGGATCCCCAGCACCAGGCCTGTAATGGAAATGGTCATTAATAGCCCACAGTGAAATATATGAAGCACTCTCTCTTTATTTATTTTATTGGTTAAAGTGGGCCGGTACTGAGGGTGTAAAGTCCGATATGAATCAGGTGATCGATTTAAGCGTTAACAATGTGACTACATCGATGCATGGAACCCTGCATCTATCTAAATGTACCATGAATAGGACGATGGTTCTGTTGTAAAGTTATCGTCTATGAGAGCTGCAATGCAAACAAACAACGGCCACTATTTTCAGCACAGAGCGTAGTCAGCGTACCATCAAATTAAAATGTTGGAAGATATGTGCAAAGAGTAATCTTGTTGGTACGTTTTACAGCCAAAACTGGTCACTGAGGTACCAGGGTGGAGGTACAAGATTCAAATCTTTTATAGAGTCTCATTGAATATTTTTCCTAGACTTCCTGCATGTACCTGTGTGTAAAGAGGAGGTTTCACCTGAAGACGAGCGGAGCCCCAATCTGGTCCAGGAGGAACCAGAACCTCCACAGATTAAAGAAGAACAGGAGGAGCTACTTCAAAGACCAGAAGAGGCTTGTGGGTCAACATTGACATTACTAGCAGTGAAAAACGAAGATGATGATGAAAACAGAGAGACAGAGCCTGTAGCCAGCACCTCAACTGAACACATGAAAACACAAGCTGATTTAGAGGACTGTGGAACATCACAACCAACTAGTGATGACCAGCTCCTCTCTTCACACTGTTCTGAATCAGACACTGAAGACAGTGATGAGTGGGAGGAGACTAGGGGATATCAGTCAGCATTAAACACACTGAAATCACACAAGACACACAATGTGGGAGGACAGCGCAAGCTGTCCCAGGACCAGGACCTGAAATCACAGAAACAAACTCACTCCATGACAAGTCTCACAGGGAAGAAAAGTTTTAGTTGTACAGAGTGTGGCAAAATGTTTAATACAAAGGGAAATCTTAAGAGTCACACAGTGATTCACACAGGGGAAACGCCCTTTGCTTGTAGTGTTTGTGGTAAAGGCTATGCTCACAAGGAAAATCTAAAAACACACATGAGGATACATACAGGCGAAAAGCCCTTTTCTTGTACAGTATGTGGTAAAGGCTGTGCTCGCAAGGATAATCTAAAAAAACACATGAGGATACATACAGGCGAAAAGCCCTTTTCTTGTACAGTATGTGGTAAAGGCTGTGCTCGCAAGGATAATCTAAAAACACACATGATGATTCATACAGGCGAAAGGCCATTGTCTTGTACAGTATGTGATAAAGGCTTTACTGAAATGGGTAATCTTAAAAGACACATGAGGATTCATACAGGCGAAAAGCCATTTTCTTGTACAGTATGTGGTAAAGGCTGTGCTCACAAGGGTCATCTAAAAACACACATGATGACTCATGCAGGCGAAAAGCCCTTTTCTTGTACAGTTTGTGGTAAAGGCTTTACTGAAATGGGTAATCTTAAAAGACACATGAGGACTCATACAGGGGGAATGTCTTCAGTTTAAGACATATGATCATTCAGTCTAATCCAGGATGACAATTACAAGGATACTAAAGCAGAGGAATAACATCTGACAATATCAACATGACTGAATAAAATAAACATTAATAGTTATTGTTTTATTTATGTATGGATCTTATTTTCTATTCAACATGATGGAATGTATTCTCTTTTTATTTATCTTTATAGCATTATTCCTTCCAGCTCATTTACATACTCAGTTACTGGTAGTACAATATGAGCATCACTGTGTCTGTCCACATTTGTCAGGATTTAACAAATCATATGCATTCATATTCATCTTATAATTATTATTATCATTGATATGCAGTAAATAATGGTGCAGTAAGGTGCTGACAAGCTGCTGCATTTGTGTAGCTGTTCACTGTGTGTTGACCTGTGTGTTGTTGAGATTGTTACGATATCATAGTAAATAATATGGTGGTTGCCAGGGAGACAGTGTACATCGTCGCTTAGTTTGATTACATGTTTATATACTACAGAGTTTTGTGTCATTATAGAGTTGTCTTTATAGACTCAGATCCCCTTTTATCCCTCGTTTTGTTTTTGTTTAATTAATGTTTCACCACTACAGTTCCTTTATGTGTGCTATATCATTCAAATATTCAACTTCTTGTGTATGCCCAGAATGACAAGGATATCCACAGGTTCTTTAGAAATGTGTAGTAATTATAGAAATAATAGGTGTTAAATGCAAGGCGCAAATGCAAGCCGTTTTTTACGGGAAAAAAACTCACAACAATGTTCACTGTTAAATAGTGTTTAAAATAGTTTGTTCATAATGGATTTTTTTTGTACGTCTGAGTCACCATGTGTATGTTTTGTGTCTCAGCTGAAAATGTCTGAGAACCAATGTCCTAGTGGTCTGTTCTATCACAGTAATATATATGCTACAGTACAAGAACCAATGTCCTAGTGGTCTGCTCTATCACAGTAGATATGCCCGTTTTACCGGTGCTAGATTGGCTATTTTCTGTGAATATATGAATCTAGGTTCCATGTGGTTAAGTATTTTTGCTTAAATTATTAAGGTATTGAAGCACCTGCTCTGAGCCTAAATAAAATAGCATATATTATGAACTGGAAACACGTCTCTGCTCCTCTTTTAAACTTGACGTTGCGTATTCTGAACTGTGAATGTTGTGGTATTCTCTGAGTGAAAATCCCAGGGTGGTGTAGCCTGGTATTCTGTTTTGGACCTAAGTGCCCTGGTTAAACATAATGTGTACAATTCAGTCGATTAGATGCCTCCTACGCGTTGTCTCGTTTAAAGGCCACATGTAGGAATTACCTCCTGTGGCTCCCAGTGGTATGCCGCCCAGAAGAAAATCCCCCGGCTTGTGCATTCTGTTGAGATTAAACCGTGCCTGTAACTCACAAGAAGAGGAAACTGAGGAGGAACACAAAGGACAGAATGAAGAGAACAACATCAAGGTCAGGTACGAAAGGTATAGAAGCAGGTGTATGTAGAGAGAAGCCCTCATGACTGTCCTCCTTCTGTCTATTACGGCCCACCTCCCCCTTTCTAAACCTATTGTCCAGTTGTTACATGTTATACATAGTGCTGTGCCCGTTCCCCTGTGCCACCCTTGTGCCACTACGTAATCCTTCGCCAACACCCATATCAGTGCTGTGCCCATCCCCCCCTGTGCCACCCAATGGCATTACGTAATCTCTCACACCACCCATCTGGGCAGAGGCAGAAGTAGTAGAGGCACAGGGGGCCTAACTATACATTAACAATGCTTTCGTGTGTGTGTGTGTGTGTGTGTGTGTGTGTGTGTGTGTGTGTGTGTGTGTGTGTGTGTGTGCGTGTGTGCGTGCGTGCGTGCGTGCGTGCGTGCGTGCGTGCGTGCGTGCGTGCGTGCGTGCGTGCGTGCGTGACCATGCAGTCTTATGCAAAGGTTAAAATTAAATTTAGATAACTTGTACTTAGACAGATGCAGGCAGACAGACAGACAGACAGACAGACAGACAGACAGACAGACAAAATCATCATCTCTGCCTACCGACCTTCTGTCCTGGCGGAGATAATAAGGTCAGGGTCAATGACAGTATAGAGGCAGTATCTGAGTGACATGTCTGTGGCACTGGCCCCCAAGATCTCTATTAGCCTCAATGTCTTAAGACAGTGGTTCTCAAAGTGGGCTTTGGAACCCCCCCCACGGGTCCTTGAGGGTATTCCAGGGGGTCCCCTGAAAAACGAGGAACCGTTTGAAACACGTACTGTAAAGCCCTGTTTTATAGTTTGGCTATTAAAAAATAGCTGATCTACATAATGTCACAACGTGGCACGATGCGATGCGTTTGTGAGCTTGTAGATAGGCTATTTTGGACAAATAATCTTGACATATCTTTTTTTTATGGGGGTCCACGGCACAAAACCTTCTCAAATGGGTCTGTGCCTGGACTATACGTATACGTTTGAGAAAGAGGCCCATGATGCAGCCGACCACCATGCAGTTCCAGTGGAAGTGTGAGGAGAAAAACAAGAGTGAAGCCTGAGGCATCTTCACCTCCTCAGTCTCCGCTCCCACGTGACCAAATGTCCCTTGGCTGATTGTCTGATCTAAAAGGCAGCTCCACAAACACACAAACTAAATTAATGAACCCAGGCATAAGATTAATTTCATCAGGCAGAGTCTTGACAATAAGGACTGCCCAATTAGCTGCGCACAATTAAAACCTGTCCAGACTTGCCCTCATGGAAATATTTCCATAGACAGCGCCCTGGTGACTTTGGTTCCAACGGCCAAGAACCTTGTTGTTGTTGTTCTGGACCAGGGGTGATGCAACTTTGATGATGGAGAGAGCCACTATATTTCCACTCTCACTCCAGAGGGCCACATTGCATATACTGTACAGAAACCTCTTATCTCTGTATTTAACTTTTTTTTTAGAAATTGCCTATACTTCGTCATTCTTTGTCACACAAAAATAGCAAAAATAGCCGATCTACAAGCCCAAAACACGTCACAGTGCGATGCATTGAGCTTCTAGATCTGCAATTTTTGCTATTTTTTTATTGGATCCTGAATTATTTTTTGCTATTTTTTAATTGGAATCCTCAAAGTAACATTTTTATTTAATTTCAAATGCATTTAGTATATGCATTTGAGTATATATATATATCATAATAATTATGTTAACTTTATGAACTTAAATACAAATACATTGGACATAAAATGACAATTCAAAGAGAAGATTGTGTGCACATCCCACGCCTGTATTTAGGCCAGGTGCTGGACATCGAGGGAAGAATCAAGAAAAAGAAGAAGGAAGATCCGCACACTGTTCTCAAGCTCCAAGAAACTCACGTTTCGACCTTCTAGGTCTTCATCAGGCAAATAAAATGACAATAAAATTGTAATACTAGTCATTAAGCTACTAATATAGACTGAAGTAATTAAAGCGGGTCATGTTTGCATGTTTGAAA
Source organism: Gymnoscopelus braueri (assembly GCF_963280865.1). Lineage (NCBI taxonomy): Eukaryota > Metazoa > Chordata > Actinopteri > Myctophiformes > Myctophidae > Gymnoscopelus > Gymnoscopelus braueri. The sequence continues at coordinate 47,142,687 of NC_137616.1, read as the reverse complement.
TTGTAACAGCTGAAATCAATAATATATATATGATATATATATATATAATAATATCGATATTCCGATATTAAACTGCAGTGAAGGTGGGGGCCGCACGTGACCCCCGGGCCGCTAGTTACCCATGTATGTTCTGGACGGGTACACCCCCGCATTCCTAAACCCCCCCACTTATACACACCCCCATTCCGAAAACCCCCCCCCCCCACTCCTACACCCCCCCACTCCGAATTTTTTTTTCGGAATGGGGGGGTGTAGGAGTGGGGGGGTTTTGAAAATTTGAAATAAACCCTGCCATTCCGAAAAATAGATATAAAAAAAATATATATATATAATTTTTTTTTTTTTTTTTTTTTTTTGTGGGGCTCCCCCAAGTTTGGGAGCCCGGCAAAAAATATTTTTTTTTTTTTTTTTTTTTTCAATAGAAAAAAAAAACGAGGAGGGAGTATTAATATATTAAAGTATTCTGGCGCAGCTGTTCACCTCCCCCCACCTGCGTGCCCCCCCCCCCCCCCACCGGGACCCCCCCAGGACCCCCCCCCCAGGCCCAAGGTGTCACTCATAATAATTTTATATTTTGCGCTTTGACACAGAGCGGTTGAGATTTCATTAAGCCAGATCTTTGTCAATTTTACTTGAATTCTTATCATTTTAATGTTTATATGATCTGTAAAATGTAGATTTTCATTTGGTAGCAGTCATGCATTTATTGTAATTTATTATAATTTATTTCTTATTTTCTGTCATTTATTTCCAAGCACGTAACATTATCTATCTGTCTGTCTGTCTGTCTGTCTGTCTGTCTGTCTGTCTGTCTGTCTGTCTGTCTGTCTGTCTGTCTGTCTGTCTGTCTGTCTGTCTGTCTGTCTGTCTAGTCTGTCTGTCTGTCTGTCTGTCTATCTATCTATCGCGCTACAGAGCTCGTAGATTGGCTATTTTTTGGTGTCTGTCTGTCTGTCTGTCTGTCTGTCTGTCTGTCTGTCTGTCTGTGTGTGTGCGTGTCTGTCTGTGTGTGTGTGTGCGTGTGCGCACAGACAGACAGACAGACAGACATCTTTCCTCTACAAATGAGACTAACAAGTAAGTCGAATCCCATGCTATGAGCTTGTAGATCTGCTGTTTTTGAAAGCATCAGAATCACGTGCGCGAGGAGGGAGCGCGCACGCGCGCAATATTAAAGTCTTCTGGCGCAGCTGTTCATCAGACCAAGACCACAACGTCATTTGTTATTACCATTCAGGTTCAGTCCATTAATATTGTATTCAGAATAATAAAAAAAATATTATTATCATGCTATTATCATTATTAATGCGCGCACGTTGATTGACGGGTCAGTAATCACGTAGGCCTACTCTCAGAGACGCTCACATGCTCAGGTTCCTCAGATGTTTTCTCGTTAATTAACCCACATCTCGTCACATCTCACATGAAGTAATATACGCATCAGTGGTGGAAAAAGTACTCAAATGTTTTACTTAAGTAAAACCTTTGAGTACTTTCTCCACCACTGTCCACTTCAGCCAGTTATGAAAGTAACTAACTACACTTTAGTCCTAGTAGTTAGGCTACTTTGCAGTTGCAGATGTCAACTATTAGCCATATTAACCACTCCAGACATATTTTATAGGCTTGAAAATAGCCGATCTACAAGCTCACAACTTGACAGACAGACAGACGTCTACCACCGATCTACCACAGCCTGGGTGTCTGTCTGTCTGTCTGTCTCAAAAGTCAGCGGCCATAATGCACAAACAAACACACGCAGTTAACCCTGACGTTACTTAAAACCGTCACTTTTGCCCATATATCTATCTATATATCTATCTATCTCTATCTATCGAGTTCATCTCGGAATTAAATGATTATATTATTATCTATAATATTATAATTATTATTAATCAGTACTGATAAATGTGCCACGTTTCTCTGAACCAACTAAGATCTAAATATCAATCTAGCAGCTAGGGGATACATTAATTCACGTTAATTTAGTCACTCTACCCAAATACGCTCTCTCTCTCTCTCTCTCTCTCTCTCTCTCTCTCTGTACAGACACATGCTCGCTCTACCCCAGTGCGCTCTCTCTCTCTGTAGAGACACACGCTCGCTCTACCCCAGTGCGCTCTCTCTCTCTGTAGAGACACACGCTCGCTCTACCCCAGTGCGCTCTCTCTCTCTGTAGAGACACATGCTCGCTCTACCCCAGTGCGCTCTCTCTCTCTGTAGAGACACATGCTCGCTCTACCCCAGTGCGCTCTCTCTCTCTGTAGAGACACATGCTCGCTCTACCCCAGTGCGCTCTCTCTCTCTGTAGAGACACATGCTCGCTCTACCCCAGTGCGCTCTCTCTCTCTGTAGAGACACATGCTCTCTCTCTCTCTCTCTCTCTCTCTCTCTCTCTCTCTCTCTCTCTCTCTCTCTCTCTCTCTCTCTCTCTCTCTCTCTCTCTCTCTCTCTCTCTCTCTCTCTCTCTCTCTCTCTCTCTCTCTCTCTCTCTCTCTCTCTCTCTACTGGCCTTTTTTACTGACACACACAAACACACTGACAAATATAATAATAATAATAATAACAGTAATAATAGCATAATAGTAGTAGTAATAATAATAACTTAATACTACTACTACTACTACTACTACTACTAATAATAATAATAATAACAGTAATAATAGCATAATAGTAGTAGTAATAATAACGTAATACTACTACTACTACTAATAATAATAATAATAATAATAATAATAATAATGACACTATGTTTTTTATTATTCTGAACACAACATTTATGGACTGAACAGAATGAGCTGAAAATATACTTTTATTCAAATAATTATTAACCCACCTCATACATGCATGCAAGTGTAGCAGGGCGGTATGAATAATTATATAATATAGCCAACACCTGGGGAGTAGCACCCCAGGAAATATTTATAATGTAAACCAACCACCTGAACATATATTACTCCTCACACAAGTTCGTTGTACAATTATAAAAAGGCAGAAAAGTAAAAAGTACAAAAAGCTTTATTGTAATAATGGTAACAGGGTAATCTCATCAATAATAAAAGTAACAAAACATTTAATAAGAAAAAAACAATCGGGCAATGCACTTAATAAAATCTATTTGCCTATAGGGCCAGTGCTGCAAGTTATAATAGAATGCCGTCTGTAGGCCTACAATCTCATGAAAATAAACCAAACCAAAGAAACAACACTAAATAAACAATAACAAAATAAGCAATAACACTAAAACAAAATAAACAGGGAGGCTGGCTGTGAGCCTGAGAGTGTGGACCAATGCGTCAGAAAAGAATACGTTCACCCATATAAGGGCATAAGCTCAGCTGGAGGGGAACCTCAGAATGGATTATCAGTGTGAGAGGGTTCTTAATGCGTGGGTTATTGGAAACCCGCAAAGCAGCAGTGGAGTATCACGGTGCCCGAAAGGACAAACGGCCGTGTCATTCTACCATTTACAGTATAATACTAATATTCATTAAGACGGGTGACAGGAGCAGAGAGAGACAGTCACGTACCGCGGTGCAGCAAAGGCGTAAGCCACAATGGACTGCCTGCAGCGGCGAACACCGGTAGGAGACAAACTGTAATAATAAAGGGCCATGGTTATTATAGTGCCTGAAATTAACTTGCTATACTGCGGAGAAGGAGGACCACCAACGTACCCGTTGTGTAGCATGAAGCACTGCACGCCCGGCGCAAAACGCCAACAAGATGGGTTGACACACCAGGGCTACAAAGGACACAAACGCTCATGGTCAAGTTCAAGACCATGCACTACGCAGCATAAGACAATTGCATAAACAGCAAGATGGAGAGACATACCTGCGCTAATGCGCGATGAGAACACAGGCGGGCCCAACAGGCCAGCCTGGACTGATAATAGACCAGTGTGGAGAGACAGACAGCTAACTGTGTTTGGAGGTGCGTTGCTTTAATACTGTGCCAATCAGCCCACTGATGAGTGGACGGCAGCTAGGGGGTCCTTGGGCTGAAAAGCCTTGTGACAGATGAATGATAGATAGATAGATGGATAGATGGATAGATAGATAGATGGATATATAGATAGATAGATAGGTCCCGGTGGGGGGGGGGGGGGGGGGGGTGAACAGCTGCGCCAGAAGACTTTAATATTGCGCGCGTGTGCGCTCCCTCCAGGCGCACGTGATTCTGATGCTTTCAAAAACAGCAGATCTACAAGCTTATAGCATGGGATTCGACTGACTTGTTAGTCTCATTTGTAGAGGAAAGATGTCTGTCTGTCTGTCTGTGCGCACACGCACGCACACAGACAGACAGACAGACAGACAGACAGACAGACAGACAGACAGACAGACAGACAGACAGACAGACAGATAATGTTACGTGCGTGGAAATAAATGACAGAAAATAAGAAATACATTATAATAAATTACAATAAATGCATGACTGCTACCAAATGAAAATCTACATTTTACAGATCATATAAACATTAAAATGATAAGAATTCAAGTAAAATTGACAAAGATCTGGCTTAATGAAATCTCAACCGCTCTGTGTCAAAGCGCAAAATATAAAATTATTATGAGTGACACCTTGGGCCTGGGGGGGGGGGTCCGGGGGGGGGTCCCGGTGGGGGGGGGGGGGGGGGTCACGCAGGTGGGGGGGGGTGAACAGCTGCGCCAGAATACTTTAATATATTAATACTCCCTCCTCGGTTTTTTTTTTCTATTGAAAAAAAAAAAAAAAAAAAAACATTTTTTTTTGCCGGGCTCCCAAACTTGGGGGAGCCCCGCAAAAAAAAAAAAAAAAAAAAAAATTATATATATTTTTTTTTTATATCTATTTTTCGGAATGGCAGGGTTTATTTCAAAATTTCAAAACCCCCCCACTCCTACACCCCCCCATTCCGAAAAAAAAATTCGGAGTGGGGGGGTGTAGGAGTGGGGGGGGGGGGTTTTCGGAATGGGGGGGTGTATAAGTGGGGGGGTTTAGGAATGCGGGGGTGTACCCGTTCTGGACAGTCAGACTCAGCACACATTTCAGCGGTCACTCGATCCTCTAGGTTTACACTCTATAACATTCGGAGGATCAGACTGTAGGCTCATACATGCAATCTAATGATACATTTATTGCAGTTTAGCTAACCTGAGTGTCCACTTCGTCACTTTATGGAACCATAGCACAGAAATGTACAGTAGGCTATAGTATTAGTTCTGTTATTCTGAAATGGGCAAATGGAGAGGTGTAGTATTTTTCCACAGCTACAGGAGGCTCTATCTTCACGTACACACCTCTTCCACCAGGGGGCGATAGGCACTAAGAAGGCAACAGTGCCTGGATCCTTCAATGCGCATGTGTGAAACACGTTAACCCGGAAGTTACTGCGTGTTGTGATCTTGGTGAAAACGGGGTCGTAAAGAGCTCCGTTCCGGTAGCAAATATAACACATCCGGTTTTTGAGCTAGCAAATATAAGGTTTCCGGTTGCCTTCAAAGTAAGAGCATCGCATTTAATGTTTTATGAAAGACATACATGCATTTCGAAAAAGACATTTATACAGTGGTGGAAAGTAACTAAGTACATGTAATCAATTACTGTACTATGCATTTAGAAAAATACACGTATACAGTGGTGGAAAGTAACTAAGTACTACTCCACTACATTTCAGAGGCAGATATTATACTAGTTACTTGTTACTTTGTATATTTTTGATTATAATTACAAGACCACTTCAGCCCTATTTAAACTTTGGAAATTTGAAAATAGCCGATCTACAAGCAAAAGATTTTTATATTTATACAAGACCACTTCAGCCCTATTTAAACTTTGGCAATTTGAAAATAGCCGATCTACAAGCAAAATATTTGTATATTTAATTACATTTTGATACCAGTACTTTTACTTAATTACATTTAGAATTCAGGACTTTTACTTTTGCAGAGTATTTCTACATTGCAGTATTGATACTTTTACTTAAGTAAAACATTTTAGTACTTTTTCCACCACTGCATTGATGGATGTATTTATAAGAATTAGCCTACGCCCTAACAGGTCGTTATTGAAATTGGCCTTTGATCCACATTCAATGGGCACTTAGCACATTTTCCATACATCCATGTTTAACCACTGTGATTAGACTGTAAACAGGTTTCAGATTTAAATTGGAATGCCAAAGATGGCAATCCCCTTTCTATAAATAATAATAGTAGCTTGTACAGGTGTAACATGTGGGGGGTTTATAACATATTTAACAATACAATACAGTGTGTGTGTGTGTGTGGGGGGGGGGTTTTCGTCATTTTATAGGGTCAAGGCCACTTGGCCTCATGGTGTTTCTCATGGCATGGTGTTTTTTTCCCTCAATTTCTTTAGAGCACAAAGCCCAAATACCATTGAATATAATATATATGTATGTATATATATGTATATGTATATGTATATATATACAAGCAGTCAGCCATAGATTTCATTGACAAAGTAGGCTACAGGATAGGCTACAGGATATCACAGGCATCACAGCGTATTTATATTTATTCTGTTTTTGATAATTTGTACACTGTTTTATTAGTAAAGAGTAATTAAAAGGTATTTTTTTAAACTTTCAAAGCCTGTCTGTATTCTTTTATGGTGTGGGGTTGTGTGGCCACTTGTATACACTATTGGGTTAGGGTATGGCCACTTGTATACACTATTGTCTGAAAAGGGCCCTTTTCTGACCCCTGACCTCACTGGACGGCCCGCCACTTTTCAAAATACAGCTCTCCCGCTTAGCGGAGAGTGTGGCGGTGTAGAGGGGCTCTCCCCGAACGCGTGCGTACCTCCGAAGTTCCGGCGCCAAGCACCGTCTCCTGTCCAGTGTCCAATTTGTAGACACTATTGTCTGAAAACGGCCCTTTTCTGACCCCTGACCTCACTGGACGGCCCGCCACTTTTCAAAATACAGCTCTCCCGCTTAGCGGATAGTGTGGCGGTGTAGAGGGGCTCTCCCCGAACGCGTGCGTACCTCCGAAGTTCCGGCGCCAAGCACCGTCTCCTGTCCAGTGTCCAATTTGTAGACCCTATTGTCTGAAAAGGGCCCTTTTCTGACCCCTGACCTCACTGGACGGCCCGCCACTTTTCAAAATACAGCTCTCCCGCTTAGCGGAGAGTGTGGCGGTGTAGAGGGGCTCTCCCCGAACGCGTGCGTACCTCCGAAGTTCCGGCACCAAGCACCGTCTCCTGTCCAATTTGCAATTTGTAGACACTATTGTCTGAAAACGGCCCTTTTCTGACCCCTGACCTCACTGGACGGCCCGCCACTTTTCAAAATACAGCTCTCCCGCTTAGCGGAGAGTGTGGCGGTGTAGAGGGGCTCTCCCCGAACGCGTGCGTACATCCGAAGTTCCGGCGCCAAGCACCGTCTCCTGTCCAGTGTCCAGTGTCCAATTTGTATACACTATTGTCAGAAAACTGCCCTTTTCTGACCCCTGACCTCACTGGACGGCCCGCCACTTTTCAAAATACAGCTCTCCCGCTTAGCGGAGAGTGTGGCGGTGTAGAGGGACTCTCCCCGAACGCGTGCGTACCTCCGAAGTTCCGGCGCCAAGCACCGTCTCCTGTCCAGTGTCCAATTTGTAGATACTATTGTCTGAAAACGGCCCTTTTCTGACCCCTGACCTCACTGGACGGCCCGCCACTTTTCAAAATACAGCTCTCCCGCTTAGCGGAGAGTGTGGCGGTGTAGAGGGGCTCTCCCCGAACGCGTGCGTACCTCCGAAGTTCCGGCGCCAAGCACCGTCTCCTGTCCAGTGTCCAATTTGTAGACACTATTGTCTGAAAACGGCCCTTTTCTGACCTTTTCTGACCATTTATCCATTTAGATAAATTATTAATGTTTAAAAAACCGTTTTTGTTACACAGAAACATAATATGTGTTGTGTAGAACCATAATATGTCGTTTAAATGCTTAATTTATAGTTTTAATGTGCAAATTAACCGTTTTTCAATGGCTCCTTTTTGCTCTAGAGGGTACTCTTATTCTGAAGAGATCGTCCACCGGAAGTCTTATATTTGCTCCGTTATATTTGCTGACGGAACACTGCTGTCGTAAAGGAGGTAAAACCATAGATATAGAAACCTACCGAACGCCCCCTTCTGTGACACACGCGGAAGCTTCAGGGAAGCTTTCCTACGCTAAAATGGCCCCCGTGATACCAATGCCTCAGAGCCGAAGGAGGCGTCTACCTTTATATGTCTATGGGTAAAACTGTCTCATAAAGGAGGTGAAAACTGTTCCATAAAGGAGGTTTAAACCGTCTCACAAAGGAGGTGAAAACGTGTCATAAAGGAGGTGAAAACCGTCTCACAAAGGAGGTGAAAACGTCTCATAATGGAGGTAAAAACAATGGAGTCTGTACGGCTGAAGATAAATGAACACATGACGTCGGTGGGAGAGGAGCTATTGTGTGTTTTGGACAAACAGCAGCGTGGTGCTGATGTTTGTTGTGTGAAGCTTGTCAGAGTGTTTGTGTTGGAGCGCCTCAGTGCGGCTGCAGAGTTCATGTGCAACCTCTTCCAGAGAGAGATAGAGACACTACACAACACTGAACGACACACTGCAGGTATGTCTGTTACACACACAACATCAAACTACACACTGCAGCTATGACACAGCGTTTGCATGGTGAGGTGTTGTTAGGTTGTAGATCTGTTTTTGGGGATCATTGCTTGTAGATCAATAGACCGGCCAGTAGGCTCTGTTTTGATGACTGAGATTAACTCCTCGTCCCACTCCTGTGACATACACACACACACACACACACACACACACACACACACACTCACTCACTCACTCACTCACTCACTCACTCACACACACACAGAGTTATGGAATCTAATTGATGTAAATATGTCTCAACGAGAATCTTAATCCATGTGGTCACATGAAGTCAGAGATCATCATTGGAGCCACACCGTTCCTATGTGAATCCTGAGATCTACATGATTCTCACTGTTCTATTATAGCAGCTGTGTTTCCTTTTTTGCATATCGTTGCTGTCGGGCAGAAACCTTGTATCTCCATATTTTAACCCCGTTTTTTTGGGGTAAATGAATGCCCTAATTCATCATACTACAGTGTCACACAAAAGTAGCAAAAATTGCAGATCTACAAGCTTTTGATCTGCTATTTCTGAATTTGAATCCTGAAAAGTTACAGTTTGGACATAATAGATTTCCACCGCACAGCAACAATATTATTATACCTACTTATAAAGTTTAATATCATAAATATGTATAGTCTCTATATTTAGTCTCTAGTCCTATGATCTCTGCGATTTCATGTATTCCAAATACACAGTCATAGATCCCTCTGGACGACGCGCTGTGTAGTGACGATCTGCGCGGCCGTAAAGGTGCTCTAAACTCCGTCTGTACTCACCCAATAATTAATTAATTAAGACTTGGAGTCATATTTTGTCCTCTAGTTTCATATCCATTTGAAAGTTCTGCCAGAAAACGTGTGTTTAGTGAAATATCTCCACTTTTCCACGAGCTGCTGTGCACACGGACGACTTTCTGTACGGGCGAGGGGCCAGACTTGAGTGAAGGACCGAATTTATCAAAACTTCCTCTGATCACCACAAACGTCATCACAAATTGACACAGGGAAGCACAAACGAGTGGGGCACACAATTGACAGGTGCGTTTGTGATTGGTGCGAGGTAATGAATCACATCACCTGCCAATTGGTGCCCAAACATTTGTGCGTCCTAAAGGAAGTTTAGATATATTCAGTCCTGCACTCATTCCAGGCCCCTCGCCCGTACAGAAAGTCGTCCGTGTGCAGCTCGTGGAAAAGTGGAGATATTTGACTAAACACACATTTTCTGGCAGAACTTTCAAATGGATATGAAACTAGAGGACAATATCTGACTCCAAGTCTTAGGAATTAATTATTGGGTGAGTATAGACAGAGTTTAGAGCTCTTTTACGGCCGCGCAGATCGTGACTACACAGCGCGTCGTCCAGAGGGATCTATGACTGTGTATTTGGAATACATGAAATGTATGTAAGATCACAGACATTCTAGGGCTATCTCTAGTCCTTATTCATGTGACATCATAGTCCTAATTATGAAAGTCCTTATTCATGTCACATCAAAGTCCTTATTATTAAAGTGCATATTTTATTCCTTCATTCCAGACCAGTGTGTGGAGTCCAGTCTGCAGGTGAAGATCAGTTCTCCAGCCAGGACAGTTTCTATTAAACAGGAACCTGAAAACTACCTTAAACAGGAACCTGAAGACCACCTGGATCTCAGTAAGTTTTAAGCACTCTCTCTTGATTTATTTTATTGGTGAAAGTGGGCCGGTACTTAGGGTGTAAAGATTTTTTCGATTTTAAGCATTAACACATTGACTGCCAATCGCGTAGATCTACGCGAACCTATTTAAAGCCGCAGCGTGCCAATCGCGTAGATCTACGCGAAGTGGTCTTTATTGTGTCTTACATTAGATGAAGTCCTTCCCTACATTGTCAAGAAATTTCATCCATCTAGACCCCAGAAAAGTTGTAAAATCTCATGATCTGGTCAAGTGATCACATAAAACATGTTATTACAAAACACAAAAGTCAAATAAAGTCAGGGGGTCCGCCAATCTGCTCATATCAAACCGAAGGTTTGATCCGTGCAGCAAGTGGCTGCCTGTGCGCAGCCTGTGCTCAGTGAGAGGGGAAGAACCTGGGGAAAACACGCAGCACCCATGCACGTTCACATGCTTGCGCTTGTAACGTGCTCGTGCACGCGCGGGAATGCACTTTTCCTGACCCCAAACACATCAGCCAAGTGATCCGAGATCGCCTTCACACAGAAGTTTACACACATCCACGGTGAGATCTAAGCTTAGACGTATGTGCTCGTACGTGTGCGGGGATGAACTTTCCCTGACCCCAAACAAACAAGCCAAGTGATCCAAGGTCGCAACGACCCGATGTCGCCTTCACAAAGAAGTTCACACACGTCTGCGGTGAGATCTAAGCTTAGACGTCGTGCTCGTATGTGCACGCCCGCGCGCGCGGGCGCCGACCTGTTCCACACACACCACAGGCAAGACAGACGGTAAGCGTTCCACGCGCACGTTACCAGCTGTGATGTGATCGTCGCCATCATCATGTTTAGAAAACAAAGAAAAAAAGAAACACTCACCATGGATCTTGATTTTGAAACCTGTGCGCGCGCACCGAGTCCGTGGATATTGTTGTATTTCTTCATAAATGAAGAAAAGATATTGTGGATAGATCCGTGTTGGAGATGACGGTAGGCTCTCCACTAGCGTCGCGTGTCTGTGTGCGCGCGCGCGGGTGTCCGGTGCAGGCTCGACGCGCGCGCACACGATGCCCCAAAACCTTTAAATCGGGGCCGCGCGAACCCCTCGGCCTTGCGTTTTGAGTTTAGAGCCGATCCAGAGAGTTATAGTTACAGAGAGAGAGAGAGATAGAGAGAAATATAGATTGATTGAGTGATTTTGAGTGTTAGTTGTAGAGTGAGTTAGTTTGATAGGTGTGTGATACTGTAGATTGAGTGCTAGAGAGAGATTATTTGAGTGAGTCAGTGAGAGAGAGATAGTTGTATCGTGTGAGAGTTAGTGAGATTGAGACAGTGATTGATTGACGGTGAGTGATCTGATTGTTTGTGAGTTTGTGTGAGTGATTTGATATTTGAGCGTGTGTTTGATTAGTAGTTATAGTAGTGTTGTAGTATAAAGTAGTGTGTGTGATATATGTGAGTGAGTGATATATATTTAGCCTAGTGAGTTAAATATATATATATTATAGGATAGAGAGGGCGTGGAGGTATACATAATAATTATAGGTGGAAGTTAGGCGAAGGTATAGGGCAGTAGATCGGCGATATAGAATAAAATCAGGTGGTTATAGAGAGAAGAGATATATATATATATATATATATATATATATATATATATATATATATATATATAGGTGGAAATAGAGAGGAGTAGTATAGTTTATTGTGAGAGAGTAGACTATACGTATACAGTATGCCGAAGCGCCCAAGCAAGCGCAAACACATCAGCGGGTCGGCTGATCCATGCCAGCCCACGTTGGATCGCTTCCTCCGGGGACCCAGTGCAGCCCCAGCACCACCGAAGCCTCCAGTGGTGGTTTGTCCTGTGGACAAACGTGAACCGTCCCAGCCAGTTCCTGTGGACTGCAAGGACCAGCCAGGTCCGGTTGGCTTGGCAGGAACTCCGGCGAGCGGGTGGGTCGCGGCTGTCGGACAGGACGACAACCGGTACCCACCCGTCCGTCGGAGTTCGAGGAGATCCGTGCCCGTACTTCAACCCCCTCCCCCCCGTGAGAGCGAGGATGAGCTGACCGAGGATGAGCTAGACGGGGCGGCTTCCTCTAGTGATCCCTCCGGCGATGAGTGGCAACCATCTCCGAGACATTCACCTTCTCATTTTCCCATTGGTAAGCACACATTCAATGTTTTATCGTCTTTTATTTGTTACGTAGTTGAGCAGATCTACAAGCGTTTGAGCTTGTATATCTGCTATGAGCCACACTGGCTAGTCGCTACTTTTGGGCTCGTTTTAGTAGACCTGGTTGCTTATTCCTCTCCCACAATCTGGCAACACCAAAAAATACGTACACAATAGGTTCCAAGCCTGTGGTTCGCGACCACAACGGAGCTCACAACATTAAAAAAAATAGCAGATCTACAAGCTTTTGAGCTTGTAGATCTGCTATTTTATTCTGCCTTTATTATTTGTTACGTAGTTGATTCAATGGAGAAAACTAGCGACTGTGTGTGTTGAGACGTAGCCAGTGTTGCCAGGTCTGCTTATTTTATCGCTATGAGTTTGTATATCTGCTATCCACACTGGGCTGGGCTTGTTTCTCTGTAAGGCTGCTTGTAAATCATGGTGGTTGTACGCTTGTAGATCGGCTATTTTCAGATAGGTTTGAAGTGCTCATGTGGCCTATAGTTGGCTAGTCGCTACTTTTGGGCTCGTTTTCATAGACCTGGTTGCTTATTCCTCTCCCATAACCTGGCAACGCTAAACGACAGGCCCGTTTCTGTCGGTGTCTAGGCCCGTGATCTACTTGTGTGATCTGCTTGTAGATCAGATGACGACAATGTTTAGGTTATATTGATATATTGTGGTGCTATAAAAAAAAAAGAAGATCTACAAGCTTTTGAGCTTGTAGATCTGCTATTTTATTCTGCCTTTTGAAGGGGGCTGACCCCCCCCCCCCCCCCTCCCGCTGCACATGTTGTCATAATAAAAATTACATCAAAAGCCTCAGTCCAGGTTAGGACACAACAACCACACAACACAAACGCTTTGATCATTTTTGTTGATGTTGTCCTGACCTAGAACTGAACTCCCAATGTCTTTCATCTTGCCATCTTGCCACTTTCAAAAAGCAGGTCATGATGAGGTCATGTCAACATGGCATTTGAAAAATTCACCAGTGACATGTATTATTTGATCCATTTTAGAGTTTGAGGATTCTGATGAAGAAGAACTGGAGGGAGCAGTTGGTGGATGTGTACATGTTGGCGGGAGTCCAGGTAAGATGTCACAATTATCACAGAAAAAAAAAAAAGCTAAAACCTTACACAGAAACGGTAAATATTCTCTCATATTTATGTATATATATGCATGCATGTGATCTATGATGATGCTAAATGCCTAAATTGATCTCATGTACATAATATTGATCAAGTATGTTTTTTATTTATTCTATCAGGGCCAGACATGGGTGGGCCCGGACTGTCACACGGACCGCTACCTGGACCGTCACCTGGACCGCCACGCGGACCGTCATCTCGTAGAGGTAAGAAATAACCTGTGTGTGTGTGTGTGTGTGTGTATACTTTATTACTATACTTGTGAGGGCCAAACGTCTCCTCAATTAGAGTAGAATTTGAGAAATAGAGATGAGGACCATTTTCGTGGACCTCACAAGAAAAATGGTTGTATATAATTGGTTCAAAAATGATTTAGAGGTGTTAGTCTTACAATTAGGAAAAGATTCAAGTTGAGGTTAGGATTAGGCATTTAGAGGTTAGGTTTGGGGGTAGACTAATGCCTGATTTGTGTGTGTGTGTGTGTGTGTGTGTGTGTGTGTGTGTGTGTGTGTGTGTGTGTGTGTGTGTGTGTGTGTGTGTGTGTGTGTGTGTGTGTGTGTGTGTGTGTGTGTGTGTGTGTGTGTGTGTGTGTGTGTGTGCACATTCATTCTAAGTGTAATAAAGTCATGCACCGCCACAACGTAAACCACACAAATACAAAAATATATTTTATGGTAATTATCTATTTCTATAATTCACAGGTGGCAGGCCTCGTAAGGCTGCAGCTCCTCCTCGTGTGTGGTCTGACACTGGCGACTGGCAGCCTCGCGACATCCCCTTCTCCCCTGCTGGGACTCCGGGGCCTCGCAATGGGGCTGCTGATCTCCAGTCAGATAAACCGGTCGACTTCCTGGAGCTACTGCTGACAGATGAGCTGCTCCAGGAAATCTGCGACGAGACCAACCGGTATGCGAGTCAGAGGGCTCCCAGTGTTCGGCGTTTCGCCAGAGGAAATGCCTGGAAAGAAGACACACCGCTGGAAGTGACAGAGCTGAAGAACTTTCTTGGCCTCTTCTTCCTCACTGGTATCGTTCACAAGCCTGATATTGCCATGTATTGGATCACTGCTGAGCCCCTGGCAACTCCCTACTTCAGCAAGGTCATGGCGCGGAATCGGTACCAGCTGGAGCTACCTCCACTTCACAGACAACAATACCCCCCAGCCCATTGAGCCTAACGAGAGAGACCCGCTGTGGAAGATCCGCCCAGTGTTGACCTACTTGACGCTGAAGTTCCAGGAGATGTTCCTGCCAAGCCAGCACATCAGCATTGACGAGGGCATGCTGTCCTGGCGTGTGCGCCTGTCCTTCAAGGTCTACAACCCACAGAAGCCGATCAAGTATGGAATTAAATCCTACATACTGTGCGACTCTCAGACGGGGTACCTCTACCACATTAAGCCGTGCTGGGGAAACTTCTGGGGAAAGGGACCCACGTGTGCGGTACTCTCCGATGCAATAGAGGGCAGCCACCAGCCATCAAGGCCGTGACCAAGGCTAAGCTGGGCCTCGGGTCAACCATCAGCAGTCACCACAACGGCGTGATGGTGACGGCATGGCGAGCCAAGGAGAGCAAAATCGTCACGATGATCTCCACGTGCCACCAGGATGAGATGGTGACCATGAACCACAAGCAGAAACGCCACAGTGACAGAGTGGACGTTCAGAAGCCAGTGAGCCAAGTATAATTCAAGGCGGTGCAGGGTCTGTTCCAGATCAAAATTGACACCAGAGGGAAAAGAACGACGCGAGTCACGATACGAATGCAAGGCCTGTCGTGTTCCCTTGTGCATGGGTTACTGTGACTCAAGGTACCACTCAGAAGACATTTATTAGAGATTTTTTTTTTGTTTATTTGCACTAATTGCACACTTATTGATTTGAATGATTATTATTTATTGTTATTGGATGTAGTTATATTTAGTTTGAAATGACTTGCACTTTGTCCTTTGTAGTGAAACGGCTGCTACTGCCACTACAACCTGCCACTTTTCTATTTTGGATTTATAGGCAGAGATGTTATTTGTATTTATTTATTTTGCACTAATTGCACCATTTATTGATGTTGAACTTTGAATGATTATTATATACCTGCAAACCTCACTCACCATGCACTGATCTATAAGCTCAGTAAAAGCTTGTAGATCTGCTATTTGTTGCTATGAATACAGGTGTAGCTTGAGATTTTGACTGTGGGGCAAAAAGTTTGGGCAAAAAGTTGACCAATGTATTGATGTTGCACTTTGAACTTTGAATTATTCTTATTTATTATTATTTGATTATATAACTGGAGTTGAACATTTTTTGAATAGTAAAAACTTGTTCAACCTGCCACTTTTATATTTTGGGATTTATAGGCAAAGATTTTATTTGTATTTATTTATTTTGCACTAATTGCACCATTTATTGATGTTGAACTTTGAATGATTATTATTTATTTTATTATATAGTAAAATAAAAATCGACTGAAAATAGTCACTGAAGTGTTCATGTTCATTCACTTTGGAGTGAAACAGAGCAATAAATGTACAATCTAAAGCATATTTCTTTTATAAACAAATATTGTTTACATGACTGATGTCAATGAAGGCGCAAAATAAATGTCAAAGACTTTTGAAATCATTTTATGCATCTAAAGTGTGTCCTTTTACTAAAACGCTCATAACTCTGAATCTAAAGAAAAAGGTCTGTTTTGGTGAAACCAAGCTGTATTCAACAACCTCTAGCTAAAGAACGGAACATGCTATCAACTCACTCGTTTTGAGATATTCCATTTGTTTATAGTCATAGCAAAGAAATATTCTGTGAGTCCTCAAATATGAGTCAGAATGGTCAAAATTCCTGGCACTGGCTGATCCTGTTATAGAAAAACCTCTGGCAGGCAATGTGTTAACAATGCGACTATATCGATGCTTTGACCCCTGCATCTTTCTAAATGTACCATGAATAGGACGATGGTTCGGTTGTAAAAGTATTAATGGGTTCACTGAAGCCGTGCAGTTAATTCTACTTCAGTATTAACTAACCAGCAAAGTATTTACTTTAAAGACAATAGGGACTGCCTCTCATTCACCTCTCATTCAGCATGTCTCGCATCTTCTATGAGAGCTGCAATGTAAACAAACAACGGCCACCATTTGCAGTACAGATTGCAGTCAGCGCACCATTACATTACATTACAGTCATTTAGCAGACGCTTTTATCCAAAGCGACTGATAATAAATAAGTGCATTCAACATAGGTAGGGAATGAAACTACTAATCACCAGAAGCATTAAGTGCATTCTCTTCTAAAACAAGCAACCAAGAGTATACCTAGCGCTAAAGTAAAAGTGCAATATATCAGCTACCTAATTTCATAAACAGATGAGACAAAATAGGAAAATCAAATGATCTTGCAAAAATATTTGCAAGATGTGGGCAAAGAAGAGTAATCTTGTTGATACTTTTTCCAGCTGGTCACTGAGGTACTGCAGTGGAGGGCAAACCTTTCACAGAGTCTCATTGTATCTTTTTCCTAGACTTCCTGCATGTACTTGTGTGTAAAGAGGAGATTTCACCTGAAGAGGAGCGGAGCCCCAATCTGGTCCAGGAGGAACCAGAACCTCCACAGATTAAAGAAGAACAGGAGGAGTTACTTGAAAGACCAGAAGAGGCTGGTGGGTCAACATGACATTACTAGCAGTGAAAAGTGAAAACTAGCCGCCATTAATTCCGAAACACCGGTACTCACAAATCACGTAATTCTTCTTTTTTTTTTAATAGCTAAATTAGTTGATCTACAAGCTCACAACGCATCACAAGGCGATGCATTTTGACTATGCAGGATGGAGGCAATTATTCTAGCACTTAGCATACCTAGTGACTGCACCTTTCAACTGAACAGAACATGGTAAACATCTATAGTTTGATTTGATTACATGGTATATGTAAGGTAAAAGTTATTTGTACTGGTGATTTCCACAGAGCACCACAGGGAGAGGTCTACAGTACCTAGAGAGATGTCCTCCCAAACATACTCAACGTTTCCAGAGGGACAGCGAGAGACGGACAAGGGACGTGGACTGTTTGATGCAACGATGCAACCTGTTGTAAAGTTGTATAGGATAGGTATATAATGTTTTATTTACTTTACAACCTGTAGGAAAGTTGTACGGGATAGGTATATACTGTTTTATTTGCTTTACAACCTGTAGTATCTGCTTGTACGGGATAGGTATATACTGTTTTATTTACTGGTAGTTCAAACCTGTAGTAAAGTTGTGCAGGATAGTTATTAAGGTTGGACGATATGCCAAAATATTCCTTTTGGCCAATATATAATACATCGTCGCCCCCAAAAATCGCAGATTGACGACATATTTGCTCTAGTAAAACAATAATGTGAGAACAGATCCCCAGTCCTTTAAGCTCGAGTTATACTTCGCCGTACAGCGGGTCGTGTGTCGAAAATAGCAGATATACAAGCTCACAAGGTGTCGGGGATGCGACACATTGTGAGCTTGTAGATCTGCCATTTTCGGCGCACGACCTCATCGTAACTGCCATCACACAGTTTGTGTACAATATAAGAAGCAAGGCAGAAACGTGTTTTAACAAAAGTACAAAAAGGTTTTATTTAATTAACAGGTTATTTCATTCATAGGGTCTCATCAACATCATTATCAATAAAAAGAGAATGCATCCAATGGGATGAGTAATAACAACAGTGGGTTAACAATAAAATATACTGGGCATATATGGGCCAGTGCTGGGGGAAGGGGGAAGATGGGCAGGGTGACCGGCCCAGGGTAGTTGCACCCCAATAGATCACAGCAAACCAAATTAAAATAAACAAATAAACCTCTCTCTCGTGTTCTCTCATGCTCTCTCTCTCTCTCTCTCCCCCCTCTCTCTCTCTGTCTGTGCGCTCTTCTCTTGCGGGTGGTTGTTTGGTGTTATAATAATTTATAACTTGTTTGTAAAATTGATGAGGGAAGGGGAGAATGTAATCCGCCTGTAACCCCTGTTACAAGACCCCTGTTACTGTAATCCAGATTACACATTTTAAAATGTACTGTAAAACGTTACCGTTTTTTTAAACTATGATTACGTAACAGCGTTACATGTAATCCGTTACTTCCCAACCCTGCTTATACTAAGATCAATAGACTAGTCAGTAGGCTCCGTTTTGATGACTGAGTTTAACAAAAAAATAGCAGATCAGAAGCTTTTGATCTGCTATTTTTTTATTTTAATTCTGAAAAGTAACAATTTGGACAAAATAGGTTTCCAACTCACAGCAACACTATTATTATACCTACTTATAAAGTTTAATTTTATAAATATATATATATATATATATATATATATATATATATATATATATATATATATATATATATATATATATATATATGTATATATATATGTATATAATGTATTTATATATATATATTATATATATATATATATATATATATATATATATATATATATATATATATATATATATATATATATATATATATATATATATATATATATATATATATATATTCTCTATATAGTCTAGTCCTTCATGTCACCTCAAAGTTCTTATTATGGAAGTCCTTATTTATGTCACATCCTTATTATTAAAGTGTGTATTGTATTCCTTCCTTCCAGACCAGTGTGTGGAGACCAGTCTGCAGATGAAGATCAGTTCTCCAGCCAGGACTGTTTCTATTAAACAGGAACCTGAAGACCACCTTAAACAGGAACCTGAAGACCACGTGGATCTCAGTAAGTTTTAAGCACTCTATTTATTTATTTTATTGGTGAAAGTGGGCTGGTACTGAGGGTGTAAAGTTCAATATGAATCGGGTCATCGATTTAAGCATTAACAATTTGACAACATCATTGCATGGACCCTTGCATCTATCTAAATGAATAGGACAATGGTTCGGTTGTAAAAGTATTAATGAAGCTGTGCACACTGAAGCTTTGCAGTTAGTTCTACTTCAGTATTAACTAACCAGCTACAAAAGACTCACTGATAAAACATTTACAAGTAATTACTTTCAAATGATAGGGACTGCCTCTCATTTACCTCTCATTCAGCTTGTCTCTCCTCTTCTATGAGAGCTGCAATGTAAACAAACAATAGCCACACTATTTTCAGCACAGAGCGCAGTCAGCACACCATCAAATTTAAACTTTGGAAGATGTGGGCAAAGAGTAATCTTGTTGATACTTTTCCACAACTGGTCACTGAGGTACTGCGGTGGAGGTACAAGATTCAAACCTTTTATAGAGTCTCATTGTATCTTTTTCCTAGACTTCCTGCACGTACCTGTGTGTAAAGAGGTTTCACCTGAAGAGGAGCGGAGCCCCAATCTGGTCCAAGAGGTACCAGAACCTCCACAAATTAAAGAAGAACAGGAGGAGCTACTTGAAAGACCAACGTTGACATTACTAGCAGTGAAAAGTGAAGAGACGGAGCCTGTAGCCAGCACCTCAACTGAACACATGAATACACAAGTTGATGTAGAGGACTGTGGAACATCACAACCAACTAGTGATGACCAGCTCCTCTCTTCACACTGTTCTGAATCAGACACTGAAGACAGTGATGAGTGGGAGGAGACTAGGGGAGATCAGTCAGCTTTAAACACACTGAAATCACACAGGACACAAAATGTGGCCCAGGGCCTCAAATCATCGAAACAAGCTCACCCCATGAGGAGTCTCACAGGGAAGAAAAGTTTTAGTTGTACAGAATGTGGCAAAATATTGAATAGAAAGGACAATCTGAAGAGTCACACAATGATTCACACAGGTGAAAAGCCCTTTTCGTGTACAGTTTGTGGTAAAGGCTGTGCTCGCAAGGATGATCTAAAAAAACACATGATGACTCATACAGGCGAAAAACCCTTTGCTTGTACAGTATGTGGTAAAGACTGTGCTCGCAACGGTACTCTTAAAACACACATGATGACTCATACAGACAAAAAGCCATTTTCTTGTACAGTTTGTGATAAGAGCTTTGTTAGCACAAGTCATCTAAAAAAACACATGATGATTCATTCAGGCAAAAAGCCCCTTTCTTGTACAGTTTGTGGTAAAGGCTTTGCTCAAAAGGGTAATCTAAAAACACACATGATGACTCATACAGGGGAAAGGCCCTTTTCTTGTATAGTATGTGGTAAAAGCTGTGTTAGCGCAAGTCATCTAAAAACACACATGAGGACGCATACAGGTGAAAAGCCCTATACTTGTTCAGTTTGTGGTAAAGGCTCTGCTCTGAAAAGTGACCTAAAAAAACACATGATGACTCATACAGGTGAAAAGCCCTTTTCTTGTACAGTTTGTGGTAAAGGCTTTGCTCTGAAAAGTCGTCTAAAAACACACATGAGGACTCATACAGGCTAAAGCCCTATTATTTTGCAGTTCATGGTAAAGGCTTTACTGAAATGGGTAATCTAAAAAGACGCATGAGGACTCATACAGGGGGAATGCCTTTAGTTTAAGACATAATGATCATTCAGTCTAATCCAGGATGACAATGACAAGGATACTTAAGCAGAGGAATATCATAATTTGACAATATCAACATGATTGAATAAAATAAACATTAATAGTTTCTTTTGATGTTTTATCTTGTGTATGGATCTTATTTTCTATTCAACATGATGGAATGTCTTCTTATTTAAATGTATTTATCTTCATAGCATTATTCCCTCCAGCTCATTAACTTACTCAGTTACTGGTAGTACAATATGAGCATCACTGTGTCTCTCCACATTTCATTCAAGTGAACAAGTCATTCATTCATATTATGCAGTATATAATGGTGCAGTAAAGTGCTGACAATCTGCTGGGTTTGTGTAGCTGTTCACTGTGTGTTGACATGTGTGTTGTTTAGATTGTTACAATATCATAGTACATAATATAGTAGGTATATGTAGATGCCAGGGAGACAATGTACATCATCACCTAGTTTGACAAGGATATCCACAAGTTCTGCAGAAATGTGTAGCAATTGTAGAAATAATAGTTTAAAGGAAAAAAAATTGATGCGATGCGTTGTAAGCTTGTAGATATTTTCAATGTTCACTATTAAATACGTCTGAGACACCATGTGTATCTTTTGGGTCTCAGCTGAAAATGTTTGCGAACCAATGTCCTAGTGGTCTGTTCTATCACAGTAGAACACGCCTGTGTTACCGGTGCTAGTTTGACCATTTTCTGTGAATATATGAATCTAGGGTCCATGTGGTTAAGTGTTTTTGCTTGAATCATTATGATATTAAAGCACCTGCCCTGAGCCTAAATAAATAGCATATATTTTGAACTGTGGCTCCCAGTGGTACATTTTGGCATAATGTGTCTCTCATTGAACGTGCTCCTTCTGCACATATAG
Source organism: Gymnoscopelus braueri (assembly GCF_963280865.1). Taxonomy (NCBI): domain Eukaryota; kingdom Metazoa; phylum Chordata; class Actinopteri; order Myctophiformes; family Myctophidae; genus Gymnoscopelus; species Gymnoscopelus braueri. The sequence continues at coordinate 47,120,673 of NC_137616.1, read as the reverse complement.
TGCATTTGTGAAAAACTAGACAGTGTGTTGATGTGGGAGTATAAACAGTAACACCTCCCCTTTGTCTTGGAGTGGAGAAACACTTCCTCCCACCTCCTCCCAGCTCTCATCCAGTATAAACAGTAACACCTCCCTTTTGTATTGGAGTGGACAAACACCTCCTCCCACCTCAATCCAGTCGATTAAATGCCTCCTAAGCGTTGTCAAATTTAATGGCCACATGTAGGAATGACCTCCTGTGGCATATTTTGGTGTAATGAGTCTCTCACTGAACGTGCTCCTTCTGCGCATATAGTGCATTTGTAATAAACTAGACAGTGCATGTGTTGATGTGGGAGTATAAACAGTAAGTTTTGTCTTGCTCTCCAGTTAACTGCAGTCAGGACCCATTTCAATGTGAAAGGCTCATAACAAAAGACACCTTGATGATGATGATGGGCCATCATCATAGATATTTACATAGACACAAGTTTCAATGTTTTCATCAACATGCTGACTGTTTTGTCTTCGCCAAAGAAAGCAAACCTCAAGATGTTCATGGTTAATTTCCAAAGTGATTCAATTATTTTGTGCAATATAATGGTCAGTTTAGATTATACAAATGTCAGTCTACTCTGGTCTGTGAATAAAATAAAGTGATGCTCTGTTTTGTTAACATTCTTGAAGATTATTCCCAAATCTAAACACATTTTCAGATAAATAGCTGTAAATAGCTGATCAACAAGCTCACAATGTACCATGTTATTTTCAAATATCCTAAGTATAACAGTTTAAAATATAACATAAGAGAAGAACGCTGGAGCAGCACGGACTATTTAAGCCTTTTATTTATGCAGTGCAAGTAACAAGAATGACTGACGTTTCGGTCTTTCGACCTTCCTCAGAGTCATGGGTGGCAGCATCTAGGTAGACATATATATACACACAGAGGTTAGCATGGGCTGTGCTCTCAATAAACCAATGGTGGATGGCCCTCTGTTTAGTGGTAATTACCTAGTACTACATGTCACAGTCTCAAGGTTGCGACAATCAGTGATAATTATGGTTAGCTCTGGGCATATGAACCATTTTACAAATTACAGACTATACAAAAAAGTATAACCATAAAATGACATGATAAGGTAAGTTTAAAACAGTGTACAAGTAGAGATAAGGGCCAAACAATATTAAGGCCAATTCAAAAAACACTTTAGACAAATTTACAATTAGACACAAAAAAGGGGGAACACTCTCAAGAGTACAAGGCACACAAAAACAATGTCAGGAAGCCTCAGGGACCGTCTATAGAAAACATGAAAGGCTCAGTTCTTCATTTAGACCAGTGGTAACCAACCTTTTCAAGCCCAAGAGCACATTTTATTCCCAATTGTAAGCCATGATCTACCACTAAAATATGTTTAAAAAAACCCACTTCTGACAGGCTCAATGCATGTGCATACATCCACATAAAGATAAGTTATATAATCAATGCCTAAATATTAAGAAAAACGTATTAGAAATATAGATATTAGGACAAAAATACAAATAAACTTCTTTGTTGAGTTATTTTTAAATAAAACAAAACACAAAGGACATGAAATAAATTGCTTTTACAGATTTCTTCTGTTCAATGCACAATATTTAGTTTCTCAGTTCTCAATTTCTCAGAATTTTCACATTTACAGATATTCTGTTCAAATGACAAAAATGCATCCATAACCATATATTTGCACAGATATTGTAAAGTTGACCGGAGGTCGAGACTCCAAAAACAGTCAGAAATTGCTCTTTTGTGGTTTTTATTTCTCCTCCACCAAAGTCCCTGTAGCTTTTTACAGTACAGACGTAGAATAACAAAAATAATACTGGCCAAAAAATACAAACATAATGAACTCAGGAAATTAATGCAAAACTTAACAAAAAGGAAAAAGAACAAAACAAAGCGCACTAGGCTACACCCCTATGAGGGGGCCCTGGCAGCTCTGACTGGGCTCTTAGCTCTTTGCCCGCCCGAACATAACTGAAGCTCTGATTCTGCAGTCTCCTTTTTATAGGAGAGGATCCTACCACAACAGAGGAAGCAATTAACCTTCCAGAATAGCTTATCTACAAGCTGACAAATGTATCATGAATAAACCCAACACATAAATAGCTATTGTACTTTCAGACTGAACACCATTTTGTGTTTGAATTCATTTGCGAAGACAATAGAATACTTTGCCCATAAACATTGTGAAACACCCCTCCTCCTCTACAGTACATGGCACCTTCCACTGGGACCTCCCCTACTTAAACTACATGGTTTGGTCCATGCTCTGTTTAGCAGTTCAACCCACAGTGCCAGTACTGCAGAGGAGTTACAGGTGACAAACAATGAGCAACTCCTTTTAACACAGGTTACACAATAAATTGAATGTTTTACCCCTGTACAGTCTGTGTGAATTACTTGTGAATTTGTGAATGCATTCAACAGTATTGACATTATAGTATTGACATTTGGTTAGGACATATCTGCCACACTTCCAACAGTTGCTCCAAACCGGCCGGTGGTCTTGATTATGAATTGGACGCAGCTGTGTGGTGTGTGTGCGTGCAATGCCCTTAACTCATGTCTTTATGTATAGGGCACGGGTTGCCCCGTGACAGATATGGTGACAGATACAATACTCTTAGGATCAGCCCACCTTTAATGAGACTTCTGTGACTGCACATTATCTGCAAGCCATTTGAAATCTGGTTGATACTTAGTGAATGCCAGTCTGAGGCAGTCATTAAGATGTGAGTCAGTCATACGAGTTCTAAACTTGGATTTTATTATTTTCAAGTAGGCATGCAGCTTAAGTGCACAAGACACAATCAGGGGATACTTCACAAGTGACCAAAAGTCCAGGTTTCTAGCTCTACCCTCCAGTTGGTAGTCAGTAGTTCAAAAATCTCCATTTCAACACCTGTAGTTAATGCATTTCAACACCTGTAGTTAATGCAAACACATCCTGCATTTTAACTGACAGCTGCTCAATGTCAATACTGAGGAAAGGGTTTGATACAAAAGCAGCTACTAAACTCATGCCTTGTACCTCAACAAATCTACGGACAAATTCTGATTTCAGTCCAATAACCAAGCATCGTCAGACATCAATGATCTGCTCATACTCCTCGTCCCTCGACTTCAGAAAAATGATGATCTCTGGCTGTGAATCCAGAAAACGCTGCAGCACGTTGCCCCGACTGAGCCACCTAACGTCTGGATGAAGTATCAAACCTCCATAATTATGCAAAGTCAGTGCCAGTGCTCATTGACATTTTCAGATTCTTCTTTAAGAAGATTAGTTAACATTCTTTGAAAAGTTATGATTTTTTCCCATTCCAAGTGGCTATGACTGACTTCCAAAGTTTGCAGGCCTTGGGTAGACAACCCGGCCTGGCGGAGATTGGCGGAGAGCTGCACTCTGAGGAGAACCATTCTAGTTAAGGCAGTCCATAAATTCTACATGGCTCAGCCCTTTAGTAACTCTTGCCTTAATTTTTCATACATCACAGGCAGCACACTTGTGCTCAGTGGTGTAAAGTAACTAAGTACATTTACTCAAGTACTGCAGACTTTTGAGGTATTTTTACTTTACTGGAGTATATCCAATATTCAATATTTTTACTCCACTACGATTATTTCAAAACTTTAGTTACTTTGCAGATATACATTTAATCTGCAGACAGGGATCTGGAGACTCTTTATGGTGTTGAGACGATAATGCTGAATATATTTTTTCAGGATTTGGCTGATCAAGGCCCCTTGCACTAACCTGGTAAACCCCCCTCCCTCCGGAAATCTCATTTGCATTTGATTCTGAAAACAAATGGAAATGAGTTTTCCAGAGGGAGGGGTTTACCAGACGACCTTTGCACTACACACAGAGTGCGGGAGTGTTTACTAATGAATGACATTTCAGTAGTTTTAAACGTTGAGTTTCTTCAACTACCAAACACATGAGATGCACTAAACAGATATCAGTATATCAATCATGGTGTCTCTAGTTCTTTATCTGCCAGATCAGTGGATCTCAATGTAGGGTTTTGGTTTGGGTTTGGGGTCCTTGGCACGGTTCCAGGGGGTCCCCAGCCAAATGATTGATAGTTAATCTTCATCATTCCAATATATTCAAATAAATGTAACAAGAAAACTATTTTTTATTTGATCATAATTTCACTGTGATCTCATACCTACAAGTGAAGGTATTATGGACCGATAATATTGGACTGAATCATTCCTAATAACAGAAATGTCCTTATATTTGGGTTCTAGAGATAAACAGCTTGTCAAAAGGAGTTATGTGGTCTAATGCAAATCTAATGTGGGGTCCTTGAAATTAGAGAGTTTGAGAATCACAGATGTAGATCAACGACAACCAAGTCTAGATACTAGAATGTGTAAATTGGGGGATACGAGGAGACAATGACACAACTAAAGTGTTTGTAGAGTATCTGTGCTGTGCCAAGTGGGCCGGCCAGGCACATTTAAAATGCAAATAAGACAACAATAAGGTGTGTGTGTGTGTGTGTGTGTGTGTGTGTGTGTGTGTGTGTGTGTCAAGCTCCGCCCCCATAGCAGCCTCATGTGAGACAATAAAACCTTGACCTTCAGTTCAGATCAAACACACAACTCACAGTGAGGGAGGACAGACTGTCTTTCCACAGCTACAGGAGGCTCTATCTTAACTTACACACCTCTTCCACCAGGGGGCGAAAGGCACTAAGAAGGCAACAGTGCCTGGATCCTTCAATGCGCATGTATGAAACACGTTGACCCGGAAGTTACTGCGTGTTGTGATCATAGAGTTAAAAATAAGGTTGTGATCTTGGTGAAAAACGTCTCATATAGGAGGTGAAAACCGTTCCATAAAGGAGGTTAAAAACGTCTCATAATGGAGGTAAAAACAATGGAGTCTGTACGGCTGAAGATAAATGAACACATGACGTCGGTGGGAGAGGAGATAATGTGCGTTTTGGACAAACAGCAGCGTGGTGCTGATGTTTGTTGTGTGAAGCTTGTCAGAGTGTTTGTGTTGGAGCGCCTCAGTGCGGCTGCAGAGTTCATGTGCAACCTCTTCCAGAGAGAGATAGAGACACTACACAACACCGAACTACACACTGCAGGTATGTCTGTTACACACACAACATCAAAATACACACTGCAGGTATGACACAGCGTTTGCATGGTGAGGTGTTGTTAGGTTGTAGATCTGTTTTTGGGGATCATTGCTTGTAGATCAATAGACCGGCCAGTAGGCTCTGTTTTGATGACTGAGATTAACTCCTCGTCCCACTGCTGTGACACACACACACACACACAAACACACACACACAGTTGATGTAAATATTATAGAAATTCTTTATTGGAAATAACCCCTTGAGATGTATCATCTCGTTTTCGAGGGGATCCACAGATTACAGAGATACATTTCTCATACATTTAGACACAACATTTAACAGGCATTTCAAACAACAGCTACAAAACAAACAAGGCAAAACACAAGAACAACAACAACAACAACACTTACAACAGTAATACACAGATCACTTAAATGGATCATTGGTTAATAGGTCGTTTATGATGATTAGTCAAAGCATGAACAGGTATCCCCCAACTGTTCAATGTTCGCTGAGTGGGTAGAGAGGCCGCCTGGGAAACAGAAGGTCCCTGGAGAGGCAGACGCTGACGCCACATGCTCCTCTACAAACAGGCTCCTTTTATCATTTTAAACACTGTAACTTTTATCCACCTTTTTACTTTGGACTTTTATTCGTTCATGTTCACATGGCCATTGGATTTTATTGATTGGATACGCTGATATTAGTGTATTTATGGGTTTTCTACCCGGCCTGTCACTAGTCGGATTGCAAGCAGTAGCCGGCGGCGGGTTTTGACAGCTAACAGCTGGCCGCTAGCCGCTAGCGGCTACAGCTACGGCTCATTCCGACAGTTGTCAACCAGTCACTCTCTGCCTGATCCTTCCTGCACTGACGATCGGATGCATCGATTAATATACTTGCACACTCTGGAGTGCTGTGTCAATCTACCCCCACCCGGATTCCTGTCACTAGCCTGCTGCACCTAGCCGACTGCGAGCCTGACAGCTGTCAGCCGGCATTAGCCGCTACCAGTAGCTAGTCTGACAGCTACCTTCCAACGACGGGAGACTACCGGCTCATCCCAACCAGAGTGCATTCAGTGCGTGCCATCTCTCCGCACGGGTCGCCTTTTTGGCGACCCTCGCGGGTAAGTGTCCTTCTGTGCCACCGTTACCCCTCCTCCATGCCTCCTGCATATTCTGTCTTTATTATCTTTTACTGGCCAAGCTGTTTCTTACCCTTAGCTACCATCATTTGTCATAATGCCACCACTCACCTCACCACCTGGGTGCGACGGCTGTCTCCGGCTGTCCTTGGAGGTAGCCGAGCTGAAACAACGTGTGTCCCGGCTCCTCCAGATCCGCGAAGACGAGGTTCTGCTTGACTCCTTCTGTGTCGGCGACCCTCCCCCCGAGGCCGGACCGCCGGACCCTGAGGTCGCCGCTGGACCCGCTGCTATCTCCACCACGGGCGAGCACAACGCTACTGCTCCATGTCCGCCCCCCATCGGCGGCGGGATCCGCTCTGTTGCTTGGCCTAAGTCGACGGAGCTAGATGGCACCATCCCGGCCCTCCCTGGCTTCTGGACGCAAGCTCGGACCAGACCTAAAAGCCCACCCCTGGTCAGCTCCAACCCAGCCCCTTGGTCAACGATCTCCCGGGTCCCACGATCTCTCGGGTCCCATCCCAATCCCTGCCCGTGGCGACGAGCGATTCAGTAGGATTGCTGGTCTGAACACCTGGCTCCAGCGTCTATGTCGCACCCACGCTTTTAATTACATTGACAATTTTAATTTGTTTTGGTGCCGCTCATCCTTTTATTGTAGAGATGGGCTTCACCCTAATGAATTAGGTAGCAAGGTGTTAGCGGCCAACATTGCCGTTAGCCTCTGCTACCGAGTTATTGATATAACCTCCATACTGTCACCACACCGTCTGCCACTAAATGACGTCCCTCCGGTCCCAGCTCCCAGCACTACATCTCCACCTCATCACTTAGCCAACTCCCTATCGGGCTCGGACCGAACTCCTCAGGACCCCTGCTCACAATGGCTTTGCAACCAACACCTGTCACTCCATTATTTATTTCTTCCCTCATCTGCCCCAGACAGCCACTGTCACTCCCTAACCATTCCCGAGGCATTGAGCTCTCCCACCTCCGCCCGATAAGACGTGCAAAAATTTAATCCAGCATGGAAGTTAACCTTCGTATGGCCATTTTTAATACTAGATCTATTAATCATAAAGAGATTTTATTGAAAGATTTTATTACTGATCATGATCTGGACTTTTTATTCCTCACTGAAACCTGGGTGCAAGCTGGTGACTCCACATCCTTTTCTCATCTCCTCCCCCCCGACCGGTCATTTTTCAGCTCCCCCCGGACCACTAGCACTGGGGGGGGGCTTGCCTCCGTTTTTAAATCTCACTATCAATGTAAGCTGTTGCCCGCAATTATTTATCAGAGTTTTGAGCTGCAGACTTTTGAGCTGTCACTGTCTGTCCTCCCCTGTGCTCTGCGCGCTGGTTTATCGCCCCCCCAAAAGTAACAAGGATTTCAACCATGACTTTGCTGATTTCTTGTCCGAGGTCATGGGCAAGTACGACCACGTCCTAATCAGCGGAGATCTCAACGTCCATGTTTGATGCCAGTCCAAACCCCTTGCCAAGGACTTTTTAAATCTTATTGACTCTTTTAACCTCACCCAGTCCATCACAAGTCCAACACATGAAAAGGGTCACATTCTGGACCTTGTTCTTTCATATGGGTTGTCAATAAATGTCACCGATATTTGTCCTCCTCCCTGGCCCTCTGACCATTTCCCGATTTTATTCACCTCTACAATCCCCTGCTCACTGATAAATCCTGGTAATTCTGTGCGCCTCATACGCTCCATTAACCCATTAACTGCCTCACTTTTTTCTCGTATGCTCTGTGATCCCCACACTGCTGCCACTGGTGAAAACCATTCCCTCAATGTTGAGGCTCTCTCCTCAAACCTTGACCAAATTTGCACCCATATCCTGGATACTATTGCCCCTTTTAGACCACAGCGCACCAAGGCACTCACAGAGCCCTGGCTCAATGACTCCACTAGAGCACTTAGACGCCTATGCAGGCGGGCAGAGCGATCTTGGAAAAGAGATAAACTCCAAATCCACTATGAGATCCTACGCGACAGTCAAATCAATTATCAGCGTGCTGTCAGAACTGCCAAATCCTCTTTTATGTCCAATCTTGTTTAAAAAAAACAGCCATAAACCCCAGGTGCTTTTTAATATTTTTTTATTCGCTCATAAATCCCCGGGATGTTTCTCCCTTAGTTCCATCCCTCTCACTTTGCCAAAAATTTCAAACGTTTTTTATTGAAAAAATCACTGTTCTTAGGTCTGCTCATATATTTGTTGCCCCAGATCCTGTGTCTTCACCATTCCCTGCTGCTGTTTTTGGCCAGTTTCAGCCAATATCCCTTTCCTCACTCACTGAAGTTGCCACCCGTCTCCGATATACAAACTGTCCTACGGATTGCATCCCCTCCCGCCTTCTCAAGGAGGTTTTCTGCTCCATAGGCCCACGTGTACTAACACTCATCAACACAAGCCTTAACTCAGGATGCATCGCGGCTGCTTCAAACACGCGGTGGTGCACCCCTTAATTAAAAAGAAAAACCTTGATCCAACTAATCTTGCCAATTGTAGACCTATTTCCCTCTTACCGTTCCTGTCCAAGGTTTTAGAGAAAGTTGTTTATGCTCAACTCCAATCATTTTTAACCATTAACGGCCTCCACGATAAATTCCAATCAGGTTTTAAACCGGGCCATAGCACTGAAACCGCCCTTTTAAGAGTTTTTAATGATCTGATTTTAACAGTTGACTCCGGTAGCCCTGCTATTCTGGTCATGCTTGACCTCTCTGCGGCTTTTGACACCGTCGACCACAGGCTCCTTCTCTCACGCCTCGAGCATCATGTAGGCATTACGGGCACTGCCCTAGCCTGGTTCACCTCATACCTGTCAGAAAGAAGCTTTTCTGTCCAGTTAGGTGACTTTAGATAATCTGCAGCACCTCTCTCATCTGGAGTCCCCCAGGGCTCCATTTTAGGTCCTATCCTGTTTTTATTATATATGCTACCTCTAGGCCCCATTCTCTCTAAACACATCATCTCATACCACTGTTATGCTGATGACGTACAAATTTACATGCCACTCTCAGTCAAAAATTGCAACCAACCACTCCAACCATTGCTCGACTGTTTACAAGACATACAAATCTGGATGGCCACAACTTTCCTTCACTTAAACGATAGCAAAACAGTAGTTATCATCTTTGGCAATACCACTTCCTCCGCCTCCTTTTCCCTTGGTACCCTCTCCCCCAACATCCGCCCTCTGTAAAAAACCTTGGCATAATTTTTGATAGTTCTTTTAAATTTGATAAACAAATTGGTTCCGTCATCAAATCCAGCTTTTTCCAACTTCGTTTAATTGCCAAGGTGAAAGCATTTCTCCCAGCCAAACACCTTGAGATGCTCATCCACGCCTTTATTTCATCCAGGCTGGACTATTGCAATGCACTTTATTCTGGTATTGATCAATCACTGCTCAGACGCCTGCAGCTAGTTCAAAATGCTGCTGCGCGCCTTCTCACAGGCACCAAAAAACGTGACCATATCTCCCCAGTCCTGGCCTCACTCCACTGGCTCCCTGTCAAATTTAGAATTGATTTTAAAATTGTAATAACTGCTTTTAAATCCCTCAATGGGATGGCCCCATCTTATTTAACGGAGCTTGTTGAACACCACAACCCACCTAGAGCCCTAAGGTCAACTCACCTCTCTTTAATGACTCCCACAGTAACTGCCAAACTGAGAACCAGGGGTGACCGCGCTTTCGCCGTGGCTGCCCCCAGGCTCTAGAACGATCTACCCCTCTTCATTAGATCCGCCCAATCCATTGTGGTTTTTAAGTCCCTACTCAAGACTTTGGCTTTTAACCAAAATGAAGCCTTAAACTTTGATTTGTGTTTGTAATTGCTCATGACATAATTGTACTTTGACTATATTTTTGTACTTGTTGTTCTTGTTTTGTTGACCTGTACAGCACTTTGGTCGGCGACAGTCGTTTTTAAATGTGCTATTTAAATAAAGTTTGATTTGATTTGAAGGTGAGAGGACAGTGCAGTTTTAAACAGTTTAAAATATGTTATTGACCAAATGTGAACAGGTAGATTATTCCAGTCAGAGGGAGCTTTAAACTTACCAAATATGTCTGGGCTGGGCTCTGCTGTCGGGCAGAAACCTTGTATCTCCATATTTTGACCCTGTTTTTGGGGGGTAAATGAATGCCCTAATTCATCATACTACAGTGTCACACAAAAGTAGCAAAAATTGCCGATCTACAAGCTTTTGATCTGCTATTTCTGAATTTGAATCCTGAAAAGTTACAGTTTGGACATGATAGATTTCCACCTCACAGCAACAATATTATTATACCTACTTATAAAGTTTAATATCATAAATATGTATAGTCTCTATATTTAGTCTCTAGTATAGTAGTCTATTCATGTGACATCATAGTCCTAATTATGAAAGTCCTTATTCATGTCACATCAAAGTTCTTATTATGAAAGTCCTTATTTATATCACATCAAAGTCCTTATTATTAAAGTGCATATTATATTCCTTCATTCCAGACCAGTGTGTGGAGTCCAGTCTGCAGGTGAAGATCAGTTCTCCAGCCAGGACTGTTTCTATTAAACAGGAACCTGAAGACCACCTTAAACAGGAACCTGAAGACCACCTTAAACAGGAACCTGAAGATCACCTGGATCTCAGTAAGTTTTAAGCACTCTCTCTTGATTTATTTTATTGGTGAAAGTGGGCCGGTACTTAGGGTGTAAAGATGAACCAATATGAACCGGGTCGTCCATTTAAGCATTAACAATGTGACTACATCGATGCATGGACCCCTGCATCTATCTAAACATACCGTTAATAGGACGATGGTTCTGTTGTAAAAATTTGAATGGGTTCACTGAAGCTGTGCAGTTAATTCTACTTCAGTATTAACTAACCAACTGCAGAAGACTCACTGATCTAACATTTACAAGTAATCACTTTCAAAATAATAGGGACTGCCTCTCCTTCACCTCTCATTCAGCTTTTCTCGCATCTTCTATGAGAGCTGCTGTAAACAAACAACAGCCACACCATTTACAGCACAGAGCGCAGTCATTGCACCATCAAATAAAAAATGTTGAAGATGTGGGCAAAGAGTAATCTTGTTGATAGTGAAAAGTGAAGATTATGATGAAAACAGAGAGACAGAGCCTGTAGCCAGCACCTCAACTGAACACAATACCAGTTCAACTAGCTGACAACTAGCTAAATTAGTCGATCTACAAGCTCACAAGACCCATTTTGAGATTGGCTATGCAGGATTGAGGTCATTATTTTAGCACTTAGCATACCTAGTGAATGCACCTTTCAGCTGAACAGAACATGGTAAACATCTATAGTTTGATTTGATTACATGGTATAATGTAAGGTTACTGAATGACAACCAAAAGTCATTTTTACTGGTGATTTCCACAGAGCACAACAGGGAGAGGTCTACAGTATCTAGAGAGATTGCCTCCCAAACATACTCAACATTTCCAGAGGAACAGCGAGAGACGGACCAGGGACGTGGACTGTTTGATGCAACTATGCAACCTGTAGTAAAGTTGTACAGGATAGGTATGTACCATTTTATATACTTTACAACCTGTAGTAAAGTTGTACGGGTTAGGTATATACTGTTTTATTTATGGGTAGTTTAAACCGTTAGTAAAGTTGTACAGGATAGGTATATACTGTTTTATTTACTTTACAACCTGTAGTAGTACAGGATAGTTATTAAGGTTGGACAATATGCCAAAAGTATTCCTATTGGCCAATAGTCCAGGCAAATTAGCGTTTCACATCAAAGTAATTGTAACAGAATTTGTTTTTCTTCGCATACCACGTCTATTAGGTCACCAGAACAACATACTAAGAAATCCTAGTTGTGGAAATATGTTTAATTGGTATCAATCCAAAATGGCTGCCAATTATTGTCTGCAGTGGAGGTACAAGATTCAAACCTTTTTATCTCTCTTTTTATTTTATTTTATCTCATTGTATCTTTTTCCTAGACTTCCTGCACATACCTGTGTGTAAAGAGGAGGTTTCACCTGAAGAGGAGCTGAGCCCCAATCTGGTCCAGGAAGAACCAGAACCTCCACAGATTAAAGAAGAACAGGAGGAGCTACTTGAAAGACCAGAAGAGGCTGGTGGGTCAACATTGACATTTCTAGCAGTGAAAAGTGAAGATGATGATGAAAACAGAGAGACAGAGCCTGTAGCCAGCACCTCAGCTGAACACATGAAAACACAAGCTGATGTAGAGGATTGTGGAACATCACAACCAACTAGTGATGGCCAGCTCCTTTCTTCACACTGTTCTGAATCTGACACTGAAGACAGTGATGAGTGGGAGGAGACTAGGGGAGATCAGTCAGCCTTAAACACACTGAAATCACACATGACACAAAATGTGGGAGGACAGTGCAAGCTGTCCCAGGGCCTGAAATCATCTAAACAAACTCACTCCACGAGGAGTCACACAGGGAAGAAAAGTTTTAGTTGTACTGAATGTGGCAACATGTTTAATACAAAGGGAAATCTGAAGAGTCACACAGGGGAAAAGCCCCTTTCTTGTACAGTTTGTGGTAAAGGTCACAAGGCTGATCTAAAAACACACATGACCACTCATACAGGCAAAAATACTTCTTCTTGTACTGTTTGTGGTATAGGCTGTGGTCACAAGGGTGATCTGAAAAAACACATGAGGACTCACACAGGCGAAAGGCCCTTTTCTTGTACAGTATGTGGTAAAGGCTTTGCTCTGGCAAGTACTCTAAAAAGACACATGAGGATGCATACAGGCGAAAGGCCATTTTCTTGTACAGTATGTGGTAAAGACTTTGCTCGCAAGGGTAATCTAAAAACTCACATGATGACTCATACAGGCGAAAAGCCATTTTCTTGTACAGTATGTGGTAAAGGCTGTGCTCACAAGGGTGATCTAAAAAAACACATGAGGACTCATACAGGCGAAAGGCAATTTTCTTGTACAGTATGTGGTAAAGACTTTGCTCGCAAGGGTAATCTAAAAACACACATGATGACTCACACAGGCGAAAGGCCCCTTTCTTGTACAGTATGTGGTAAAGGCTTTGCTCTGGCAAGTACTCTAAAAACACACATGAGGATGCATACAGGCGAAAGGCCATTTTCTTGTACAGTTTGTGGTAAAGGCTTTGCTCAGAAACATCATCTAAAAACACACATGAGGACTCATACAGGCTAAAGGCCTTTTCTTTTGCAGTTTAGGGTAAAGTCTTTACTGAAATGGGTAATCTAAAAGGACTCATACAGGGGGGATGTCTTTAGTTTAAGACATAATGATCATTCAGTCTAATCCAGGATGACAATGACAGGAATACTAAAGCAGAGGAATAACATAATCTGACTATCAACATGATTGAATAAAAATAAACATTAATAGTTTCTTGCGACTGATTTGTGTTGTATCTGGTGTATGGATCTTATATTCTATGCAACATGATGGAATTGCATTTTTTTCATTTACTTTATTTGTTATAGCATTATTCCCTTCAGCTCATTTACTTACTCAGTTACTGGTAGTACAATATGAGCATCACTGTGTCTCTCCACATTTGTCAGGATTTAACAAGTCATTCATTCATATTCATCTAATAATGATTATGTTCATTGATATGCAGTAAATGATGGTGCAGTAAAGTGCTGACGAGCTGCTGGGTTTGAGTAGCTGTTGTTTAGATAGTTACAATATCATAGTCCTTAATATGGTAGATACCAGGGAGACAGTGTATATTGTCACTTAGTTTGATTACATGTTTATATTCTACAGAGCTTTGTGTCTTTATAGAGGTATTTTATAGACTCAGATCCCCTTTTATCCCTTGGGGGGGAATATGTTTTTGTTTTGTTTTGTTTAATAGAGGTAAAGGTTTCACCACTACAGTTCCTCTATGTGTGCTATATCATTCAAATATTCAACTTTTGTTTATGCCCAGAATGACATGGATATTATCCACAGGTTCTGTAGAAATGTGTAGCAATTGTAGAAATAATTGGCTATTTTCTATGAATGTAGGAGTCTAGGGTCCATGTGGTTACGTATTTTTTGCTTAAATCATTAAGGTATTAAAGCACCTGCTCTGACCCTAAATAAAATAGCATATATTTGAACTGGAAATACACGTCTCTGCTCCTCTTTTAAACCTGATGTTGGGTATTCTGAACTGTGAATGTTGTGGTATTATCTGAGTGAAAATCCCAGGGTGCCGTAGTCTGGTATTCTGTTCTGGGCCTAAGTGCCCTGGTTAATTTGTACAATCCAGTCGATTAAATGCCGGCCACAGGTATGAATGACCTCCTGTGGCTCCCAGTGGTACATTTTGGCGTAATGAGTCTCTCACTGAATGTGCTCCTTCTGCACATATAGTGCATTTTTGAGCGGTGTAGCCACTTCTATAAGTGGGTTTGGGACCGTCGTGAAAATGTGTCTTTCGCTGTACTGTGATTGGCTGACTCTATTCACACCCTTTGCTCAGTACTGTGATTGGCTAGCGAGACGCATGATGAATTTAATAACCTATAAATAGCACCATGCACTTCAAACAAAATACTTTTTTGAGCTTCCATCACTGTGATGACCACTGTTGTTGCTAAATAACACCGCTCACTTCACACTGGGTGTGATTTTTAATAAGCTAGACAGTGTGTTGATGTGGGAGTATAAACAGTTAGCCTCGCGTGGCCAGACAATATCACACGACACACTGCGTGGATATTAGTCTGGTCCCTATCAACGATAGATTTTTTTTCCAAGGGGCGGTTACAAAAAGATCCAAACGGACTCTATTGGTTAGACCTAAACCAATCAGAGCAGTGCTTCCTTGTTCACGAACCAATCAGAGCAGTGCTTCCTTGTACGTCATTGCTCCAAATAAGGTGATAAGCCCACCCACATTTGGATACTGGGCCCTGGTTGGTTCCGCACAACTGCGGAGGGAGAGAAATGGAATCTCTATGGAGGGGGGCCAGACCTAATCTGCCGAGGGCTAAAGTGCGATGCAATTTTGCCAAGGCAGATTCGTCTGGAACCAGGCTAATAAACAGTAACACCTCCCTTTTATCTTGGAGTGGAGAAACACCTCCTTCCAGCTCTTCTTCAGTTAACTGCAGTCAGGGTCGATTTCAATGTGAAAGGCTCATAACAAAATACACCTTGATGATGATGATGATGGGCCATCATCATAGATATTTAATAGACACAAGTTTCAATGTCTTCATCAACATGCTGACTGTTTTGCCCTTGCCAAAGAAAGCAAACCTTAAGATGTTAATGGTTATTTGATTTGATTGATTTTCAATGTGATCAAATTATTTTGTGCAATATAATGGTCAGTTTAGATGATAAACAAGGTTAGTCTACTCTGGTGTGTGAATAAAATAAAGTGATGATCTGTGTTGTTAACATTCTTAAAGATTATTCTCAAATCTAAACACATTTTCAGAAAATAATTTGGTAACTAGCTGATCTACAAACTCACAATGTACCACACTATTTTCAAATAGCCTAAGTATAAAACAGGTTAAAGTAGTCACTGCCACCTTTCCACCCTAACCAAATCTTTGACTGAAATTAGCTGATGTAAAAGCTCACAAAGTGTTGAATTGCATTACATTGTGAGCTTGTAGGTTGCCTATTTTCTGTGGCTGTTTGCCTATTATGACATGCCCAGAATAGGGTTGTCAAGGTTCATGTGGTTAGCACAGTTTGCTGGGGTCTCCATGAAATACCCTAAGCTAAAGGATTCCTAGTTTGTTGTCTCCGCCGGAGGCGGAGAGTATGTTTTCGCTTCGTCCCGCTGTGTGTCCCCCCCCCCCCAGCCAAGCTAACATTGGTCAAGCTCCACGTGACAATATGTTGACACCAATGCTTTTGATTGGCTAGAGGGACGCATGACGAAATAAAATCCTATAAATAGGTGTGTCACTTCAAAAAGCCATTTATGTTTTTTGAAGTGAGGTAAGACAGGATCAATCAGTCTTGATTGGAACAGTACCTTCCAGTACAAATCACCCGTCCGTCCGTCCGTCCGTCCGTGCGTGTGTGTGTCCCTCTGAGAACACCTAACATTGGTCAGTTTCACGTGACATCAAAATATGTAATATAAATAACTTAAGGCCCGTTCATAGTCCCTAGATGGGTCTAAAACGTGCGTCAGGGGGTGAGGGATTCCGTCCGTTCTTTACAGACGCATGCATAGTCGCTGACGTTAAATCCGTAGGAATTATAACGTTGGGCGTCGTACACCTATTAATCCACTAGATGGCAGCTGCGAGGTTTTAAATGTTGTGAAAAGTGTTGCCATGTCCGCTTATTATAAGCGACTTTGGGCTTATTTTTCTGTAAAGTTACTTGTAAACAAACATTGGTGGTTGCGGTTTTATTTGGGCTTGTTTCTAAAGTGTAGTTGCTTATTTGGGCCAATTATTATTTAAACCAGTGATTCTCAAATAGATATTGTAGATCTGCTATTTTCATGTGATGTGGCCTAGTCGATTATTTTGGGCTTGTTTTCATAGACCTGGTTGCTTATTTCTCTCACAAAACCTGGCAACAGCGCTAAAATGGACGCCAAAACAACGCAATAAAAGACACAAACTAGACAAAAACAATGGTTGTCTACAAAACGTGAGTTTCGACCCATACTGCACTGTGCTATATTATTTGTGTGTGTGTGTGTTTAGGGAATGGCTGGCTGGGTTCATTTTGTCACAGTAATTAAGTACATTTACTCAAGTACTTCCACCACCAACGTGGGTCTTTTTGTGGAGAAAGAGTGCCCAAGGAAAACTTTTTTTCCCTGATATACTGCCAACGGTTTCCACTGGTACTACAGCCAACGTACAAACGAACGTACGTCGGCCTGACGGTGAATGTTGATCGCACGGACGGAAATCCTGGAGCCGTAAGTGACGGAGGGGGAGACAAAAACGACAACGCAAGGAGCGCTGGCGCTGGTTACGTATCCTTACGTCCGACTATGAATGATACTTTAGACGGCAGATGGAAATATATTTTACCCTACTGTAGTCTGGCGGAGACTTGTGGTCCGAGGAGCACATTTTCTAGTTTTACTTTTTTTAATTAGAGTGAAAATCTGCAGACAGGGATCTGGAGACTCTTTATGGTGTTGAGACAATAATGCTGAATATATTTTTTCAGGATTTGGCTGATCAAGGCCCTTTGCACTAACCTGGTAAACCCCCCTCCCTCCGGAAATCTCATTTGCATTTGATTCTGAAAACAAATGGAAATGAGTTTTCCAGAGGGAGGGGTTTACCAGACTACCTTTGCACTACACACAGAGTGTGGGAGTGTTTACTAATGAATGACATTTCAGTAGTTTTAAATGTTGAGTTTCTTCAACTACCATAAACATGAGATGCACTAAACAGATATCAGTATATCAATCATGGTGTCTCTAGTTCTTTATCTGCCAGATCAGTGGATCTCAATGTAGGGTTTTGGTTTGGGTTTGGGGTCCTTGGCACGGTTCCAGGGGGTCCCCAGCCAAATGATTGATAGTTAATCTTCATCATTACAATATATTCAAGTAAATGTAACAAGAAAACTATTTTTTATTTGATCATCATTTCACTGTGATCTCATACCTACA
The DNA here is from genome assembly GCF_963280865.1 of Gymnoscopelus braueri. Lineage (NCBI taxonomy): Eukaryota > Metazoa > Chordata > Actinopteri > Myctophiformes > Myctophidae > Gymnoscopelus > Gymnoscopelus braueri. The sequence goes on along the minus strand of NC_137616.1, from coordinate 47,102,746 downwards.
AGTGAATGTATTATGGACCGACAATATTGGACTGAATCATTCCTAATAACAGAAATGTCCTTATATTTGGGATAAACAGCTTGTCAAAAGGAGTTATGTGTCTAATGTGGGGTCCTTGAAATTAGAGAGTTTGAGAATCACAGATGTAGATCAACGACAACCAAGTCTAGATACTAGAATGTGTAAATTGGGGGATACGTGGAGACAATGACACAACTAAAGTGTTTGTAGAGTATCTGTGCTGTGCCAAGTGGGCCGGCCAGGCACATTTAAAATGCAAATAAGACAACAATAAGGTGTGTGTGTGTGTGTGTGTGTGTGTGTGTGTGTGTGTGTGTGTGTGTGTGTGTGTGTGTGTGTCAAGCTCCGCCCCCATAGCAGCCTCATTTGAGACAATAAAAGCTTCACCTTCAGTTCAGATCAAACACACAACTCACAGTGAGGGAGAACAGACTGTCTTTCCACAGCTACAGGAGGCTCTATCTTCACTTACACACCTCTTCCACCAGGGGGCGAAAGGCACTAAGAAGGCAACAGTGCCTGGATCCTTCAATGCGCATGTGTGAAACACGTTGACCCGGAAGTTACTGCGTGTTGTGATCATAGAGTTAAAAATAAGGTTGTGATCTTGGTGAAAAACGTCTCATATAGGAGGTAAAAACAATGGAGTCTGTACGGCTGAAGATAAATGAACACATGACGTCGGTGGGAGAGGAGATAATGTGCGTTTTGGACAAACAGCAGCGTGGTGCTGATGTTTGTTGTGTGAAGCTTGTCAGAGTGTTTGTGTTGGAGCGCCTCAGTGCGGCTGCAGAGTTCATGTGCAACCTCTTCCAGAGAGAGATAGAGACACTACACAACACCGAACTACACACTGCAGGTATGTCTGTTACACACACAACATCAAAATACACACTGCAGGTATGACACAGCGTTTGCATGGTGAGGTGTTGTTAGGTTGTAGATCTGTTTTTTTGGGATAATTGCTTGTAGATCAATAGACCGGCCAGTAGGCTCTGTTTTGATGACTGAGATTAACTCCTCGTCCCACTGCTGTGACACACACACACACACACACACACACACACACACACACACACACACACAGTTGATGTAAATATTATAGAAATTCTTTATTGGAAATAACCCCTTGAGATGTATCATCTCGTTTTCGAGGGGATCCACAGATTACAGAGATACATTTCTCATACATTTAGACACAACATTTAACAGGCATTTCAAACAACAGCAACAAAACAAACAAGGCAAAACACAAGAACAACCTCCTGGACTCCAACCAGTCTGGGTTCAAAGTGGGTCACTCGACAGAGACTGCCCTCCTGGCAGTGACGGAGTCGCTCCATGCCGCTAGATTGAACTCTCTCTCCTCCGTCCTGATACTCCTGGACCTGTCTGCAGCGTTCGACACGGTGAACCATCAGATCCTCCTCTCCACCCTCGAGGGGATGGGTGTCTCAGGCTCTGCACTCTCCCTGTTTGCATCCTACCTGACGGGTCGCTCCTACCAGGTGATGCTGAGAGGGTCTGTGTCAGAACCACACAGGCTCACTACTGGGGTTCCCCACGGCTCGGTTCTGGGTCCTCTTCTTTTCTCTCTCTACACTACATCTCTTGGTGCTATCATCCATTCCCATGGCTTTTCCTACCACTACACCCCTGCCCGACCACTTCGGTCTGCCACCTCGGGGCGACTGATTGCCTCGTCACTCAAGGGTCCTTCTGGTCGATCGACACGGTCACAACTTTTTTCTGTTCTGGCCCCACAGTGGTGGAATGAACTTCCCACTGATGTCAGGACAGCAGAGTCACTGCCCATCTTTCGCCGCAGGCTGAAAACCCACCTCTTCAGGAAACACTACCCTTCCTCTTTGCCTGGCCTACTTGTTGTTAACTAGTTGTACAAACTCTTGTTTTATTTTTGTATTGTTTTATTGGATCTTGTTTAGTCAATACACTTATTTGTTTTAGCTTGTGCTCATTTGATTTAGCTATTTTGTCTCATCTGTTTAAGAAAGTAGGTAGCTGATATATTGCACTTTTACCTTAGCGCTAGGTATACTCTTGGTTGCTTGTTTATGCAGGAAATGCACTTAAGACTTCTGGTGATTAGTAGTTTCGTTCCCTACCTACCATCACTTAGCCAACTCCCTATCGGGCTCGGACCGAACTCCTCAGGACCCCTGCTCACAATGGCTTTGCAACCAACACCTGTCACTCCATTATTTATTTCTTCCCTCATCTGCCCCAGACAGCCACTGTCACTCCCTAACCATTCCCGAGGCATTGAGCTCTCCCACCTCCGCCCGATAAGACGTGCAAAAATGTAATCCAGCATGGAAGTTAACCTTCGTATGGCCATTTTTAATACTAGATCTATTAATCATAAAGAGATTTTATTGAAAGATTTTATTACTGATCATGATCTGGACTTTTTATTCCTCACTGAAACCTGGGTGCAAGCTGGTGACTCCACATCCTTTTCTCATCTCCTCCCCCCCGACCGGTCATTTTTCAGCTCCCCCCGGACCACTAGCACTGGGGGGGGGCTTGCCTCCGTTTTTAAATCTCACTATCAATGTAAGCTGTTGCCCGCAATTATTTATCCGAGTTTTCAGCTGCAGACTTTTGAGCTGTCACTGTCCTCCCCTGTGCTCTGCGTGCTGGTTTATCGCCCCCCCAAAAGTAACAAGGATTTCAACCATGACTTTGCTGATTTCTTGTCCGAGGTCATGGTCAAGTACGACCACGTCCTAATCAGCGGAGATCTTAACGTCCATGTTTGCTGCCAGTCCAAACCCCTTGCCAAGGACTTTTTAAATCTTATTGACTCTTTTAACCTCACCCAGTCCATCACAAGTCCAACACATGAAAAGGGTCACATTCTGGACCTTGTTCTTTCATATGGGTTGTCTATAAATGTCACCGATATTTGTCCTCCTCCCTGGCCCTCTGACCATTTCCCGATTTTATTCACCTCTACAATCCCCTGCTCACTGATAAATCCTGGTAATTCTGTGCGCCTCATACGCTCCATTAACCCATTAACTGCCTCACTTTTTTCTCGTATGCTCTGTGATCCCCACACTGCTGCCACTGGTGAAAACCATTCCCTCAATGTTGAGGCTCTCTCCTCAAACCTTGACCAAATTTGCACCCATATCCTGGATACTATTGCCCCTTTTAGACCACAGCGCACCAAGGCACTCACAGAGCCCTGGCTCAATGACTCCACTAGAGCACTTAGACGCCTATGCAGGCGGGCAGAGCGATCTTGGAAAAGAGATAAACTCCAAATACACTATGAGATCCTACGCGACAGTCAAATCAATTATCAGCGTGCTGTCAGAACTGCCAAATCCTCTTTTATGTCCAATCTTGTTTTTAAAAACAGCCATAAACCCCAGGTGCTTTTTAATATTTTTTATTCGCTCATAAATCCCCGGGATGTTTCTCCCTTAGTTCCATTCCTCTCACTTTGCCAAAAATGTCAAACGTTTTTTATTGAAAAAATCACTGTTCTTAGGTCTGCTCATATATTTGTTGCCCCAGATCCTGTATCTTCACCATTCCCTGCTGCTGTTTTTGGCCAGTTTCAGCCAATATCCCTTTCCTCACTCACTGAAGTTGCCACCCGTCTCCGATCTACAAACTGTCCTACGGATTGCATCCCCTCCCGCCTTCTCAAGGAGGTTTTCTGCTCCATAGGCCCACGTGTACTAACACTCATCAACACAAGCCTTACCTCAGGATGCATCGCGGCTGCTTCAAACACGCGGTGGTGCACCCCTTAATTAAAAAGAAAAACCTTGATCCAACTAATCTTGCCAATTGTAGACCTATTTCCCTCTTACCGTTCCTGTCCAAGGTTTTAGAGAAAGTTGTTTATGCTCAACTCCAATCATTTTTAACCATTAACGGCCTCCACGATAAATTCCAATCAGGTTTTAAACCGGGCCATAGCACTGAAACCGCCCTTTTAAGAGTTTTTAATGATCTGATTTTAACAGTTGACTCCGGTAGCCCTGCTATTCTGGTCATGCTTGACCTCTCTGCGGCTTTTGACACCGTCGACCACAGGCTCCTTCTCTCACGCCTCGAGCATCATGTAGGCATTACGGGCACTGCCCTAGCCTGGTTCACCTCATACCTGTCAGAAAGAAGCTTTTCTGTCCAGTTAGGTGACTTTAGATGGAGTCCCCCAGGGCTCCATTTTAGGTCCTATCCTAATTTTATTACATATGCTACCTCTAGGCCCCATTCTCTCTAAACACAACATCTCATACCACTGTTATGCTGATGACGTACAAATTTACATGCCACTCTCAGTTAAAAATTGCAACCAACCACTCCAACCATTGCTCGACTGTTTACAAGACATAAAAATCTGGATGTCCACAACTTTCCTTCACTTAAACGATAGCAAAACAGTAGTTATCATCTTTGGCAATACCACTTCCTCCGCCTCCTTTTCCCTTGGTACCCTCTCCCCCAACATCCGCCCCTCTGTAAAAAACCTTGGCATCATTTTTGATAGTTCTTTTAAATTTGATAAACAAATTGGTTCCGTCATCAAATCCAGCTTTTTCCAACTTCGTTTAATTGCCAAGGTGAAAGCATTTCTCCCAGCCAAACACCTTGAGATGCTCATCCACGCCTTTATTTCATCCAGGCTGGACTATTGCAATGCACTTTATTCTGGTATTGATCAATCACTGCTCAGACGCCTGCAGCTAGTTCAAAATGCTGCTGCGCGCCTTCTCACAGGCACCAAAAAACGTGACCATATCTCCCCAGTCCTGGCCTCACTCCACTGGCTCCCTGTCAAATTTAGAATTGATTTTAAAATTGTAATAACTGCTTTTAAATCCCTCAATGGGATGGCCCCATCTTATTTAACGGAGCTTGTTGAACACCACAACCCACCTAGAGCCCTAAGGTCAACTCACCTCTATTTAATGACTCCCACAGTAACTGCCAAACTGAGAACCAGGGGTGACCGCGCTTTCGCCGTGGCTGCCCCCAGGCTCTAGAACGATCTACCCCTCTTCATTAGATCCGCCCAATCCATTGTGGTTTTTAAGTCCCTACTCAAGACTTTGGCTTTTAACCAAAATGAAGCCTTAAACTTTGATTTGTGTTTGTAATTGCTCATGACATAATTGTACTTTGACTATATTTTTGTACTTGTTGTTCTTGTTTTGTTGACCTGTACAGCACTTTGGTCGGCGACAGTCGTTTTTAAATGTGCTATTTAAATAAAGTTTGATTTGATTTGAAGGTGAGAGGACAGTGCAGTTTTAAACAGTTTAAAATATGTTATTGACCAAATGTGAACAGGTAGATTATTCCAGTCAGAGGGAGCTTTAAACTTACCAAATATGTCTGGGCTGGGCTCTGCTGTCGGGCAGAAACCTTGTATCTCCATATTTTAACCCTGTTTTTGGGGGGTAAATGAATGCCCTAATTCATCATACTACAGTGTCACACAAAAGTAGCAAAAATTGCCGATCTACAAGCTTTTGATCTGCTATTTCTGAATTTGAATCCTGAAAAGTTACAGTTTGGACATGATAGATTTCCACCTCACAGCAACAATATTATTATACCTACTTATAAAGTTTAATATCATAAATATGTATAGTCTCTATATTTAGTCTCTAGTATAGTAGTCTATTCATGTGACATCATAGTCCTAATTATGAAAGTCCTTATTCATGTCACATCAAAGTTCTTATTATGAAAGTCCTTATTTATATCACATCAAAGTCCTTATTATTAAAGTGCATATTATATTCCTTCATTCCAGACCAGTGTGTGGAGTCCAGTCTGCAGGTGAAGATCAGTTCTCCAGCCAGGACTGTTTCTATTAAACAGGAACCTGAAGACCACCTTAAACAGGAACCTGAAGACCACCTTAAACAGGAACCTGAAGATCACCTGGATCTCAGTAAGTTTTAAGCACTCTCTCTTGATTTATTTTATTGGTGAAAGTGGGCCGGTACTTAGGGTGTAAAGATTAACCAATATGAACCGGGTCGTCCATTTAAGCATTAACAATGTGACTACATCGATGCATGGACCCCTGCATCTATCTAAACATATCGTTAATAGGACGATGGTTCTGTTGTAAAAATTTGAATGGGTTCACTGAAGCTGTGCAGTTAATTCTACTTCAGTATTAACTAACCAGCTGCAGAAGACTCACTGATCTAACATTTACAAGTAATCACTTTCAAAATAATAGGGACTGCCTCTCCTTCACCTCTCATTCAGCTTTTCTCGCATCTTCTATGAGAGCTGCTGTAAACAAACAACAGCCACACCATTTACAGCACAGAGCGCAGTCATTGCACCATCAAATAAAAAATGTTGAAGATGTGGGCAAAGAGTAATCTTGTTGATAGTGAAAAGTGAAGATTATGATGAAAACAGAGAGACAGAGCCTGTAGCCAGCACCTCAACTGAACACAATACCAGTTCAACTAGCTGACAACTAGCTAAATTAGTCGATCTACAAGCTCACAAGACCCATTTTGAGATTGGCTATGCAGGATTGAGGCCATTATTTTAGCACTTAGCATACCTAGTGAATGCACCTTTCAGCTGAACAGAACATGGTAAACATCTATAGTTTGATTTGATTACATGGTATAATGTAAGGTTACTGAATGATAACCAAAAGTCATTTTTACTGGTGATTTCCACAGAGCACAACAGGGAGAGGTCTACAGTATCTAGAGAGATTGCCTCCCAAACATACTCAACATTTCCAGAGGAACAGCGAGAGACGGACCAGGGACGTGGACTGTTTGATGCAACTATGCAACCTGTAGTAAAGTTGTACAGGATAGGTATGTACCATTTTATATACTTTACAACCTGTAGTAAAGTTGTACGGGTTAGGTATATACTGTTTTATTTATGGGTAGTTTAAACCTTTAGTAAAGTTGTACAGGATAGGTATATGCTGTTATATTTACTTTACAACCTGTAGTAGTAGTACAGGATAGTTATTAAGGTTGGACGATATGCCAAAAGTATTCCTATTGGCCAATAGTCCAGGCAAATTAGCGTTTCACATCAAAGTAATTGTAACATAATTTGTTTTTCTTCGCATACCACGTCTATTAGGTCACCAGAACAACATACTAAGAAATCCTAGTTGTGGAAATATGTTTAATTGGTATCAATCCAAAATGGCTGCCAATTATTGTCTGCAGTGGAGGTACAAGATTCAAACCTTTTTATAGAGTCTCATTGTATCTTTTTCCTAGACTTCCTGCACATACCTGTGTGTAAAGAGGAGGTTTCACCTGAAGAGGAGCTGAGCCCCAATCTGGTCCAGGAAGAACCAGAACCTCCACAGATTAAAGAAGAACAGGAGGAGCTACTTGAAAGATCAGAAGAGGCTGGTGGGTCAACATTGACATTACTAGCAGTGAAAAGTGAAGATGATGATGAAAACAGAGAGACAGAGCCTGTAGCCAGCACCTCAGCTGAACACATGAAAACACAAGCTGATGTAGAGGATTGTGGAACATCACAACCAACTAGTGATGGCCAGCTCCTTTCTTCACACTGTTCTGAATCTGACACTGAAGACAGTGATGAGTGGGAGGAGACTAGGGGAGATCAGTCAGCCTTAAACACACTGAAATCACACATGACACAAAATGTGGGAGGACAGTGCAAGCTGTCCCAGGGCCTGAAATCATCTAAACAAACTCACTCCACGAGGAGTCACACAGGGAAGAAAAGTTTTAGTTGTACTGAATGTGGCAAAATGTTTAATACAAAGGGAAATCTGAAGAGTCACACAGGGGAAAAGCCCCTTTCTTGTACAGTTTGTGGTAAAGGTCACAAGGCTGATCTAAAAACACACATGACCACTCATACAGGCAAAAATACTTCTTCTTGTACTGTTTGTGGTATAGGCTGTGGTCACAAGGGTGATCTGAAAAAACACATGAGGACTCACACAGGCGAAAGGCCCTTTTCTTGTACAGTATGTGGTAAAGGCTTTGCTCTGGCAAGTACTCTAAAAAGACACATGAGGATGCATACAGGCGAAAGGCCATTTTCTTGTACAGTATGTGGTAAAGACTTTGCTCGCAAGGGAAATCTAAAAAGTCACATGATGACTCATACAGGCGAAAAGCCATTTTCTTGTACAGTATGTGGTAAAGGCTGTGCTCACAAGGGTGATCTAAAAAAACACATGAGGACTCATACAGGCGAAAGGCAATTTTCTTGTACAGTATGTGGTAAAGACTTTGCTCGCAAGGGTAATCTAAAAACACACATGATGACTCACACAGGCGAAAGGCCCCTTTCTTGTACAGTATGTGGTAAAGGCTTTGCTCTGGCAAGTACTCTAAAAACACACATGAGGATGCATACAGGCGAAAGGCCATTTTCTTGTACAGTTTGTGGTAAAGGCTTTGCTCAGAAACATCATCTAAAAACACACATGAGGACTCATACAGGCTAAAGGCCTTTTCTTTTGCAGTTTACGGTAAAGTCTTTACTGAAATGGGTAATCTAAAAGGACTCATACAGGGGGGATGTCTTTAGTTTAAGACATAATGATCATTCAGTCTAATCCAGGATGACAATGACAGGAATACTAAAGCAGAGGAATAACATAATCTGACTATCAACATGATTGAATAAAAATAAACATTAATAGTTTCTTGCGACTGATTTGTGTTGTATCTGGTGTATGGATCTTATATTCTATGCAACATGATGGAATTGCATTTTTTTCATTTACTTTATTTGTTATAGCATTATTCCCTTCAGCTCATTTACTTACTCAGTTACTGGTAGTAAAATATGAGCATCACTGTGTCTCTCCACATTTGTCAGGATTTAACAAGTCATTCATTCATATTCATCTAATAATGATTATGTTCATTGATATGCAGTAAATGATGGTGCAGTAAAGTGCTGACGAGCTGCTGGGTTTGAGTAGCTGTTGTTTAGATAGTTACAATATCATAGTCCTTAATATGGTAGATACCAGGGAGACAGTGTATATTGTCACTTAGTTTGATTACATGTTTATATTCTACAGAGCTGTGTGTCTTTATAGAGGTATTTTATAGACTCAGATCCCCTTTTATCCCTTGGGGGGGGGATATGTTTTTGTTTTGTTTTGTTTAATAGAGGTAAAGGTTTCACCACTACAGTTCCTCTATGTGTGCTATATCATTCAAATATTCAACTTTTGTTTATGCCCAGAATGACATGGATATTATCCACAGGTTCTGTAGAAATGTGTAGCAATTGTAGAAATAATTGGCTATTTTCTATGAATGTAGGAGTCTAGGGTCCATGTGGTTACGTATTTTTTGCTTAAATCATTAAGGTATTAAAGCACCTGCTCTGACCCTAAATAAAATAGCATTGAACTGGAAATACACGTCTCTGCTCCTCTTTTAAACCTGATGTTGGGTATTCTGAACTGTGAATGTTGTGGTATTATCTGAGTGAAAATCCCAGGGTGCCGTAGTCTGGTATTCTGTTCTGGGCCTAAGTGCCCTGGTTAATTTGTACAATCCAGTCGATTAAATGCCGGCCACAGGTATGAATGACCTCCTGTGGCTCCCAGTGGTACATTTTGGCGTAATGAGTCTCTCACTGAATGTGCTCCTTCTGCACATATAGTGCATTTTTGAGCGGTGTAGCCACTCCTATAAGTGGGTTTGGGACCGTCGTGAAAATGTGTCTTTCGCTGTACTGTGATTGGCTGACTCTATTCACACCCTTTGCTCAGTACTGTGATTGGCTAGCGAGACGCATGATGAATTTAATAACCTATAAATAGCACCATGCACTTCAAACAAAATACTTTTTTTTAAGTGAGCTTCCATCACTGTGATGACCACTGTTGTTGCTAAATAACACCGCTCACTTCACACTGGGTGTGATTTTTAATAAGCTAGACAGTGTGTTGATGTGGGAGTATAAACAGTTAGCCTCGCGTGGCCAGACAATATCACACGACACACTGCGTGGATATTAGTCTGGTCCCTATCAACGATAGATTTTTTTCCAAGGGGCGGTTACAAAAAGATCCAAACGGACTCTATTGGTTAGACCTAAACCAATCAGAGCAGTGCTTCCTTGTTCACGAACCAATCAGAGCAGTGCTTCCTTGTACGTCATTGCTCCAAATAAGGTGATAAGCCCACCCACATTTGGATACTGGGCCCTGGTTGGTTCCGCACAACTGCGGAGGGAGAGAAATGGAATCTCTATGGAGGGGGGCCAGACCTAATCTGCAGAGGGCTAAAGTGCGATGCAATTTTGCCAAGGCAGATTTGTCTGGAACCAGGCTAATAAACAGTAACACCTCCCTTTTATCTTGGAGTGGAGAAACACCTCCTTCCAGCTCTTCTTCAGTTAACTGCAGTCAGGGTCGATTTCAATGTGAAAGGCTCATAACAAAATACACCTTGATGATGATGATGATGGGCCATCATCATAGATATTTAATAGACACAAGTTTCAATGTCTTCATCAACATGCTGACTGTTTTGCCCTTGCCAAAGAAAGCAAACCTTAAGATGTTATAATGGTTATTTGATTTGATTGATTTCCAATGTGATCAAATTATTTTGTGCAATATAATGGTCAGTTTAGATGATAAACAAGGTTAGTCTACTCTGGTGTGTGAATAAAATAAAGTGATGATCTGTGTTGTTAACATTCTTAAAGATTATTCTCAAATCTAAACACATTTTCAGAAAATAATTTGGTAACTAGCTGATCTACAAACTCACAATGTACCACACTATTTTCAAATAGCCTAAGTATAAAACAGGTTAAAGTAGTCACTGCCCCTCCCCCTTTCCACCCTAACCAAATCTTTGACTGAAATTAGCTGATGTAAAAGCTCACAAAGTGTTGAATTGCATTACATTGTGAGCTTGTAGGTTGCCTATTTTCTGTGGCTGTTTGCCTATTATGACATGCCCAGAATAGGGTTGTCAAGGTTCATGTGGTTAGCACAGTTTGCTGGGGTCTCCATGAAATACCCTAAGCTAAAGGATTCCTAGTTTGTTGTCGAGAGTATGTTTTCGCTTCGTCCCGCTGTAATCCTATAAATAGGTGTGTCACTTCAAAAAGCCATTTATATTTTTTGAAGTGAGGTAAGACAGGATCAATCAGTCTTGATTGGAACAGTACCTTCCAGTACAAATCACCCGTCCGTCCGTCCGTCCGTGCGTGTGTGTGTCCCTCTGAGAACACATAACATTGGTCAGTTTCACGTGACATCACAATATGTAATATAAATAGCTTAGACAGATGGAAATATCTTTTACCCTACTGTAGTCTGGCGGAGACTTGTGCTCCGAGGAGCACATTTTCTAGTTTTACTTTTTTTAATTAGAGTGAAAATCTGCAGACAGGGATCTGGAGACTCTTTATGGTGTTGAGACGATAATGCTATATATTTATTCAGGATTTGGCTGATCAAGGCCCTTTGCACTAACCTGGTAAACCCCCCTCCCTCCGGAAATCTCATTTGCATTTGATTCTGAAAACAAATGGAAATGAGTTTTCCAGAGGGAGGGGTTTACCAGACTACCTTTGCACTACACACAGAGTGTGGGAGTGTTTACTAATGAATGACATTTCAGTAGTTTTAAATGTTGAGTTTCTTCAACTACCAAAAACATGAGATGCACTAAACAGATATCAGTATATCAATCATGGTGTCTCTAGTTCTTTATCTGCCAGATCAGTGGATCTCAATGTAGGGTTTTGGTTTGGGTTTGGGGTCCTTGGCACGGTTCCAGGGGGTCCCCAGCCAAATGATTGATAGTTAATCTTCATCATTACAATATATTCAAGTAAATGTAACAAGAAAACTATTTTTTATTTGATCATAATTTCACTGTGATCTCATACCTACAAGTGAAGGTATTATGGACCGACAATATTGGACTGAATCATTCCTAATAACAGAAATGTCCTTATATTTGGGTTCTAGAGATAAACAGCTTGTCAAAAGGAGTTATGTGTCTAATGTGGGGTCCTTGAAATTAGAGAGTTTGAGAATCACAGATGTAGATCAACGACAACCAAGTCTAGATACTAGAATGTGTAAATTGGGGGATACGTGGAGACAATGACACAACTAAAGTGTTTGTAGAGTATCTGTGCTGTGCCAAGTGGGCCGGCCAGGCACATTTAAAATGCAAAGACAACAATAAGGTGTGTGTGTGTGTGTGTGTGTGTGTGTGTGTGTGTGTGTGTGTGTGTGTGTGTGTGTGTGTGTGTGTGTGTGTGTGTGTGTCAAGCTCCGCCCCCATAGCAGCCTCATTTGAGACAATAAAAGCTTCACCTTCAGTTCAGATAAAACACACAAGTGAGGGAGAACAGACTGTCTTTCCACAGCTACAGGAGGCTCTATCTTCACTTACACACCTCTTCCACCAGGGGGCGAAAGGCACTAAGAAGGCAACAGTGCCTGGATCCTTCAATGCGCATGTGTGAAACACGTTGACCCGGAAGTTACTGCGTGTTGTGATCATAGAGTTAAAAATAAGGTTGTGATCTTGGTGAAAAACGTCTCATAAATGAGGTGAAACCCGTCTCATAAAGGAGGTGAAAACCGTTCCATAAAGGAGGCTAAAAACGTCTCATAATGGAGGTAAAAACAATGGAGTCTTTACGGCTGAAGATAAATGAACACATGACGTCGGTGGGAGAGGAGATATTGTGTGTTTTGGACAAACAGCAGCGTGGTGCTGATGTTTGTTTTGTGAAGCTTGTCAGAGTGTTTGTGTTGGAGCGCCTCAGTGCGGCTGCAGAGTTCATGTGCAACCTCTTCCAGAGAGAGATAGAGACACTACACAACACCGAACTACACACTGCAGGTATGTCTGTTACACACACAACATCAAAATACACACTGCAGGTATGACACAGCGTTTGCATGGTGAGGTGTTGTTAGGTTGTAGATCTGTTTTTTGGGGATCATTGCTTGTAGATCAATAGACCGGCCAGTAGGCTCTGTTTTGATGACTGAGATTAACTCCTCGTCCCACTGCTGTGACACACACACACACACACACACACACACACACACACACACACACACACACACACACACACACACACACACACACACACACACACACACACACACAGTTGATGTAAATATTATAGAAATTCTTTATTGGAAATAACCCCTTGAGATGTATCATCTCGTTTTCGAGGGGATCCACAGATTACAGAGATACATTTCTCATACATTTAGACACAACATTTAACAGGCATTTCAAACAACAGCAACAAAACAAACAAGGCAAAACACAAGAACAACCTCCTGGACTCCAACCAGTCTGGGTTCAAAGTGGGTCACTCGACAGAGATTGCCCTCCTGCCCTCCTGCCCTCCTTCTTACCTCCGGGCTATGGTCGATGCTTACACCCCTGCCCGACCACTTCGGTCTGCCACCTCGGGGCGACTGATTGCCTCGTCACTCAAGGGTCCTTCTGGTCGATCGACACGGTCACAACTTTTTTCTGTTCTGGCCCCACAGTGGTGGAATGAACTTCCCACTGATGTCAGTCACTGAAGTCACTGCCCATCTTTCGCCGCAGGCTGAAAACCCACCTCTTCAGGAAACACTACCCTTCCTCTTTGCCTGGCCTACTTGTTGTTAACTAGTTGTACAAACTCTTGTTTTATTTTTGTATTGTTTTATTGGATCTTGTTTAGTCAATACACTTATTTGTTTTAGCTTGTGCTCATTTGATTTTGCTATTTTGTCTCATCTGTTTAAGAAAGTAGGTAGCTGATATATTGCACTTTTACCTTAGCATTAGGTACACTCTTGGCTGCTTGTTTATGCAGGAAATGCACTTAAGACTTCTGGTGATTAGTAGTTTCGTTCCCTACCTATGTTGAATGCTTATTGTAAGTCGCTTTGGATAAAAGCGTCTGCTAAATGACTGTAATGTAATGTAATGTAATGTAATGTAATGTAATGTAATGTAACAACAACAACAACACTTACAACAGTAATACACAGATCACTTAAATGGATCATTGGTTAATAGGTTGTTTATGATGATTAGTCAAAGCATGAACAGGTATCCCCCAACTTTTCAATGTTCGCTGAGTGGGTAGAGAGGCCGCCTGGGAAACAGAAGGTTCCTGGAGAGGCAGACGCTGACGCCAGCTGCTCCTCTACAAATAGGCTCCTTTTATCATTTTAAACACTGTAACTTTTATTATTGTCAATCTACCCCCACCCGGATTCCTGTCACTAGCCTGCTGCGCCTAGCCGACTGCGAGCCTGACAGCTGTCAGCCGGCATTAGCCGCTAGTCTGCCAGTAGCTAGTCTGACAGCTACCTTCCAATGAGGGGAGACTACCGGCTCATCCCACCCAGAGTGCATTCAGTGAACCTTGGAGGTAGCCAAGCTGAAACAACGTGTGTCCCGGCTCCTCCAGATCCGCGAAGACGAGGTTCTGCTTGACTCCTTCTGTGTCGGCGGCGGTCCGACGCCAGTCCGGGGGTCGAAATTCGCTCCAGCCCTCAGAGGAGAAGTGTGTGCCCCCCACACCAACCTCACACCCCTGCTCGCCGTTGCCCCACGCATCTCAACCACCTGCCCCCATTACCACCAACGCTGTTTCTACCTGTCCATCCATAATCCCCCCCCCTCATACCCCCCACAGCGATAATCGTCGGGGATTCTATCATTAAGCACACCCGCTTCCCCAACACAATTACGCACTGCCTTCCCGGTGCCACTATCCCAGTCCTTTTAATTAAACTCCCCAGTCTCATAGCCTCACTCCCACGATCTGTCTCAAAAATCATCATCCATATTGGGACAAATGATACAGCCCTCCGCCGCTCGGAGGAGTTGAAACTAGACTTCCTTCAGCTGGTTGATATCTTGGTAGACAGTGGCCTCTCTTTTTTCCTCTCGGGTCCCATCCCAATCCCTGCCCATGGCGACGAGCGATTCAGTAGGATTGCTGGTCTGAACACCTGGCTCCAGCGTCTATGTCGCACCCACGCTTTTAATTACATCGACAATTTTAATTTGTTTTGGGGCCGCTCATCCTTTTATTGTAGAGATGGGCTTCACCCTAATGAATTAGGTAGCAAGGTGTTAGCGGCCAACATTGCCGTTAGCCTCCGCTACCGAGTTATTGATATGACCTCCATACTGTCACCATACAGCCCGGGCGCGTCTGCCACTAAATGACGTCCCTCCGGTCCCAGCTCCCAGCACTACATCTCCACCTCATCACTTAGCCAACTCCCTATCGGGCTCGGACCGAACTCCTCAGGACCCCTGCTCACAATGGCTTTGCAACCAACACCTGTCACTCCATTATTTATTTCTTCCCTCATCTGCCCCAGACAGCCACTGTCACTCCCTAACCATTCCCGAGGCATTGAGCTCTCCCACCTCCGCCCGATAAGACGTGCACAAATTAAATCCAGCATGGAAGTTAACCTTCGTATGGCCATTTTTAATACTAGATCTATTAATCATAAAGAGATTGTATTGAAAGATTTTATTACTGATCATGATCTGGACTTTTTATTCCTCACTGAAACCTGGGTGCAAGCTGGTGACTCCACATCCTTTTCTCATCTCCTCCCCCCCGACCGGTCATTTTTCAGCTCCCCCCGGACCACTAGCACTGGGGGGGGGGCTTGCCTCCGTTTTTAAATCTCCCTGGCCCTCTGACCATTTCCCGATTTTATTCACCTCTACAATCCCCTGCTCACTGATAAATCCTGGTAATTCTGTGCGCCTCATACGCTCCATTAACCCATTAACTGCCTCACTTTTTTCTCGTATGCTCTGTGATCCCCACACTGCTGCCACTGGTGAAAACCATTCCCTCAATGTTGAGGCTCTCTCCTCAAACCTTGACCAAATTTGCACCCATATCCTGGATACTATTGCCCCTTTTAGACCACAGCGCACCAAGGCACTCACAGAGCCCTGGCTCAATGACTCCACTAGAGCACTTAGACGCCTATGCAGGCGGGCAGAGCGATCTTGGAAAAGAGATAAACTCCAAATCCACTATGAGATCCTACGCGACAGTCAAATCAATTATCAGCGTGCTGTCAGAACTGCCAAATCCTCTTTTATGTCCAATCTTGTTTTAAAAAAACAGCCATAAACCCCAGGTGCTTTTTAATATTTTTTATTCGCTCATAAATCCCTGGGATGTTTCTCCCTTAGTTCCATCCCTCTCACTTTGCCAAAAATGTCAAACGTTTTTTATTGAAAAAATCACTGTTCTTAGGTCTGCTCATATATTTGTTGCCCCAGATCCTGTATCTTCACCATTCCCTGCTGCTGTTTTTGGCCAGTTTCAGCCAATATCCCTTTCCTCACTCACTGAAGTTGCCACCCGTCTCCGATCTACAAACTGTCCTACGGATTGCATCCCCTCCCGCCTTCTCAAGGAGGTTTTCTGCTCCATAGGCCCACGTGTACTAACACTCATCAACGCAAGCCTTACCTCAGGATGCATCGCGGCTGTTTCAAACACGCGGTGGTGCACCCCTTAATTAAAAAGAAAAACCTTGATCCAACTAATCTTGACAATTTTAGACCTATTTCCCTCTTACCGTTCCTGTCCAAGGTTTTAGAGAAAGTTGTTTATGCTCAACTCCAATCATTTTTAACCATTAACGGCCTCCACGTTAAATTCCAATCAGGTTTTAAACCGGGCCATAGCACTGAAACCGCCCTTTTAAGAGTTTTTAATGATCTGATTTTAACAGTTGACTCCGGTAGCCCTGCTATTCTGGTCATGCTTGACCTCTCTGCGGCTTTTGACACCGTCGACCACAGGCTCCTTCTCTCACGCCTCGAGCATCATGTAGGCATTACGGGCACTGCCCTAGCCTGGTTCACCTCATACCTGTCAGAATGAAGCTTTTCTGTCCAGTTAGGTGACTTTAGATCATCTGCAGCACCTCTCTCATCTGGAGTCCCCCAGGGCTCCATTTTAGGTCCTATCCTGTTTTTATTATATATGCTACCTCTATTCTCTCTAAACACAACATCTCATACCACTGTTATGCTGATGACGTACAAATTTACATGCCACTCTCAGTTAAAAATTGCAACCAACCACTCCAACCATTGCTCGACTGTTTACAAGACATAAAAATCTGGATGGCCACAAATTTCCTTCACTTAAACGATAGCAAAATCAGAATCAGTTTTTATTGTCACATCACAGGTTTACAAGGTAAAGAAGTGGGTGAAATTCGTTTTTGTACATCGTTCCCATCGCAACGTTAATTTCCATCGAAAGAAGAGGGGGGGGGGAGAAGAAGAGGGGTGGGGGGCAAGTGGGAAGGAGATCAAAACAAGAGAGCAACAGAAGGCCAGACAAGTTATCTACATATTTACAAAGTACCTGAGATAATAAAAAAAATCACACCCTGTGTGAAGTGGGCGGTGTCTTGCTAGCTAATCACAATACTGAATGGAGTCAACCAATCATGTACAAAAAATAAATACATTTATTGAAACACTCTTTATGATGGACGGAACCATAACTTGAAAAAAACAAATTTATAGTTTTTTTCAAGTTATGGTTTCTTATATAGGGCTATGCACATGTGTCATGTGACACTGGCCAATCACAGTCCTGAATAGACTGTGATTGGCCAATCACAGCGCAGGATAATTGTACAAATTTCCTGGGCCCAGATCACAGCTTTATTCTGGTATTGATCAATCACTGCTCAGACGCCTGCAGCTAGTTCAAAATGCTGCTGCGCGCCTTCTCACAGGCACCAAAAAACGTGACCATATCTCCCCAGTCCTGGCCTCACTCCACTGGCTCCCTGTCAAATTTAGAATTGATTTTAAAATTGTAATAACTGCTTTTAAATCACTCAATGGGATGGCCCCATCTTATTTAACGGAGCTTGTTGAACACCACAACCCACCTAGAGCCCTAAGGTCAACTCACCTCTCTTTAATGACTCCCACAGTAACTGCCAAACTGAGAACCAGGGGTGACCGCGCTTTCGCCGTGGCTGCCCCCAGGCTCTAGAACGATCTACCCCTCTTCATTAGATCCGCCCAATCCATTGTGGTTTTTAAGTCCCTACTCAAGACTTACTTTTTTGACCTGGCTTTTAACCAAAATGAAGCCTTAAACTTTGATTTGTGTTTGTAATTGCTCATGACATAATTGTACTTTGACTATATTTTTGTACTTGTTGTTCTTGTTTTGTTGACCTGTACAGCACTTTGGTCGGCGACAGTCGTTTTTAAATGTGCTATATAAATAAAGTTTGATTTGATTTGAAGGTGAGAGGACAGTGCAGTTTTAAACAGTTTAAAAGATGTTATTGACCAAATGTGAACAGGTAGATTATTCCAGTCAGAGGGAGCTTTAAACTTACCAAATATGTCTGGGCTGGGCTCTGCTGTCGGGCAGAAACCTTGTATCTCCATATCTTAACCCCGTTTTTGGGGGGTAAATGAATGCCCTAATTCATCATACTACAGTGTCACACAAAAAGTAGCAAAAATTGCCAATCTACAAGCTTTTGATCTGCTATTTCTGAATTTGAATCCTGAAAAGTTACAGTTTGGACATAATAGATTTCCCCTCACAGCAACAATATGATTATACCTACTTATAAAGTTTAATATCATAAATATGTATAGTCTCTATATTTAGTCTCTAGTCCTTATTCATGTGACATCATAGTCCTAATTATGAAAGTCCTTATTCATGTCACATCAAAGTTCTTATTATGAAAGTCCTTATTTATATCACATCAAAGTCCTTATTATTAAAGTGCATATTATATTCCTTCATTCCAGACCAGTGTGTGGAGTCCAGTCTGCAGGTGAAGATCAGTTCTCCAGCCAGGACTGTTTCTATTAAACAGGAACCTGAAGACCACCTTAAACAGGAACCTGAAGATCACCTGGATCTCAGTAAGTTTTAAGCACTCTCTCTTGATTTATTTTATTGGTGAAAGTTGGTACTTAGGGTGTAAAGATGAACCAATATGAACCGGGTCGTCCATTTAAGCATTAACAATGTGACTACATCGATGCATGGACCCCTGCATCTATCTAAACATACCGTTAATAGGACGATGGTTCTGTTGTAAAAATGTTAATGGGTTCACTGAAGCTGTGCAGTTAATTCTACTTCAGTATTAACTAACCAGCTGCAGAAGACTCACTGATCTAACATTTACAAGTAATCACTTTCAAAATAATAGGGACTGCCTCTCCTTCACCTCTCATTCAGCTTTTCTCGCATCTTCTATGAGAGCTGCTGTAAACAAACAACAGCCACACCATTTACAGCACAGAGCGCAGTCAGTGCACCATCAAATAAAAAATGTTGAAGATGTGGGCAAAGAGTAATCTTGTTGATAGTGAAAAGTGAAGATGATGATGAAAACAGAGAGACAGAGCCTGTAGCCAACACCTCAACTGAACACATGAATACAATACCAGTTCAACTAGCTGACAACTAGCTAAATTAGTCGATCTACAAGCTCACAAGACCCATTTTGAGATTGGCTATGCAGGATTGAGGCCACTATTTTAGCACTTAGCATACCTAGTGAATGCACCTTTCAGCTGAACAGAACATGGTAAACATCTATAGTTTGATTTGATTACATGGTATAATGTAAGGTTACTGAATGATAACCAAAAGTCATTTTTACTGGTGATTTCCACAGAGCACAACAGGGAGAGGTCTACAGTATCTAGAGAGATTGCCTCCCAAACATACTCAACATTTCCAGAGGAACAGCGAGAGACGGACCAGGGACGTGTACTGTTTGATGCAACTATGCAACCTGTAGTAAAGTTGTACAGGATAGGTATGTACCATTTTATATACTTTACAACCTGTAGTAAAGTTGTACGGGTTAGGTATATACTGTTTTATTTATGGGTAGTTTAAACCTTTAGTAAAGTTGTACAGGATAGGTATATACTGTTTTATTTGCTTTACAACCTGTAGTAGTACAGTTATTAAGGTTGGACGATATGCCAAAAGTATTCCTATTGGCCAATAGTCTAGGCAAATTAGCGTTTCACATCAAAGTAATTGTAACAGAATTTGTTTTTCTTCGCATACCACGTCTATTAGGTCACCAGAACAACATACTAAGAAATCCTAGTTGTGGAAATATGTTTAATTGGTATCAATCCAAAATGGCTGCCAATTATTGTCTGCAGTGGAGGTACAAGATTCAAACCTTTTTATAGAGTCTCATTGTATCTTTTTCCTAGACTTCCTGCACATACCTGTGTGTAAAAAGGAGGTTTCACCTGAAGAGGAGCTGAGCCCCAATCTGGTCCAGGAAGAACCAGAACCTCCACAGATTAAAGAAGAACAGGAGGAGCTACTTGAAAGATCAGAAGAGGCTGGTGGGTCAACATTGACATTACTAGCAGTGAAAAGTGAAGATGATGATGAAAACAGAGAGACAGAGCCTGTAGCCAGCACCTCAGCTGAACACATGAAAACACAAGCTGATGTAGAGGATTGTGGAACATCACAACCAACTAGTGATGGCCAGCTCCTTTCTTCACACTGTTCTGAATCTGACACTGAAGACAGTGATGAGTGGGAGGAGACTAGGGGAGATCAGTCAGCCTTAAACACACTGAAATCACACATGACACAAAATGTGGGAGGACAGTGCAAGCTGTCCCAGGGCCTGAAATCATCTAAACAAACTCACTCCATGAGGAGTCACATAGGGAAGAAAAGTTTTAGTTGTACAGAATGTGGCGAAATGTTTAATACAAAAGGAAATCTGAAGAGTCACACAGGGGAAAAGCCCCTTTCTTGTACAGTTTGTGGTAAAGGTCGCAAGGCTGATCTAAAAACACACATGACCACTCATACAGGCAAAAAGCCTTTTTCTTGTACTGTTTGTGGTATAGGCTGTGGTCACAAGGGTGATCTGAAAAAACACATGAGGACTCACACAGGTGAAAGGCCCTTTTCTTGTACAGTATGTGGTAAAGGCTTTGCTCGGGCAAGTACTCTAAAAACACACATGATGACTCATACAGGGGAAAGGCCCCTTTCTTGTTCTGAATGTGGTAAAAGCTGTGTTAGCACAGGTCATCTAAAAAGACACATGAGGACTCATACAGGCGAAAAGCCCTTTGCTTGTGCAGTTTGTGGTAAAGGTTATACTGAA
This sequence comes from Gymnoscopelus braueri, assembly GCF_963280865.1. NCBI lineage: Eukaryota > Metazoa > Chordata > Actinopteri > Myctophiformes > Myctophidae > Gymnoscopelus > Gymnoscopelus braueri. The sequence goes on along the minus strand of NC_137616.1, from coordinate 47,081,502 downwards.
ATGGGTATTCTAAAAAGACACATGAGGACTCATACAGGCGAAAAGCCCTTTGCTTGTGCAGTTTGTGGTAAAGGTTATACTGAAATGGGTATTCTAAAAAGACACATGAGGACTCATACAGGCGAAAAGCCCTTTTCGTGTACAGTTTGTGGTAAAGGCTGTGCTCACAAGTTTAATCTAAAAATACACATGAGGACTCATACAGGTGAAAAGCCCTTTACTTGTTCAGTTTGTGGTAAAGGCTTTGCTCAGAAAACGAATCTAAAAACACACATGAGGACTCATACAGGCTAAAGCCCTATTCTTTTGCAGTTCATGGTAAAGGCTTTACTGAAATGGGTAATCTTAAAAGACACATGAAGACTCATACAGGGGGAATGCCTTTAGTTTAAGACATAATGATCATTCAGTATAATCCAGGATGACAATGACAAGGATACTTAAGCAGAGGAATATCATAATCTGACAATATCAACATGATTGAATAAAATAAACATTAATAGTTTATTTTGATGTTTTTTTGTTTTATCTTGTGTATGGATCTTATTTTCTATTCAACATGATGGAATGTCGTCTTGTATCATAAAAATGTATTTATCTTCATAGCATTATTCCCTCCAGCTCATTTACTTACTCAGTTACTGGTAGTACAATATGAGCATCACTGTGTCTCTCCACATTTGTCAGGATTTAACAAGTCATTCATTCATATTATTCAGTATATAATGGTGCAGTAAAGTGATGACAATCTGCTGGGTTTGTGTAGCTGTTCACTGTGTGTTGACATGTGTGTTGTTTAGATTGTTACATATACTTATATATATACTTATATCATAGTATATAATATGGTAGATGCCAGGGAGACAGTGTACATCATCACTTAGTTTGATTACATGTTTATATTCTACAGCGTTTTGTGTCTTTATAGAGGTGTTTTTATAGACTCAGATCCAAAACAAAACAAAACATTGTTTTCACCTCTATGTGTGCTATATCTATGTGTGCTATATCATTCAAATATTCAATTTCTTGTTTATGCCCAGAATGACATGGGGATATCCACAGGTTCTGTAGAAATGTGTAGCAGTTGTAGAAATAATAGGTGTTAAAAATGTTTTAAAGGAAAAAAGTTGATGCGATGCGTTGTAATCTTGTAGATATTTTCAATGTTCACTATTAAATAGTGTTTAAAATGGTTTGTTCAAAATGGATTTGTTTGTACGTCTGAGACACCATGTGTATCTTTTGGGTCTCAGCTTAAAATGTTTGCGAACCAATGTCCTAGTGGTCTGTTCTATCACAGTAGAACTCATTCAGTCTAATCCAGGATGACAATGACAAGGATTCTAAAGCAGAGTAATAACATAATCTGACAATATCCACATGACTGAATAAAATAAACATTAATAGTTTCTTGTGATGGATTTGGATTTTTTTTATAGCATTATTCCCTCCAGCTCATTTACTTACTCATACTGGTAGTACAATATGAGCATCACTGTGTCTGTCCACATTTGTCAGGATTTAACAACTCATATTCATCTAATAATTATTATGTTCATTGATATGCAGTAAATAATGGTGCAGTAAAGTGCTGCCAAGCTGCTGGGTTTGTGTTGTTTAGATTATTACAATATCATAATACATAATATGGTAGATACCAGGGAGACAGTGTACATCATCACTTAGTTTGATTACATGTTTATGTTCTACAGAGTTGTGTGTCTTTATAGAGGTGTTTTTATAGACTCAGATCCCCTTTTATCCCTTGGGGGAAATTATTACGTTTTTGTGTTGTTTAAAGGTAGGGTAAGTGATTTGCAATTATTCAAATAATTGCAAAATGGGTCTATGTTATGATAGTGCTCGTTACTATAGAGTGTCCTGTCCATATAAGGAGTCTCCATGTCTCTCCAGCTCTTTATAAAACAGAAAATGCATTTTCGTTTCAGTTTCAGTTTCATTTCCAATTTTATCCAATGAGGATAGAGAAATCAATCAGGATATAGATTAAACAAGTGAAATTGGAAGTGATGGCACTAAGAAATGAGCAGGCAAAACTGGAACTGGAGCACTATAAAAATGAAGCTTAAAAATTGGTACTTTCTCCTGATTGGCTGAGATTTTGACACCTACCAGAAAATGTATTTTCTGTTTATTAAAGAGCTGGAGAGACACCTGTGTATCTTAAAAAATACGTTTATTGCTGAGCAAGGCAACACAGAAGGACTAACACCATTTAACACATGGGCAAAGTGTTGAAGCTGAAGACGGAATGCCTCAGTATTCTTCTCGCTAGACAGTCTGCACCACAAGCAGAACTTTGCCCACCCCCTGTTTAGTGTGTGTGTGTGTGTGTGTGTGTGTGTGTGTGTGTGTGTGTGTGTGTGTGTGTGTGTGTGTGTGTGTGTGTGTGTGTGTGTGTGTGTGTGTGTGTGTGTGTGTGTCGTGTGAAAACACTGTACATGCAGGTAGAACCTTGAAGCAGAGAACATAACTGTAAGTATGGAAAATACTGCACATACCCGTAACTCTGTCTGTATCCACCTGGTCATTGTATGTCATACATAGAAAGAGAAGGTCTCTTGCACTTAAACATTAATCATTTAATTTAAGATGCAAAGTTGCCTTTGTATGTGAATATGACTGTCAGTGTTTACAGTATACCAAACAGTAAATGTGTGTTGTCAGTGCAACATACTTTCATTTTATCAAAGCTTTTAGCTGTTGATATGGCTCTTGCAGTCAGACCAGGCACAAGTTTTTCCCAAGTGTCAGCCTGCACAGAGATCACCTTTTCAACGGCACATGTGGACTCCTCGAAAACATATATTATTTTGAGCAGAAATAGGTAGATTTTGTAAAATGACACTTTGTTGAATTCAGCAAGTATAGCTCATTTTGGGTGAATATTTATGAATGACGTAACATGTCAGTATCATCATAATTGATTGGGTCACTTATTTGCTTTTGGTATTTGGTAATCGAGTATGGCACCCCATCAGTAAATGTACTCACTGTATCACCAGGCAAGCTATTTTTCCGAGGTTAATCTTCATCATTCTAATATATTCAAATAAATACAACGAGAGAACTATTTTAAATCTGATCATAATTTCACTGTGATCTCCATACCTACAGTACATAGATAGTAAAGGTATTATGGACTGACTGACAATATTGGACTGAATCATTCCTAATAATAAAAATATCCTTAGATTTGGGTTCCAGAGATAAACATCTTGTCTTGAGAGTTTGAGAATCACATGTAGATCAACGACAACCAAGTCTAGATACTAGAATGTGTAAATTGAACCTGAAGTGTGTGTAGATTATCTGTGCTGTGGCAAGTGGGCCGGCCAGCCACATTTAAAATGCAAATAAGACAACAATAAGGAATTTAGTGTGTGTGTGTGTGTGTGTGTGTGTGTGTGTGTGTGTGTGTGTGTGTGTGTGTGTGTGTGTGTGTGTGTGTGTGTGTGTGTGTGTGTGTGTGTGTGTGTGTGTGTGTGTGTGTCAAGCTCTGCCCCCATAGCCTCATGTGAGACAATAAAAGCTTGACCTTCAGTTCAGATCAAACACACAACTCACAGACACAGTGAGGGAGAACAGACTGTTTTTCCACAGCTACAGGAGGCTCTATCTTCACTTACACACCTCTTCCACCAGGGGGCGAAAGGCACTAAGAAGGCAACAGTGCCTGGATCCTTCAAACGTTGACCCGGAAGTTACTGCGTGTTGTGATCATAGAGTTAAAAATAATGTTGTGATCTTGGTGAAAAACGTCTCATAAAGGAGGTGAAACCCGTCTCATATAGGAGGTGAAAATCGTTCCATAAAGGAGGTTAAAAACGTCTCATAATGGAGGTAAAAACAATGGAGTCTGTACGGCTGAAGATAAATGAACACATGACGTCGGTGGGAGAGGAGATATTGTGTGTTTTGGACAAACAGCAGCGTGGTGCTGATGTTTGTTGTGTGAAGCTTGTCAGAGTGTTTGTGTTGGAGCGCCTCAGTGCGGCTGCAGAGTTCATGTGCAACCTCTTCCAGAGAGAGATAGAGACACTACACAACACCGAACTACACACTGCAGGTATGTCTGTTACACACACAACATCAAAATACACACTGCAGGTATGACACAGCGTTTGCATGGTGAGGTGTTGTTAGGTTGTAGATCTGTTTTTTGGGGATCATTGCTTGTAGATCAATAGACCGGCCAGTAGGCTCCGTTTTGATGACACACACACACACACACACACACACACACACACACACACACACACACACACACACACACACACACAGTTGATGTAAATATTATAGAAATTCTTTATTGGAAATAACCCCTTGAGATGTATCATCTCGTTTTCGAGGGGATCCACAGATTACAGAGATACATTTCTCATACATTTAGACACAACATTTAACAGGCATTTCAAACAACAGCAACAAAACAAACAAGGCAAAACACAAGAACAACAACAACAACACTTACAACAGTAATACACAGATCACTTAAATGGATCATTGGTTAATAGGTCGTTTATGATGATTAGTCAAAGCATGAACAGGTATCCCCCAACTGTTCAATGTTCGCTGAGTGGGTAGAGAGGCCGCCTGGGAAACAGAAGGTCCCTGGAGAGGCAGACGCTGACGCCAGCTGCTCCTCTACAAACAGGCTCCTTTTATCATTTTAAACACCGTATCTTTTATCCACCTTTTTACTTTGGACTTTTATTCGTTCATGTTCACATCGCCATTGGATTTTATTGATTGGATACGCTGATATTAGTGTATTTATGGGTTTTCTACCCGGCCTGTCACTAGTCGGATTGCAAGCAGTAGCCGGCGGCGGGTTTTGACAGCTAACAGCTGGCCGCTAGCCGCTAGCGGCTACAGCTACGGCTCATTCCGACAGTAGTCACTCTCTGCCTGATCCTTCCTGCACTGACGATTGGATGCATCGATTAAAATACTTGCACACTCTGGAGTGCTGTGTCAATCTACCCCCACCCGGATTCCTGTCACTAGCCTGCTGCACCTAGCCGACTGCGAGCCTGACAGCTGTCAGCCGGCATTAGCCGCTACCAGTAGCTAGTCTGACAGCTACCTTCCAACGACGGGAGACTACCGGCTCATCCCACCCAGAGTGCATTCAGTGCGTGCCATCTCTCCGCACCGGGTCGCCTTTTTGGCGACCCTCGCGGGTAAGTGTCCTTCTGTGCCACCGTCATGCCTCCTGCTAGCCTGCATATTCTGTCTTTATTATCTTTTATTGGCCAAGCTGTTTCTTACCCTTAGCTACCATCATTTGTCATAATGCCACCACTCACCTCACCACCTGGATGCGACGGCTGTCTCCGGCTGTCCTTGGAGGTAGCCGAGCTGAAACAACGTGTGTCCCGGCTCCTCCAGATCCGCGAAGACGAGGTTCTGCTTGACTCCTTCTGTGTCGGCGACCCCCCCCCCCCTCCCCCCGAGGCCGGACCGCCGGACCCTGAGGTCGCCGCTGGACCCGCTGCTATCTCCACCACGGGCGAGCACAACGCTACTGCTCCATGTCCGCCCCCCATCGGTGGCGGGATCCGCTCTGTCGCTTGGCCTAAGTCGACGGAGCTAGATGACACCATCCCGGCCCTCCCTGGCTTCTGGACGCAAGCTGGGACCAGACCTAAAAGCCCACCCCTGGTCAGCTCCACCCCAGTCCCTTGGTCAACCCCTTGGTCAACCCAATCCCCCCCCCTCATACCCCCCACAGCGATAATCGTCGGGGATTCTATCATTAAGCACACCCGCTTCCCCAACGCAATTACGCACTGCCTTCCCGGTGCCACTATCCCAGTCCTTTTAATTAAACTCCCCAGACTCATAGCCTCACTCCCACGATCTGTCTCAAAAATCATCATCCATATTGGGACAAATGATACAGCCCTCCGCCGCTCGGAGGAGTTGAAACTAGACTTCCTTCAGCTGGTTGATATCTTGGTAGACAGTGGCCTCTCTTTTTTCCTCTCGGGTCCCATCCCAATCCCTGCCCGTGGCGACGAGCGATTCAGTAGGATTGCTGGTCTGAACACCTGGCTCCAGCGTCTATGTCGCACCCACGCTTTTAATTACATCGACAATTTTAATTTGTTTTGGGGCCGCTCATCCTTATATTGTAGAGATGGGCTTCACCCTAATGAATTAGGTAGCAAGGTGGTACTTAGCGGCCAACATTGCCGTTAGCCTCCGCTACCGAGTTATTGATATGACCTCCATACTGTCACCATACAGCCCGGGCGCGTCTGCCACTAAATGACGTCCCTCCGGTCCCAGCTCCCAGCACTACATCTCCACCTCATCACTTAGCCAACTCCCTATCGGGCTCGGACCGAACTCCTCAGGACCCCTGCTCACAATGGCTTTGCAACCAACACCTGTCACTCCATTATTTATTTCTTCCCTCATCTAACCCAGACAGCCACTGTCACTCCCTAAGCATTCCAGAGGCATTGAGCTCTCCCACCTCCACCCAATAAGACGTGCAAAAATTTAATCCAGCATGGAAGTTAACCTTCGTATGGCCATTTTTAATACTAGATCTATTAATCATAAAGAGATTTTATTGAAAGATTTTATTACTGATCATGATCTGGACTTTTTATTCCTCACTGAAACCTGGGTGCAAGCTGGTGACTCCACATCCTTTTCTCATCTCCTCCCCCCCGACCGGTCATTTTTCAGCTCCCCCCGGACCACTAGCACTGGGGGGGGGGGGCTTGCCTCCGTTTTTAAATCTCCCTGGCCCTCTGACCATTTCCCGATTTTATTCACCTCTACAATCCCCTGCTCACTGATAAATCCTGGTAATTATGTGCGCCTCATACGCATATATTAACCCATTAACTGCCTCACTTTTTTCTCGTATGCTCTGTGATCCCCACACTGCTGCCACTGGTGAAAACCATTCCCTCAATGTCGAGGCTCTCTCCTCAAACCTTGACCAAATTTGCACCCATATCCTGGATACTATTGCCCCTTTTAGACCACAGCGCACCAAGGCACTCACAGAGCCCTGGCTCAATGACTCCACTAGAGCACTTAGACGCCTATGCAGGCGGGCAGAGCGATCTTGGAAAAGAGATAAACTCCAAATCCACTATGAGATCCTACGCGACAGTCAAATCAATTATCAGCGTGCTGTCAGAACTGCCAAATCCTCTTTTATGTCCAATCTTGTTTTAAAAAACAGCCATAAACCCCAGGTGCTTTTTAATATTTTTTATTCGCTCATAAATCCCTGGGATGTTTCTCCCTTAGTTCCATCCCTCTCACTTTGCCAAAAATGTCAAACGTTTTTTATTGAAAAAATCACTGTTCTTAGGTCTGCTCATATATTTGTTGCCCCAGATCCTGTATCTTCACCATTCCCTGCTGCTGTTTTTGGCCAGTTTCAGCCAATATCCCTTTCCTCACTCACTGAAGTTGCCACCCGTCTCCGATCTACAAACTGTCCTACGGATTGCATCCCCTCCCGCCTTCTCAAGGAGGTTTTCTGCTCCATAGGCCCACGTGTACTAACACTCATCAACGCAAGCCTTACCTCAGGATGCATCGCGGCTGTTTCAAACACGCGGTGGTGCACCCCTTAATTAAAAAGAAAAACCTTGATCCAACTAATCTTGCCAATTTTAGACCTATTTCCCTCTTACCGTTCCTGTCCAAGGTTTTAGAGAAAGTTGTTTATGCTCAACTCCAATCATTTTTAACCATTAACGGCCTCCACGATAAATTCCAATCAGGTTTTAAACCGGGCCATAGCACTGAAACCGCCCTTTTAAGAGTTTTTAATGATCTGATTTTAACAGTTGACTCCGGTAGCCCTGCTATTCTGGTCATGCTTGACCTCTCTGCGGCTTTTGACACCGTCGACCACAGGCTCCTTCTCTCACGCCTCGAGCATCATGTAGGCATTACGGGCACTGCCCTAGCCTGGTTCACCTCATACCTGTCAGAAAGAAGCTTTTCTGTCCAGTTAGGTGACTTTAGATGGAGTCCCCCAGGGCTCCATTTTAGGTCCTATCCTAATTTTATTACATATGCTACCTCTAGGCCCCATTCTCTCTAAACACAACATCTCATACCACTGTTATGCTGATGACGTACAAATTTACATGCCACTCTCAGTTAAAAATTGCAACCAACCACTCCAACCATTGCTCGACTGTTTACAAGACATAAAAATCTGGATGGCCACAAATTTCCTTCACTTAAACGATAGCAAAACAGAAGTTATCATCTTTGGCAATACCACTTCCTCCACCTCCTTTTTCCTTGGTACCCTCTCCCCCAACATCCGCCCCTCTGTAAAAAACCTTGGCATCATTTTTGATAGTTCTTTTAAATTTGATAAACAAATTGGTTCCGTCATCAAATCCAGCTTTTTCCAACTTCGTTTAATTGCCAAGGTGAAAGCATTTCTCCCAGCCAAACACCTTGAGATGCTCATCCACGCCTTTATTTCATCCAGGCTGGACTATTGCAATGCACTTTATTCTGGTATTGATCAATCACTGCTCAGACGCCTGCAGCTAGTTCAAAATGGTGCTGCGCGCCTTCTCACAGGCACCAAAAAACGGGACCATATCTCCCCAGTCCTGGCCTCACTCCACTGGCTCCCTGTCAAATTTAGAATTGATTTTAAAATTGTAATAACTGCTTTTAAATCCCTCAATGGGATGGCCCCATCTTATTTAACGGAGCTTGTTGAACACCACAACCCACCTAGAGCCCTAAGGTCAACTCACCTCTCTTTAATGACTCCCACAGTAACTGCCAAACTGAGAACCAGGGGTGACCGCGCTTTCGCCGTGGCTGCCCCCAGGCTCTAGAACGATCTACCCCTCTTCATTAGATCCGCCCAATCCATTGTGGTTTTTAAGTCCCTACTCAAGACTTACTTTTTTGACCTGGCTTTTAACCAAAATGAAGCCTTAAACTTTGATTTGTGTTTGTAATTGCTCATGACATAATTGTACTTTGACTATATTTTTGTACTTGTTGTTCTTGTTTTGTTGACCTGTACAGCACTTTGGTCGGCGACAGTCATTTTTAAATGTGCTATATAAATAAAGTTTGATTTGATTTGAAGGTGAGAGGACAGTGCAGTTTTAAACAGTTTAAAAGATGTTATTGACCAAATGTGAACAGGTAGATTATTCCAGTCAGAGGGAGCTTTAAACTTACCAAATATGTCTGGGCTGGGCTCTGCTGTCGGGCAGAAACCTTGTATCTCCATATTTTAACCCCGTTTTTGGGGGGTAAATGAATGCCCTAATTCATCATACTACAGTGTCACACAAAAGTAGCAAAAATTGCCAATCTACAAGCTTTTGATCTGCTATTTCTGAATTTGAATCCTGAAAAGTTACAGTTTGGACATAATAGATTTCCACCTCACAGCAACAATATGATTATACCTACTTATAAAGTTTAATATCATAAATATGTATAGTCTCTATATTTAGTCTCTAGTCCTTATTCATGTGACATCATAGTCCTAATTATGAAAGTCCTTATTCATGTCACATCAAAGTCCTTATTATTAAAGTGCATATTATATTCCTTCATTCCAGACCAGTGTGTGGAGTCCAGTTTGCAGGTGAAGATCAGTTCTCCAGCCAGGACTGTTTCTATTAAACAGGAACCTGAAGACCACCTTAAACAGGAACCTGAATATCACCTGGATCTCAGTAAGTTTTAAGCACTCTCTCTTGATTTATTTTATTGGTGAAAGTGGGCCGGTACTTAGGGTGTAAAGATGAACCAATATGAACCGGGTCGTCCATTTAAGCATTAACAATGTGACTACATCGATGCATGGACCCCTGCATCTATCTAAACATACCGTTAATAGGACGATGGTTCTGTTGTAAAAATTTGAATGGGTTCACTGAAGCTGTGCAGTTAATTCTACTTCAGTATTAACTAACCAGCTGCAGAAGACTCACTGATCTAACATTTACAAGTAATCACTTTCAAAATAATAGGGACTGCCTCTCCTTCACCTCTCATTCAGCTTTTCTCGCATCTTCTATGAGAGCTGCTGTAAACAAACAACAGCCACACCATTAACAGCACAGAGCGCAGTCAGTGCACCATCAAATACAAAATGTTGAAGATGTGGGCAAAGAGTAATCTTGTTGATAGTGAAAAGTGAAGATGATGATGAAAACAGAGAGACAGAGCCTGTAGCCAGCACCTCAACTGAACACATGAATACAATACCAGTTCAACTAGCTGACAACTAGCTAAATTAGTCGATCTACAAGCTCATAAGACCCATTTTGAGATTGGCTATGCAGGATTGAGGCCACTATGCACCTTTCAGCTGAACAGAACATGGTAAACATCTATAGTTTGATTTGATTACATGGTATAATGTAAGGTTACTGAATGATAACCAAAAGTCATTTTTACTGGTGATTTCCACAGAGCACAACAGGGAGAGGTCTACAGTATCTAGAGAGATTGCCTCCCAAACATACTCAACATTTCCAGAGGAACAGCGAGAGACGGACCAGGGACGTGGACTGTTTGATGCAACTATGCAACCTGTAGTAAAGTTGTACAGGATAGGTATGTACCATTTTATATACTTTACAACCTGTAGTAAAGTTGTACGGGTTAGGTATATACTGTTTTATTTATGGGTAGTTTAAACCTTTAGTAAAGTTGTACAGGATAGGTATATACTGTTTTATTTACTTTACAACCTGTAGTAGTACAGGATAGTTATTAAGGTTGGAAGATATTCCAAAAGTATTCCTATTGGCCAATAGTCTAGGCAAATTAGCGTTTCACATCAAAGTAATTGTAACAGAATTTGTTTTTCTTCGCATACCACGTCTATTAGGTCACCAGAACAACATACTAAGAAATCCTAGTTGTGGAAATATGTTTAATTGGTATCAATCCAAAATTGCTGCCAATTATTGTCTGCAGTGGAGGTACAAGATTCAAACCTTTTTATAGAGTCTCATTGTATCTTTTTCCTAGACTTCCTGCACATACCTGTGTGTAAAGAGGAGGTTTCACCTGAAGAGGAGCTGAGCCCCAATCTGGTCCAGGAAGAACCAGAACCTCCACAGATAAAAGAAGAACAGGAGGAGCTACTTGAAAGATCAGAAGAGGCTGGTGGGTCAACATTGACATTACTAGCAGTGAAAAGTGAAGATGATGATGAAAACAGAGAGACAGAGCCTGTAGCCAGCACCTCAGCTGAACACATGAAAACACAAGCTGATGTAGAGGATTGTGGAACATCACAACCAACTAGTGATGGCCAGCTCCTTTCTTCACACTGTTCTGAATCTGACACTGAAGACAGTGATGAGTGGGAGGAGACTAGGGGAGATCAGTCAGCCTTAAACACACTGAAATCACACATGACACAAAATGTGGGAGGACAGTGCAAGCTGTCCCAGGGCCTGAAATCATCTAAACAAACTCACTCCATGAGGAGTCACATAGGGAAGAAATGTTTTAGTTGTACAGAATGTGGCGAAATGTTTAATACAAAAGGAAATCTGAAGAGTCACACAGGGGAAAAGCCCCTTTCTTGTACAGTTTGTGGTAAAGGTCGCAAGGCTGATCTAAAAACACACATGACCACTCATACAGGCAAAAAGCATTTTTCTTGTACTGTTTGTGGTATAGGCTGTGGTCACAAGGGTGATCTGAAAAAACACATGAGGACTCATACAGGCGAAAGACCCTTTTCTTGTACAGTATGTGGTAAAGGCTTTGCTCTGGCAAGTACTCTAAAAGCACACATGATGACTCATACAGGGGAAAGGCCCTTTTCTTGTTCTGAATTTGGTAAAAGCTGTGTTAGCACAGGTCATCTAAAAAGACACATGAGGACTCATACAGGCGAAAAGCCCTTTGCTTGTGCAGTTTGTGGTAAAGGTTATACTGAAATGGGTATTCTAAAAAGACACATGAGGACTCATACAGGCGAAAAGCCCTTTGCTTGTGCAGTTTGTGGTAAAGGTTATACTGAAATGGGTATTCTAAAAAGACACATGAGGACTCATACAGGCGAAAAGCCCTTTTCGTGTACAGTTTGTGGTAAAGGCTGTGCTCACAAGTTTAATCTAAAAATACACATGAGGACTCATACAGGTGAAAAGTCCTTTACTTGTTCAGTTTGTGGTAAAGGCTTTGCTCAGAAAACGAATCTAAAAACACACATGAGGACTCATACAGGCTAAAGCCCTATTCTTTTGCAGTTCATGGTAAAGGCTTTACTGAAATGGGTAATCTTAAAAGACACATGAAGACTCATACAGGGGGAATGCCTTTAGTTTAAGACATAATGATCATTCAGTATAATCCATGATGACAATGACAAGGATACTTAAGCAGAGGAATATCATAATCTGACAATATCAACATGATTGAATAAAATAAACATTAATAGTTTATTTTAATGTTTTTTTGTTTTATCTTGTGTATGGATCTTATTTTCTATTCAACATGATGGAATGTCGTCTTGTATCATAAAAATGTATTTATCTTCATAGCATTATTCCCTCCAGCTCATTTACTTACTCAGTTACTGGTAGTACAATATGAGCATCACTGTGTCTCTCCACATTTGTCAGGATTTAACAAGTCATTCATTAATATTATTCAGTATATAATGGTGCAGTAAAGTGATGACAATCTGCTGGGTTTGTGTAGCTGTTCACTGTGTGTTGACATGTGTGTTGTTTAGATTGTTACATATACTTATATCATAGTACATAATATGGTAGATGCCAGGGAGACAGTGTACATCATCACTTAGTTTGATTACATGTTTATATTCTACAGCGTTTTGTGTCTTTATAGAGGTGTTTTTATAGACTCAGATCCAAAACAAAACAAAAAATTGTTTTCACCGCAACAGTTCCTCTATGTGTGCTATATCATTCAAATATTCAATTTCTTGTTTATGCCCAGAATGACATGGGGATATCCACAGGTTCTGTAGAAATGTGTAGCAATTGTAGAAATAATAGGTGTTAAAAATGTTTTAAAGGAAAAAACTTGATGCGATGCGTTGTAATCTTGTAGATATTTTCAATGTTCACTATTAAATAGTGTTTAAAATAGTTTGTTCAAAATGGATTTGTTTGTACGTCTGAGACACCATGTGTATCTTTTGGGTCTCAGCTTAAAATGTTTGCGAACCAATGTCCTAGTGGTCTGTTCTATCACAGTAGAACTCATTCAGTCTAATCCAGGATGACAATGACAAGGATTCTAAAGCAGAGTAATAACATAATCTGACAATATCCACATGACTGAATAAAATAAACATTAATAGTTTCTTGTGATGGATTTTGATTTTTTTATAGCATTATTCCCTCCAGCTCATTTACTTACTCATACTGGTAGTACAATATGAGCATCACTGTGTCTGTCCACATTTGTCAGGATTTAACAAATCATATTCATTCATATTCATCTAATAACTATTATGTTCATTGATATGCAGTAAATAATGGTGCAGTAAAGTGCTGCCAAGCTGCTGGGTTTGTGTTGTTTAGATTGTTACAATATCATAATACATAATATGGTAGATGCCAGGGAGACGGTGTACATCGTCACTTAGTTTGATTACATGTTTATATTCTACAGAGTTGTGTGTCTTTATAGAGGTGTTTTTATAGACTCAGATCCCATTTTATCCCATGGGGGAAATTATTACGTTTTTGTGTTTAATAAAGGTTTCACCACTGCAGTTCCTCTATGTGTGCTATATCATTCAAATATTCAACTTCTTGTTTATGCCCAGAATGACAAGGATATCCACAGGTTCTGTAGAAATGTGTAGCAATTGTAGAAATAATGTTCACTAATTAAATAGTGTTTAAAATAATGTATTCATAATGGATTTTTTTTGTATGTCTGAGACACCATGTGTATCTTATGGATCTCAGCTGAACATGTTTGAGAACCAATGTCCTAGTGGTCTGTTCTATCACAGTAGAACATGCCCGTTTACAGACACTAGATTGGCTATTGTCAGTAAGAATCCTAGTGGTCTGTTCTATTACAGTAATATATATGTTACAGTAAAATAACCAATGTCTTAGTGGTCTGTTCTATCACAGTAGAAAAGGCCTGTTTACCGACCTATTTTCTGTGAATATATGAATCTAGGGTCCATATGGTTAAGTATTTTTGCTTAAATGTATTAAAGCACCTGCTCTGAGCCTAAATAAAATAGCATATATTTGAACTGAATACACACGTCACTGCTCCTCTTTTAAACCTGATTCTGAACAGTGAATTGTGTGGTATTCTCTGAATGAAAACCCCAGGGTGGTGTAGCCTGGTATTCTGTTCTGGGCCTAAGTGCCCTGGTTAAATATAATTTGTACAATCCAGTCGATTAAATGCCCCCTAAGCGTTGTCAGTATTGATACTTTTACGTAAGTAAAACATTTGAGTACTTTTTCCACCACTGCTGTTTCCTGGCAGGAAGGAAGGGGGAACTGATGGCAGGTGCTTCTCCAGTTCCTCTGGGAAGAGTGCAGCACCTGCCATTACCAGCATGGTGGTTGTTGCCATTCTGACACCAGTCTGGGATGGCTTCCAGGCTGTGAATAAAATGTATTAATTTAGTATTGTAAGTCTCATAACTGCTGCCATTAATTCTGCTTTTGATTGTTTGTCTCAGAGGCACTGACCCTGATGCTTCCCCTTTTTTTGTAGCTTAACACTGGGGCATTCCATGTTTGCATAAACTCCTGCAGCCTCTCCAGCTTCCAATTGTCCCCAGCAGTGGTGTTTGGTGGATACAGTGCTGCATATATCAAACATGTTTTATTAGTGTTTTATTGATCATGAAATGTACACAATTGTAAAATTGTAAATGTATTTCTGAATGTTTGTAGGTGAACTATTGTCTTTGTCTGTGTTTGTATCTGTAGTATGTTCGTTGTGTATGATGTGTATTTGGGTGTGTCGGACCCCAGGAAGAATAGCCATGCTTAGTGCAAGTGCTAATGGGGATCCATAATAAAGTAAAGTAAATAAAGTAAATAAAGTAAATAAAGTAAATAAAGTAAAGTAAAGTGTCAAACAGAAGGAGCAAGCACTGCCTGGGTTCAGTGGCTTCCTCAAACAGGTGCTCTTCAGTCAAACAGGTAGATATATGTATAAACCCCCCAAAGTTCTGCTTGTGGTGCAGACTGAATCCTGAGGCACTCCGTCTTCAGGTCAAAAAAAATAAGTTTATTGCTGAGCAAGGCAACACAGAAGGACTAACAACATTTAACACATGGGACTTCAAAGTGATGAAGCTGAAGACTGACCGGAATGCCTCAGTATTCTTCTCCCTAGACAGTCTGCAACCACAAGCAGAACTTTGCCAACCCCCCAACATTTATAGTTTGTTGTGTGTGTGTGTGTGTGTGTGTGTGTGTGTGTGTGTGTGTGTGTGTGTGTGTGTGTGTGTGTGTGTGTGTGTGTGTGTGTGTGTGTGTGTGTGTGTGTACATTTGTTTTTACTGGCCAAAACAAAAAGGTGACCTTTCGATGTCATCAAGTCGAACCAGTCACCTACCCGAGCTGGTCCCAGGCTGGACGGCACGCTGGACTCTTCTGGCAGAACCTACGCAGACCTTTGGACACACCTCACACCAGTGTTGATTTTGACAGCAAATTTTTATTTAGTTTTAGTCATAGTCTTTTGAATAAAATTCCATTTAGTTTTAGTCATATTTTAGTCACCTGAAATATTGTAGTTTTTGTCTAGTTTTAGTCGTCTAAATATCATACGATTACAGTCAACTAATGGTTGATTTAGTCGACTAAAATGTATTTTGCCGGGCATTGATGGCGTCGTAATGGCAGATCTTACACTTGGTTGCATGCTGAAAATAGCCGATCTACAATCCCACAACGCGTCGCAGCGCGACGCGTTGTGGGATTGTAGATCGGCTATTCTCAGAGCGCAACACCTGAGCGCAACCAAACATAAAATGACTTGTCTTTTAGTTCTATTGGATCTCTTCTCCACTAGATCCCTCACTAACATTTTAGTCTACTTTTTATGTGTTGACAAAATTGTCAATATATTTAGTCTTAGTTTTAGTCATCATAGCTTAGTTTATATTTAGTTTTTATTTAGTTTTCGTCAGTGAAAAAAGGTAGTCGACGAACATTTTTCGTCATAGTTTTAGTCGACAAAATTAACACTGCCTCACACTGATCTGGCTTTCAATCAATAAATCTGGTTCCAAGAGGATCTCAAACATTTTAACCGCTTAAATTATAAACCCCAGTGTCCGTATTGTGGGGAAAGCTATCTAGATGGTTGTTAGTTTTAGAATGTGATTTGCTGACAGATTTCTAGTGTGAAACTATTTGGAGATCAACAATACCTGTTTTCTGTTTGTTTGTAAAAGAGAAACCTTCAAATGATTGATTGATTTATTGATTACTTTATTAGTCAAGATGTAAACAGCACAGAAGCACAGTAACACTTGGGCTAAACACACGTGGTCCTAATATAACATATAAATCATAAAAATTATTAAAAATGTATTATTGAAATATTATTATTCATACACGCCTTTCTTTTTTAATAGCCGATCCAAAACATTCTGAGCCTGTAGATCTTTGATTTTCAAATAGCCTATGTATTTAGGGTTAAAGTGGTTAAATAGATTTTGATTCTATATTAACTAATTTGCTGTGACCCCCCTGGAACCCCCTCAATGACCCCTGGGGGTCTCTTGACCCCACTTTGATAACCACTGATATAGAGCTGTTTAACAGCTAATAATAATAATAATAATAATAATATTAATAATAATAATCATCATCACTTACACTTACTGCACCTGTATAGTACATGATATCGTAGCATTTCAATTCATCAATGAAAAAATCTTTAGTGATGAAGGGGAAAAAAATACTACATGCTGATGTTCCATGTAATGACCACATGAGGGCGCCATTGTAATACGAAACTGGACAATACAGTCACTAACTGTTCCACTCTGGCTTATAGAGCACCCGAGGTCTGACGTCACTGCCGCTAGAGGGCGCTATCCTCCTGGGTAGAGGTGTTATTTTTTTGTGTTGAAATCCCAACAGGGGAATCTTAGATCAAATCATATGTGTTCCATAAATAAACAAACAGCATTGTGAGCTTGTAGATCTGCTATCAAATGATATTTATACATTTTGGAAAATAGTGCAATGGGACGAGTGAAAGTATATTTTGATGACAATACTTTTGTACTTTTACTCAAGTAAATTCTGAATACCAGACTTTTACCTAAACAGAGTATTTTCTACATCGTGGTATTGATACTTCTACTCAAGTTAAAAAATGTGAGACCGCATTAAAACACTTCTTTATTGAAAGATATGGATTATTACATTACACTACTACCCCGTAGACCCAGTTAACATTTGGGGCTCGGCGGTAAGCACCTTTATTTTCATTTTGTACAATGTTTGGAGTGTCTACGGGGCATAGTGCAGAAAGTCCAGGTCACTATGGGAAGTGCACCCTACAACTCTCGTAGATTGAAAACGTCAGAATCATAAATACGTCTACGAGGGTTGTATACTACAGCTAGTGAAAACGTGTCAAATGGAGTCTGTACGGCTGAAGATAAATGAACACATGACGTCGGTGGGAGAGGAGATGTTGTGTGTTTTGGACAAACAGCAGCGTGGTGCTGATGTTTGTTGTGTGAAGCTTGTCAGAGTGTTTGTGTTGGAGCGCCTCAGTGCGGCTGCAGAGTTCATGTGCAACCTCTTCCAGAGAGAGATGGAGACACTAGAAACTCTGCTGGAGAAACAAAACAAACTGCTGGACATCGATTTTGATATGGACATCGATCTACACACTGCAGGTATGTCTGTTACACACACACACACACACCATTAAACTACACACTGCAGGTATGTCTGTTACACACACAACATCAAACTACACACTTCAGGAATGACACAGCGTTTGCATGGTGAGGTGTTGTTAGGTTGTATAGAGATGTAGAGGTAGACCAGTTACTTTTAAAACGCGAGGATTTCTGGATTCATTCTCTTAAAACTCTTACCCCGTTTGGCCTAAATATAGATTTTGACCCAATCATTTTTATAAAAATAAAAAATACTTTTGTATAAATACGCCTTTAAACCTATGACTTTTCCCCCTCTGATTCGCAGGTGGCCTATTCCCACCTCAGAGGCTCAGACTCAGATTTATATAGGGGACATGAATAAAACTCAGGACATGCTATTTATTTCTTTACCTCCCTTGACTGTATCTGATTTCTATCCACAAGTTTCCTAGGCTGTGTGGGCATCACTTTCTGTCGATTTTGAGGTATAAAGTAGGAGTAGAGTAGGAGTGTTATTGAGGAGTAGCATTGAGAGGAGAGAGGAGAGGAAGGTTGTTTTCACTTCTTAGAGACAAAATGCTGAGGCTGCAGCCCTTTGTAGGCTATTCTATAAACACATGTATGTATGCACACACGCGCACACACACACACACACACACACACACACACACACACACACACACACACACACACACACACACACACACAGTTATGGTATCCAATTGTCGTAAATGAGAATCTTAATCCATGTGGTCACATGCAGTCAGAGAATATAATTGGAGCCACACTGTTCCCATGCAAATTCTGAGCAGCTGTGTTTCCTTTTTTTAACATATTGTTGCTCGCATTCAGTTTAAAACCCTGGTGCTAGCCTATAGGGCAGTGAAAGGAACAGCTCCTTCTTACCTCCGGGCTATGGTCGATGCTTACACCCCTGCCCGACCACTTCGGTCTGCCACCTCGGGGCGACTGATTGCCTCGTCACTCAAGGGCTCTTCTGGTCGATCGACACGGTCACAACTTTTTTCTGTTCTGGCCCCACAGTGGTGGAATGAACTTCCCACTGATGTCAGGACAGCAGAGTCACTGCCCATCTTTCGCCGCAGGCTGAAAACCCACCTCTTCAGGAAACACTACCCTTCCTCTTTGCCTGGCCTACTTGTTGTTAACTAGTTGTACGAACTCTTGTTTTATTGTTGTATTGTTTTATTGGATCTTGTTTAGTCGATACACTTATTTGTGTTAGCTCTTGCTCATTTGATTTTGCTATTTTGTCTCATCTGTTTAAGAAAGTAGGTAACTGATATATTGCACTTTTACCTTAGCGCTAGGTATACTCTTGGTTGTTTGTTTTAGAAGAGAATGCACTTAATACTTCTGGTGATTAGTAGTTTCGTTCCCTACCTATGTTGAATGCACTTATTGTAAGTCGCTTTGGATAAAAGCAAAACAATATTATTATGCCTACTTACTATGCCTACGTAAATTTAATATTATAAATATCTCTAGTCTCTGTATAGTCTAGTCCTTGTTATGTCATATCATATACCTTATTATTAAAGTCCTTATTCATGTTACATCAAAGTCCTTATTATTAAAGTCCTTATTCATGTCACATATTATTAAAGTGTGTATTGTATTCCTTCATTCCAGACCAATGTGTGGAGTCCAGTCTGCAGGTGGAGATCAGTTCTCCAGCCAGGACTGTTTCTATTAAACAGGAACCTGAAGACCACCTTAAACAGGAACCTGAAGACCACCTGGATCTCAGTAAGTTTTAAGCACTCTCTCTTTATTTATTTTATTGGTGAAAGCGGCACACAACTGGTCACTAAGGTACTGCAGTGGAGGTACAAGATTCAAACCTTTTTAGCTGAGAGAGAGAGATTAAGCAGGGACCCCCTTACCTGAGAGAGAGAGATGAAGCAGGGCCAGGGACCCCCTTAGCTGAGAGAGATGAAGCAGGGACCCCTTAGCTGAGAGAGAGATGAAGCAGGGACCCCTTAGCTGAGAGAGAGATTAAGCAGGGACCCCCTTAGCTACGAGAGAGATGAAGCAGGGACCCCTTAGCTGATAGAGATGAAGCAGGGACCCCTTAGCTGAGAGAGAGATGAAGCAGGGACCCCTTAGCTGAGAGAGAGATGAAGCAGGGCCAGGGACCCCCTTAGCTGAGAGACAGATGAAGCAGGGACCCCCACTACATATTGTATGAAATTGTGTTGCAGATTAAACATTTTCATAGATAGCTTCATAGACTGTCATCAGTGTTGTGTAAAATATATATTTTTTAATTTCAGACATTCAACCACTTAAAACTTCAATAGGCTACTTAGTACTTGATTTGCTCCTTTCCCCCTACACCAAACCTCTGCCGAAAATAGCCGATCTACAAGCTCACAGCGCTTTTTAGTGCGAGGCGTTGTGAGCTTGTAGATCGTCTATTTTCGGCTAATGTTCCCCTGAGAATAGGGATGCTATAGGGTTCAATTGGTTAATATAAAAAAAAAACATCCTATCACACAAAGAATTGGCGGACCCCCTATAGTAGCTCTGAGGATCCCCTAGGGGTCCCGGACCCCCTGTTGAAGACCCCTGGTCTAAAGTAAAGTCTATATAATTAGAACATGCTTAAACATTTGACAATTAAGGTCTAATATTTCTACAGTTGCTACAAATTGCTACAAAACCAATGGTTCTGTTGTAAAAGTATTAACACATGGAATGCCAGAGTTATTTCAGATCTCCTTGGTCTTTGGGTCAAATAAAAAAAATAAAACGCATATATGCGTTCTTGGCACACAAGTGATGGATTCCAAAGAACGCAAAGAACGCATATATGCGTTCTTGGCATTCAATTTAATGGGTTCAGTGAAGCTGTGCAGTTAATTCTACTTCAGTATTTAAGGGATACTTCACTTTCACATAAAATAAACATTTAAAAAATATATTAAAAATAAATGAAAAAAGTAATGGAAAAATCACGGCCCCCTCACGCATTAGAGTGTCCTACTAATGTGTGAGGGGGCCTTTATTTTGCCATAACTTCTTTCATTTTTTTAAAATATATTTTTTTAATGTTTATTTTATGTGAAAGTGAAGTATCCCTTTAACTAGCCAGCTACAGAAGACTCAACTGATCTAACATTTACAAGTAATTACTTTAAAAATAATAGGAACTGCCTCTGTAAACAAACAACGGCCACACTATTTACAGCACAGAGCACAGTCAGTGCAGCATCAAATAAAAAATGTTGAAGATGTGGGAAAAGAGTAATCTTGTTGATAGTGAAAAGTGAAGATGATGATGAAAACAGAGAGACAGAGCCTGTAGCCAGCACCTCAACTGAACACATGAATACAATACCAGTTCAACTAGCTGACAACTAGCTAAATTAGTCGATCTACAAGCTCACAACGCATCAAAAGGCTACACATTTTGAGATTGGCTATGCAGGATTGAGGCCATTATTTTAGCACTTAGCATACCTAGTGAATGCACCTTTCAGCTAAACAGAACATGGTAAACATCTATAGTTTGATTTGATTTCATGGTATACGTAAGGTTACTGAATGATAACCAAAAGTATTTTTTACTGGTGATTTCCACACAGCACCACAGGGAGAGGTCTACAGTATCTAGAGAGATGGCCTCCCAAACATACTCAACATTTCCAGAGGAACAGCGAGAGACGGACCAGGGGCGTGGACTGTTTGATGCAACGATGCAACATGTAGTAAAGTTGAACAGGATAGGTATGTACCGTTTTATTTACTTTACAACCTGTAGTAAAGTTGTACGGGTTAGGTATATACTGTTTTATTTATGGGTAGTTTGAACCTGTAGTAAAGTTGTACAGGATAGGTATATACTGTTTTATTTTCTACACAGACCACGTCTATTAGGTCACCAGAAAAACATACTAAAAGTCCTAAGAAATCCTAGTTGTGGAAATATGTTTAATTGGTATCAATCAAAAGATGGCCGCCAATTATTGTCTGCAGTGGAGGTACAAGATCCAAACCTTTTATAAAGTCTCATTGTATATTTTTCTTAGACTTCCTGCGCGTACCTGTGTGTAAAGAGGAGGTTTCACCTGAAGAGGAGCGGAGACCCAATCTGGTCCAGGAGGAACCAGATCCTCCACAGATTAAAGAAGAACAGGAGGAGCTACTTGAAAGACCAGAATAGGCTGGTGGGTCAACATTGACATTACTAGCAGTGAAAAGTGAAGATGATGATGAAAACAGAGAGACAGAGCCTGTAGCCAGCACCTCAACTGAACACATGAATACACAAGCTGACGTAGAGGACTGTGGAACATCACAACCAACTAGTGATGACCAGCTCCTCTCTTCACACTGTTCTGAATCTGACACTGAAGACCGTGATGAGTGGGAGGAGACTAGGGGATATCAGTCAGCGTTAAACACATTGAAATCACACAAGACACAAAATGTGGGAGGACAGCAAAGGCTGTCCCAGGACCTGAAATCATCTAAACAAACTCACTCCATGAGGAGTCTCACAGGGAAGACATTTTTTAGTTGTACAGAATGTGGTAAAATGTTTAATACAAAGGGAAATCTTAAGAGTCACACAATGATTCACACAGGGGAAATGCCCTTTGCTTGTAGAGTTTGTGGTAAAGCCTGTGCTCGCAAGGGTGATCTAAGAATACACATGATGACTCATACAGGCGAAAAGCCCTATACTTGTACAGTTTGTGGTAAAGGATGTAGTCAAAGTGGTGAGCTAAAAGCACATATGAGGATGCATACAGGCGAAAAGCCCTATTCGTGTACAGTTTGTGGTAAAGGCTTTGTTCATTCGGGTGATCTAAAAAGACATATGAGGACTCATACAGGCGAAAAGCCCTTTTCTTGTACAGTATGTGGTAAAGACTGTGCTCGCAAGGGTAATCTAAAAACACACATGAGGACTCATACAGGGGAAAAACCCTTTAGTTGTACAGTATGTGGTAAAGGCTTTGCTCAGAAAAATAATCTAAAAGCACACATGAGGACTCATACAGGCTAAAGGCCTATTCTTTTGCAGTGTATGGTAAAGGCTTTACTGAAATGGTCATTCTAAAAAGACATGAGGACTCATGCAGGGGGAATGCCTTTAGTTTAAAACACACGATCATTCAGTCTAATCCAGGATGACGATGACAAGGATATTAAAGCAGAGGAATCACATAATCTGACAATATCAAAATGACTGAATAAAATAAACATTAATAGTTTCTTGTGATGGACTTTTGTTTTATCTTGTGTATGAATCTTATTTTCTATTCAACATGATGGAATGTCTTCTTTTTTTAAATGTATTTATCTTTATAGCATTATTCCCTCCAGCTCATTTACTTACTCAGTTACTGGTAGTACAATATGAGCATCACTTTGTCTGTCCACATTTGTCAGTATTTAACAAGTCATTCATTCATATTCATCTAATCATTGTGTTCATTGATAAGCAGTAAATAATGTTGCAGTAAAGTGCTGACACGCTGCTGGGTTTGTGTAGCTGTTCACTGTGTGTTGACGTGTGTTGTTTAGATTGTTACAATATCATAGTACATAATATGGTAGATACCAGGGAGACAGTGTACATTGTCACTTAGTTTGATTACATGTTTATATTCTACAGAGTTTTGTGTCTTTATATAGGTGTTTTTATAGACTGAGATCCCCTTTTATCCCTTGGGGGGGAAATATGTTTTTGTTTTGTTTTGTTTAATAAAGGTTTCACCACTACAGTTCCTCTATGTGTGCTATATCATTCAAATATTCAACTTTTGTTAAAGGATCTACACCATGAATTTAAAAAAAATATTTGATATTTAATATCATATGGTGTATGTCCCTCAAACCTTTTTCAAAAGGTTTGAGCCTAAATCATCACTCAGATATACTCATCCCAAGTCAATTGTCTCTGGCTTATACAGCACTTTCAGCTGCAATACCAAAACGTCCTCTTGGGCAGGGGGGGGGCTACTGAGCAATTCTGTCTGTTAATAAAAAAAAATATTAAAAAAAATTATTTAATTTTTTTTTTTTTAAATGGAAAAATTCTGCATAAAAAGAAGCATCTAAGAAAAATACAAAATCGAAAAAAAAAACACTTTGAACATTTTCGAACAATTCCACCAAGTGTTTGAGGTGCCTGTTTCACCCACTTCCGGGGGGCGGAGCCAAAATCCGAGCCCAAAGTATTTGTACGTAGACCCCCACTTAGGGGGGGTAGAAAAGGTTTCGGAGCGATTCGGGCACTTTTCATTTAACATTGGGTTTGCCATCATAAAATGCAAGTGATGTCACTTGCATTGCCATTCTGAAATAGCCTGTTCAGACACGCCCATTCTGGAAATCCATGAAATGAGAAGGAATGACTGAATGTTAAAAAAAAACATTTTTTTGGGTACAAGAGACACTGGGGACCCCCAAAAATACAAAAAAAACAAGAAAAAAATGAAATTCATGGTGTAGACCCTTTAATGCCCAGAATGACATGGATATCCACAGGTTCTGTAGAAATGTGGATCAATTGTAGAAATAATATTTTCTATAAATGTAGGAGTCTAGGGTCCATGTGGTTAAGTATGTTTTGCTTAAATCATTAAGGTATTAAAGCACCTGCCCTGTGCCTAAATAAAATAGCATATATTTTTTAAAACTGGAAACACGTCTCTGCTCCTCTTTTAAACCTGATATTGGGTATTCTGAACTGTGCATTTTGTGGTATTATCTGAGTGAAAATCCCAGGGTGGCATAGTCTGGTATTCTGTTTTGGGCTTAAGTGCCCTGGTTAAATATAATGTGCAATCCAGTCGATTAAATGCCTCCTAAGCGTTGTCAAGTTTAATGGCCACATGTAGGAATGACCTCCTGTGGTATATTGTGGCATAATGAATCTCTCACTGAACATGCTCCTTCTGCGCATATAGTACATTTGTAATAAACTAGACAGTATGTTGATGTGGGAGTATACAGTAACACCACCCCTTTGTCTTGGAGTGGAGAAACACCTCCTCCCACCTCCTCCCAGCTCTCCTCCAGTTAATTGCAGTCAGGAACCATTTCAATGTGAAAGGCTCAAAACAAAAGACACCTTGATGATGTTGATGGGCCATCATCAGAGATATTTACATAGACACAAGTTTCAATGTCTTCATCAACATGCTGACTCTTTCGTCTTCGCCAAAGAAAGCAAACCTCAAGATGTTAATAGATAATTTCCAAAGTGATCAAATTATTGTTGTGCAATATAATGGTCAGTTTAGATGATAAACATGGTTAGTCTACTCTGGTGTGTAAATAAAATAAAGTGAGGATCTGTGTTAACATTCTTCAAGAATATTGCCAATGTTTTGTAAATAGCTGTTCTAGAAGCTCACAATGTACCACACTATTTTCAAATATCCTAAGTATAAAACAGGTTAAAATAGTAATGATTTTGATGCTATATGAAGCACTGTTGACCCCCCCCCTTACCCCCTAACCAAATGTTTGACCAAATTAGCTGATGTAAAAGCTCACAAGTGTTGAATTGCAATACACTGTGAGCTTGTAGATTGCCCATTTTCTGTGAATGTTTGCCTATTATGACATGCCCAGAATAGGGTTGTCAGGGTTCATGTGGTTAGCACATTTAGCTGGGGTCCCCCTGAAACACCCTAAACTAAAGGATCCCAAGATATTTTTTAGTTTTTTAAATTAGAATGAAAATCTGCAGACATGGATTTGGAGACTCTTTAGGGTGTTGAGACGATACTGCTTAAAATACTTTTTTAATATCTATTCTCCTGTCTTTTTCAGGACGTGGCTGATCAAGGCCCTTTGCACTGCAAACAGAGTGGGGGAGTGTTTACTAATTAATGACATTGTTTCAGTTCTTTTAAATGTTGAGTTTCTTCAACTACCAAACACATGAGATGCACCAAACAGATATCAGTATATCAATCATTGTGTCTCTAGTTCTTAATCTGACAAATCAGTGGATCTCAATGTAGGGTTTGGGGCCCTAAGGGTCCTTGGCAGTGCTCCAGGGGGCTAATCTTCATCATTCTAATATATTCAAATAAATACAACGAGAGAACTATTTTTAATCTGATCATAATTTCACTGTGATCTCCATACCTACAGTACATAGACAGTAAAGGTATTATGGACTGACAATTTTGGACTGAATCATTCCTATGAACAAAAATATCCTTAGATTTGGGTTCCAGAGATAAACATCTTGTCTTGAGAGTTTGAGAATCACATGTAGATCAACGACAACCAAGTCTAGATACTAGAATGTGTAAATTGGGGGATACTTGGAGACAACGACACACCTGAAGTGTGTAGATTATCTGTGCTGTGGCAAGTGGGCCGGCCAGCCACATTTAAAATGCAAATAAGACAACAATAAGGAATTTTATGTGTGTGTGTGTGTGTGTGTGTGTGTGTGTGTGTGTGTGTGTGTGTGTTTGTGTCAAGCTCCGCCCCCATAGCAGCCCCATGTGAGACAATAAAAGCTTGACCTTCAGTTCAGATCAAACACACAACTCAAAGTGAGGGAGGACAGACTGTCTTTCTAGAGCTACAGGAGGCTCTATCTTCACTTACACACCTCTTCCACCAGGGGGCGAAAGGCACTAAGAACACAACAGTGCCTGGATCCTTCAATGCGCATGTGTGAAACACGTAGACTCGGAAGCAAGTGCGTGTTGTGATCTCGGTGAAAAAGGAGGTAAACCATGTCATAAAGAGCTCCGTTCCGTGAGCAGAAATTGGACTTCCGGTTTTCGAGCTAGCAGAAATAAGGCTTCCGGTTGCCTTCAAAATAAGATCTACATTTTTTAATATTTTTTAAAAGACACAAATCTATTTTAAAAATACATTATGATGTATGCCTTTTAAATGGCTCATACTAAAACACTTCCAAGTGGCAAGTTTAAAAAAAGGACACAATTGCATATAAAAAATACATTTATGATGTACAGTATGTCTTTTTAATTGGCTTAGATCACTTCTAAGTGCCAGGTTGTTCCAGATTGAGGCTATTGACCCCCATCAAATGTGCACTTCACACCTAAATATGGGCCATTTGTAACAGGAATTTATTCAAAGGTTTGAAAACCACTGCATTTAGGTTAGAAACACTTTGAATGGTTAAGCATGCATTCTCTAATTAATGTTTGTCCTGCAAGTGTAAAGTGTAACCTGAAAACCTTATATTATTGCTTTCGTTTTTCCCTGCTAAATGTCTCTCCTTTCATTCTGCTGTAGTTAGGTAATAATTAAGTTATCAGTCCAACCCTGATTTTAAAGCAGATGCCTAGAATTACATAATTACGGTGCTTAGTGCCGGAACTTCCGAGGTACGCACGCGTTCGGGGAGACCCCCTCTACACCGCCACACTCTCCGCTAAGCGGCACTAAGGTGTAGACAAAAGTGGCGGGCCGTCCAGTGAGGTCAGGGGTCAGAAAAGGGCCTTTTTCAGTGCATAGCCTATACAAATTGGACACTGGACAGGAGACGGTGCTTAGTGCCGGAACTTCCGAGGTACGCACGCGTTCGGGGAGACCCCCTCTACACCGCCACACTCTCCGCTAAGCGGCACTAAGGTGTAGACAAAAGTGGCGGGCCGTCCAGTGAGGTCAGGGGTCAGAAAAGGGCCTTTTTCAGTGCATAGCCTATACAAATTGGACACTGGACAGGAGACGGTGCTTAGTGCCGGAACTTGCAAGGTACGCACGCGTTCGGGGAGACCCCCTCTACACCGCCACACTCTCCGCTAAGCGGCACAGGTGTATTTTGAAAAGTGGCGGGCCGTCCAGTGAGGTCAGGGGTCAGAAAAGGGCCTTTTTCAGTGCATAGCCTATACAAATTGGACACTGGACAGGAGACGGAGCTTAGTGCCGGAACTTCTGAGGTACGCACGCGTTCGGGGAGACCCCCTCTACACCGCCACACTCTCCGCTAAGCGGCACAGGTGTATTTTGAAAAGTGGCGGGCCGTCCAGTGAGGTCAGGGGTCAGAAAAGGGCCTTTTTCAGTGCATAGCCTATACAAATTGGACACTGGACAGGAGACGGAGCTTAGTGCCGGAACTTGCAAGGTACGCACGCGTTCGGGGAGACACCCTCTACACCGCCACACTCTCCGCTAAGCGGCACAGGTGTATTTTGAAAAGTGGCGGGCCGTCCAGTGAGGTCAGGGGTCAGAAAAGGGCCTTTTTCAGTGCATAGCCTATACAAATTGGACACTGGACAGGAGACGGAGCTTAGTGCCGGAACTTCTGCGGTACGCACGTGTTCGGGGAGACCCCCTCTACACCGCCACACTCTCCGCTAAGCGGCACAGGTGTATTTTGAAAAGTGGCGGGCCGTCCAGTGAGGTCAAGGGTCAGAAAAGGGCCTTTTTCAGTGCATAGCCTATACAAATTGGACACTGGACAGGAGACGGAGCTTAGTGCCGGAACTTGCAAGGTACGCACGCGTTCGGGGAGACCCCCTCTACACCGCCACACTCTCCACTAAGCGGCACAGGTGTATTTTGAAAAGTGGCGGGCCGTCCAGTGAGGTCAGGGGTCAGAAAAGGGCCTTTTTCAGTGCATAGCCTATACAAATTGGACACTGGACAGGAGACGGAGCTTAGTGCCGGAACTTCTGCGGTACGCACGTGTTCGGGGAGACCCCCTCTACACCGCCACACTCTCCGCTAAGCGGCACAGGTGTATTTTGAAAAGTGGCGGGCCGTCCAGTGAGGTCAGGGGTCAGAAAAGGGCCTTTTTCAGTGCATAGCCTATACAAATTGGACACTGGACAGGAGACGGTGCTTAGTGCCGGAACTTGCAAGGTACGCACGCGTTCGGGGAGACCCCCTCTACACCGCCACACTCTCCGCTAAGCGGCACAGGTGTATTTTGAAAAGTGGCGGGCCGTCCAGTGAGGTCAGGGGTCAGAAAAGGGCCTTTTTCAGTGCATAGCCTATACAAATTGGACACTGGACAGGAGACGGAGCTTAGTGCCGGAACTTCTGAGGTACGCACGCGTTCGGGGAGACCCCCTCTACACCGCCACACTCTCCGCTAAGCGGCACAGGTGTATTTTGAAAAGTGGCGGGCCGTCCAGTGAGGTCAGGGGTCAGAAAAGGGCCTTTTTCAGTGCATAGCCTATACAAATTGGACACTGGACAGGAGACGGAGCTTAGTGCCGGAACTTGCAAGGTACGCACGCGTTCGGGGAGACACCCTCTACACCGCCACACTCTCCGCTAAGCGGCACAGGTGTATTTTGAAAAGTGGCGGGCCGTCCAGTGAGGTCAGGGGTCAGAAAAGGGCCTTTTTCAGTGCATAGCCTATACAAATTGGACACTGGACAGGAGACGGAGCTTAGTGCCGGAACTTCTGCGGTACGCACGTGTTCGGGGAGACCCCCTCTACACCGCCACACTCTCCGCTAAGCGGCACAGGTGTATTTTGAAAAGTGGCGGGCCGTCCAGTGAGGTCAAGGGTCAGAAAAGGGCCTTTTTCAGTGCATAGCCTATACAAATTGGACACTGGACAGGAGACGGAGCTTAGTGCCGGAACTTGCAAGGTACGCACGCGTTCGGGGAGACACCCTCTACACCGCCACACTCTCCGCTAAGCGGCACAGGTGTATTTTGAAAAGTGGCGGGCCGTCCAGTGAGGTCAGGGGTCAGAAAAGGGCCTTTTTCAGTGCATAGCCTATACAAATTGGACACTGGACAGGAGACGGAGCTTAGTGCCGGAACTTCTGCGGTACGCACGTGTTCGGGGAGACCCCCTCTACACCGCCACACTCTCCGCTAAGCGGCACAGGTGTATTTTGAAAAGTGGCGGGCCGTCCAGTGAGGTCAAGGGTCAGAAAAGGGCCTTTTTCAGTGCATAGCCTATACAAATTGGACACTGGACAGGAGACGGAGCATAGTGCCGGAACTTGCAAGGTACGCACGCGTTCGGGGAGACCCCCTCTACACCGCCACACTCTCCACTAAGCGGCACAGGTGTATTTTGAAAAGTGGCGGGCCGTCCAGTGAGGTCAGGGGTCAGAAAAGGGCCTTTTTCAGTGCATAGCCTATACAAATTGGACACTGGACAGGAGACGGAGCTTAGTGCCGGAACTTCTGCGGTACGCACGTGTTCGGGGAGACCCCCTCTACACCGCCACACTCTCCGCTAAGCGGCACAGGTGTATTTTGAAAAGTGGCGGGCCGTCCAGTGAGGTCAAGGGTCAGAAAAGGGCCTTTTTCAGTGCATAGCCTATACAAATTGGACACTGGACAGGAGACGGAGCTTAGTGCCGGAACTTGCAAGGTACGCACGCATTCGGGGAGACCCCCTCTACACCGCCACACTCTCCGCTAAGCGGCACAGGTGTATTTTGAAAAGTGGCGGGCCGTCCAGTGAGGTCAGGGGTCAGAAAAGGGCCTTTTTCAGTGCATAGCCTATACAAATTGGACACTGGACAGGAGACGGAGCTTAGTGCCGGAACTTGCAAGGTACGCACGCGTTCGGGGAGACCCCCTCTACACCGCCACACTCTCCGCTAAGCGGCACAGGTGTATTTTGAAAAGTGGCGGGCCGTCCAGTGAGGTCAGGGGTCAGAAAAGGGCCTTTTTCAGTGCATAGCCTATACAAATTGGACACTGGACAGGAGACGGAGCTTAGTGCCGGAACTTCTGAGGTACGCACGTGTTCGGGGAGACCCCCTCTACACCGCCACACTCTCCGCTAAGCGGCACAGGTGTATTTTGAAAAGTGGCGGGCCGTCCAGTGAGGTCAAGGGTCAGAAAAGGGCCTTTTTCAGTGCATAGCCTATACAAATTGGACACTGGACAGGAGACGGAGCTTAGTGCCGGAACTTGCAAGGTACGCACGCGTACGGGGAGACCCCCTCTACACCGCCACACTCTCCGCTAAGCGGCACTAAGGTGTAGACAAAAGTGGCGGGCCGTCCAGTGAGGTCAGGGGTCAGAAAAGGGCCTTTTTCAGTGCATAGCCTATACAAATTGGACACTGGACAGGAGACGGAGCTTAGTGCCGGAACTTCTGCGGTACGCACGTGTTCGGGGAGACCCCCTCTACACCGCCACACTCTCCGCTAAGCGGCACAGGTGTATTTTGAAAAGTGGCGGGCCGTCCAGTGAGGTCAGGGGTCAGAAAAGGGCCTTTTTCAGTGCATAGCCTATACAAATTGGACACTGGACAGGAGACGGTGCTTAGTGCCGGAACTTGCAAGGTACGCACGCGTTCGGGGAGACCCCCTCTACACCGCCACACTCTCCGCTAAGCGGCACAGGTGTATTTTGAAAAGTGGCGGGCCGTCCAGTGAGGTCAGGGGTCAGAAAAGGGCCTTTTTCAGTGCATAGCCTATACAAATTGGACACTGGACAGGAGACGGAGCTTAGTGCCGGAACTTCTGAGGTACGCACGCGTTCGGGGAGACCCCCTCTACACCGCCACACTCTCCGCTAAGCGGCACAGGTGTATTTTGAAAAGTGGCGGGCCGTCCAGTGAGGTCAGGGGTCAGAAAAGGGCCTTTTTCAGTGCATAGCCTATACAAATTGGACACTGGACAGGAGACGGAGCTTAGTGCCGGAACTTGCAAGGTACGCACGCGTTCGGGGAGACACCCTCTACACCGCCACACTCTCCGCTAAGCGGCACAGGTGTATTTTGAAAAGTGGCGGGCCGTCCAGTGAGGTCAGGGGTCAGAAAAGGGCCTTTTTCAGTGCATAGCCTATACAAATTGGACACTGGACAGGAGACGGAGCTTAGTGCCGGAACTTCTGCGGTACGCACGTGTTCGGGGAGACCCCCTCTACACCGCCACACTCTCCGCTAAGCGGCACAGGTGTATTTTGAAAAGTGGCGGGCCGTCCAGTGAGGTCAAGGGTCAGAAAAGGGCCTTTTTCAGTGCATAGCCTATACAAATTGGACACTGGACAGGAGACGGAGCTTAGTGCCGGAACTTGCAAGGTACGCACGCGTTCGGGGAGACCCCCTCTACACCGCCACACTCTCCACTAAGCGGCACAGGTGTATTTTGAAAAGTGGCGGGCCGTCCAGTGAGGTCAGGGGTCAGAAAAGGGCCTTTTTCAGTGCATAGCCTATACAAATTGGACACTGGACAGGAGACGGAGCTTAGTGCCGGAACTTCTGCGGTACGCACGTGTTCGGGGAGACCCCCTCTACACCGCCACACTCTCCGCTAAGCGGCACAGGTGTATTTTGAAAAGTGGCGGGCCGTCCAGTGAGGTCAGGGGTCAGAAAAGGGCCTTTTTCAGTGCATAGCCTATACAAATTGGACACTGGACAGGAGACGGTGCTTAGTGCCGGAACTTGCAAGGTACGCACGCGTTCGGGGAGACCCCCTCTACACCGCCACACTCTCCGCTAAGCGGCACAGGTGTATTTTGAAAAGTGGCGGGCCGTCCAGTGAGGTCAGGGGTCAGAAAAGGGCCTTTTTCAGTGCATAGCCTATACAAATTGGACACTGGACAGGAGACGGAGCTTAGTGCCGGAACTTCTGAGGTACGCACGCGTTCGGGGAGACCCCCTCTACACCGCCACACTCTCCGCTAAGCGGCACAGGTGTATTTTGAAAAGTGGCGGGCCGTCCAGTGAGGTCAGGGGTCAGAAAAGGGCCTTTTTCAGTGCATAGCCTATACAAATTGGACACTGGACAGGAGACGGAGCTTAGTGCCGGAACTTGCAAGGTACGCACGCGTTCGGGGAGACACCCTCTACACCGCCACACTCTCCGCTAAGCGGCACAGGTGTATTTTGAAAAGTGGCGGGCCGTCCAGTGAGGTCAGGGGTCAGAAAAGGGCCTTTTTCAGTGCATAGCCTATACAAATTGGACACTGGACAGGAGACGGAGCTTAGTGCCGGAACTTCTGCGGTACGCACGTGTTCGGGGAGACCCCCTCTACACCGCCACACTCTCCGCTAAGCGGCACAGGTGTATTTTGAAAAGTGGCGGGCCGTCCAGTGAGGTCAAGGGTCAGAAAAGGGCCTTTTTCAGTGCATAGCCTATACAAATTGGACACTGGACAGGAGACGGAGCTTAGTGCCGGAACTTGCAAGGTACGCACGCGTTCGGGGAGACACCCTCTACACCGCCACACTCTCCGCTAAGCGGCACAGGTGTATTTTGAAAAGTGGCGGGCCGTCCAGTGAGGTCAGGGGTCAGAAAAGGGCCTTTTTCAGTGCATAGCCTATACAAATTGGACACTGGACAGGAGACGGAGCTTAGTGCCGGAACTTCTGCGGTACGCACGTGTTCGGGGAGACCCCCTCTACACCGCCACACTCTCCGCTAAGCGGCACAGGTGTATTTTGAAAAGTGGCGGGCCGTCCAGTGAGGTCAAGGGTCAGAAAAGGGCCTTTTTCAGTGCATAGCCTATACAAATTGGACACTGGACAGGAGACGGAGCATAGTGCCGGAACTTGCAAGGTACGCACGCGTTCGGGGAGACCCCCTCTACACCGCCACACTCTCCACTAAGCGGCACAGGTGTATTTTGAAAAGTGGCGGGCCGTCCAGTGAGGTCAGGGGTCAGAAAAGGGCCTTTTTCAGTGCATAGCCTATACAAATTGGACACTGGACAGGAGACGGAGCTTAGTGCCGGAACTTCTGCGGTACGCACGTGTTCGGGGAGACCCCCTCTACACCGCCACACTCTCCGCTAAGCGGCACAGGTGTATTTTGAAAAGTGGCGGGCCGTCCAGTGAGGTCAAGGGTCAGAAAAGGGCCTTTTTCAGTGCATAGCCTATACAAATTGGACACTGGACAGGAGACGGAGCTTAGTGCCGGAACTTGCAAGGTACGCACGCATTCGGGGAGACCCCCTCTACACCGCCACACTCTCCGCTAAGCGGCACAGGTGTATTTTGAAAAGTGGCGGGCCGTCCAGTGAGGTCAGGGGTCAGAAAAGGGCCTTTTTCAGTGCATAGCCTATACAAATTGGACACTGGACAGGAGACGGAGCTTAGTGCCGGAACTTGCAAGGTACGCACGCGTTCGGGGAGACCCCCTCTACACCGCCACACTCTCCGCTAAGCGGCACAGGTGTATTTTGAAAAGTGGCGGGCCGTCCAGTGAGGTCAGGGGTCAGAAAAGGGCCTTTTTCAGTGCATAGCCTATACAAATTGGACACTGGACAGGAGACGGAGCTTAGTGCCGGAACTTCTGAGGTACGCACGTGTTCGGGGAGACCCCCTCTACACCGCCACACTCTCCGCTAAGCGGCACAGGTGTATTTTGAAAAGTGGCGGGCCGTCCAGTGAGGTCAAGGGTCAGAAAAGGGCCTTTTTCAGTGCATAGCCTATACAAATTGGACACTGGACAGGAGACGGAGCTTAGTGCCGGAACTTGCAAGGTACGCACGCGTACGGGGAGACCCCCTCTACACCGCCACACTCTCCGCTAAGCGGCACTAAGGTGTAGACAAAAGTGGCGGGCCGTCCAGTGAGGTCAGGGGTCAGAAAAGGGCCTTTTTCAGTGCATAGCCTATACAAATTGGACACTGGACAGGAGACGGAGCTTAGTGCCGGAACTTCTGCGGTACGCACGTGTTCGGGGAGACCCCCTCTACACCGCCACACTCTCCGCTAAGCGGCACAGGTGTATTTTGAAAAGTGGCGGGCCGTCCAGTGAGGTCAGGGGTCAGAAAAGGGCCTTTTTCAGTGCATAGCCTATACAAATTGGACACTGGACAGGAGACGGTGCTTAGTGCCGGAACTTGCAAGGTACGCACGCGTTCGGGGAGACCCCCTCTACACCGCCACACTCTCCGCTAAGCGGCACAGGTGTATTTTGAAAAGTGGCGGGCCGTCCAGTGAGGTCAGGGGTCAGAAAAGGGCCTTTTTCAGTGCATAGCCTATACAAATTGGACACTGGACAGGAGACGGAGCTTAGTGCCGGAACTTCTGAGGTACGCACGCGTTCGGGGAGACCCCCTCTACACCGCCACACTCTCCGCTAAGTGGCACAGGTGTATTTTGAAAAGTGGCGGGCCGTCCAGTGAGGTCAGGGGTCAGAAAAGGGCCTTTTTCAGTGCATAGCCTATACAAATTGGACACTGGACAGGAGACGGAGCTTAGTGCCGGAACTTGCAAGGTACGCACGCGTTCGGGGAGACCCCCTCTACACCGCCACACTCTCCGCTAAGCGGCACTAAGGTGTAGACAAAAGTGGCGGGCCGTCCAGTGAGGTCAGGGGTCAGAAAAGGGCCTTTTTCAGTGCATAGCCTATACAAATTGGACACTGGACAGGAGACGGTGCTTAGTGCCGGAACTTCCGAGGTACGCACGCGTTCGGGGAGACCCCCTCTACACCGCCACACTCTCCGCTAAGCGGCACTAAGGTGTAGACAAAAGTGGCGGGCCGTCCAGTGAGGTCAGGGGTCAGAAAAGGGCCTTTTTCAGTGCATAGCCTATACAAATTGGACACTGGACAGGAGACGGTGCTTAGTGCCGGAACTTGCAAGGTACGCACGCGTTCGGGGAGACCCCCTCTACACCGCCACACTCTCCACTAAGCGGCACAGGTGTATTTTGAAAAGTGGCGGGCCGTCCAGTGAGGTCAGGGGTCAGAAAAGGGCCTTTTTCAGTGCATAGCCTATACAAATTGGACACTGGACAGGAGACGGAGCTTAGTGCCGGAACTTCTGAGGTACGCACGCGTTCGGGGAGACCCCCTCTACACCGCCACACTCTCCGCTAAGCGGCACAGGTGTATTTTGAAAAGTGGCGGGCCGTCCAGTGAGGTCAGGGGTCAGAAAAGGGCCTTTTTCAGTGCATAGCCTATACAAATTGGACACTGGACAGGAGACGGAGCTTAGTGCCGGAACTTGCAAGGTACGCACGCGTTCGGGGAGACACCCTCTACACCGCCACACTCTCCGCTAAGCGGCACAGGTGTATTTTGAAAAGTGGCGGGCCGTCCAGTGAGGTCAGGGGTCAGAAAAGGGCCTTTTTCAGTGCATAGCCTATACAAATTGGACACTGGACAGGAGACGGAGCTTAGTGCCGGAACTTCTGCGGTACGCACGTGTTCGGGGAGACCCCCTCTACACCGCCACACTCTCCGCTAAGCGGCACAGGTGTATTTTGAAAAGTGGCGGGCCGTCCAGTGAGGTCAAGGGTCAGAAAAGGGCCTTTTTCAGTGCATAGCCTATACAAATTGGACACTGGACAGGAGACGGAGCTTAGTGCCGGAACTTGCAAGGTACGCACGCGTTCGGGGAGACCCCCTCTACACCGCCACACTCTCCACTAAGCGGCACAGGTGTATTTTGAAAAGTGGCGGGCCGTCCAGTGAGGTCAGGGGTCAGAAAAGGGCCTTTTTCAGTGCATAGCCTATACAAATTGGACACTGGACAGGAGACGGAGCTTAGTGCCGGAACTTCTGCGGTACGCACGTGTTCGGGGAGACCCCCTCTACACCGCCACACTCTCCGCTAAGCGGCACAGGTGTATTTTGAAAAGTGGCGGGCCGTCCAGTGAGGTCAGGGGTCAGAAAAGGGCCTTTTTCAGTGCATAGCCTATACAAATTGGACACTGGACAGGAGACGGTGCTTAGTGCCGGAACTTGCAAGGTACGCACGCGTTCGGGGAGACCCCCTCTACACCGCCACACTCTCCGCTAAGCGGCACAGGTGTATTTTGAAAAGTGGCGGGCCGTCCAGTGAGGTCAGGGGTCAGAAAAGGGCCTTTTTCAGTGCATAGCCTATACAAATTGGACACTGGACAGGAGACGGAGCTTAGTGCCGGAACTTCTGAGGTACGCACGCGTTCGGGGAGACCCCCTCTACACCGCCACACTCTCCGCTAAGCGGCACAGGTGTATTTTGAAAAGTGGCGGGCCGTCCAGTGAGGTCAGGGGTCAGAAAAGGGCCTTTTTCAGTGCATAGCCTATACAAATTGGACACTGGACAGGAGACGGAGCTTAGTGCCGGAACTTGCAAGGTACGCACGCGTTCGGGGAGACACCCTCTACACCGCCACACTCTCCGCTAAGCGGCACAGGTGTATTTTGAAAAGTGGCGGGCCGTCCAGTGAGGTCAGGGGTCAGAAAAGGGCCTTTTTCAGTGCATAGCCTATACAAATTGGACACTGGACAGGAGACGGAGCTTAGTGCCGGAACTTCTGCGGTACGCACGTGTTCGGGGAGACCCCCTCTACACCGCCACACTCTCCGCTAAGCGGCACAGGTGTATTTTGAAAAGTGGCGGGCCGTCCAGTGAGGTCAAGGGTCAGAAAAGGGCCTTTTTCAGTGCATAGCCTATACAAATTGGACACTGGACAGGAGACGGAGCTTAGTGCCGGAACTTGCAAGGTACGCACGCGTTCGGGGAGACACCCTCTACACCGCCACACTCTCCGCTAAGCGGCACAGGTGTATTTTGAAAAGTGGCGGGCCGTCCAGTGAGGTCAGGGGTCAGAAAAGGGCCTTTTTCAGTGCATAGCCTATACAAATTGGACACTGGACAGGAGACGGAGCTTAGTGCCGGAACTTCTGCGGTACGCACGTGTTCGGGGAGACCCCCTCTACACCGCCACACTCTCCGCTAAGCGGCACAGGTGTATTTTGAAAAGTGGCGGGCCGTCCAGTGAGGTCAAGGGTCAGAAAAGGGCCTTTTTCAGTGCATAGCCTATACAAATTGGACACTGGACAGGAGACGGAGCATAGTGCCGGAACTTGCAAGGTACGCACGCGTTCGGGGAGACCCCCTCTACACCGCCACACTCTCCACTAAGCGGCACAGGTGTATTTTGAAAAGTGGCGGGCCGTCCAGTGAGGTCAGGGGTCAGAAAAGGGCCTTTTTCAGTGCATAGCCTATACAAATTGGACACTGGACAGGAGACGGAGCTTAGTGCCGGAACTTCTGCGGTACGCACGTGTTCGGGGAGACCCCCTCTACACCGCCACACTCTCCGCTAAGCGGCACAGGTGTATTTTGAAAAGTGGCGGGCCGTCCAGTGAGGTCAAGGGTCAGAAAAGGGCCTTTTTCAGTGCATAGCCTATACAAATTGGACACTGGACAGGAGACGGAGCTTAGTGCCGGAACTTGCAAGGTACGCACGCGTACGGGGAGACCCCCTCTACACCGCCACACTCTCCGCTAAGCGGCACAGGTGTATTTTGAAAAGTGGCGGGCCGTCCAGTGAGGTCAGGGGTCAGAAAAGGGCCTTTTTCAGTGCATAGCCTATACAAATTGGACACTGGACAGGAGACGGAGCTTAGTGCCGGAACTTGCAAGGTACGCACGCGTTCGGGGAGACACCCTCTACACCGCCACACTCTCCGCTAAGCGGCACAGGTGTATTTTGAAAAGTGGCGGGCCGTCCAGTGAGGTCAGGGGTCAGAAAAGGGCCTTTTTCAGTGCATAGCCTATACAAATTGGACACTGGACAGGAGACGGAGCTTAGTGCCGGAACTTCTGCGGTACGCACGTGTTCGGGGAGACCCCCTCTACACCGCCACACTCTCCGCTAAGCGGCACAGGTGTATTTTGAAAAGTGGCGGGCCGTCCAGTGAGGTCAAGGGTCAGAAAAGGGCCTTTTTCAGTGCATAGCCTATACAAATTGGACACTGGACAGGAGACGGAGCTTAGTGCCGGAACTTGCAAGGTACGCACGCGTTCGGGGAGACCCCCTCTACACCGCCACACTCTCCACTAAGCGGCACAGGTGTATTTTGAAAAGTGGCGGGCCGTCCAGTGAGGTCAGGGGTCAGAAAAGGGCCTTTTTCAGTGCATAGCCTATACAAATTGGACACTGGACAGGAGACGGAGCTTAGTGCCGGAACTTCTGCGGTACGCACGTGTTCGGGGAGACCCCCTCTACACCGCCACACTCTCCGCTAAGCGGCACAGGTGTATTTTGAAAAGTGGCGGGCCGTCCAGTGAGGTCAGGGGTCAGAAAAGGGCCTTTTTCAGTGCATAGCCTATACAAATTGGACACTGGACAGGAGACGGTGCTTAGTGCCGGAACTTGCAAGGTACGCACGCGTTCGGGGAGACCCCCTCTACACCGCCACACTCTCCGCTAAGCGGCACAGGTGTATTTTGAAAAGTGGCGGGCCGTCCAGTGAGGTCAGGGGTCAGAAAAGGGCCTTTTTCAGTGCATAGCCTATACAAATTGGACACTGGACAGGAGACGGAGCTTAGTGCCGGAACTTCTGAGGTACGCACGCGTTCGGGGAGACCCCCTCTACACCGCCACACTCTCCGCTAAGCGGCACAGGTGTATTTTGAAAAGTGGCGGGCCGTCCAGTGAGGTCAGGGGTCAGAAAAGGGCCTTTTTCAGTGCATAGCCTATACAAATTGGACACTGGACAGGAGACGGAGCTTAGTGCCGGAACTTGCAAGGTACGCACGCGTTCGGGGAGACACCCTCTACACCGCCACACTCTCCGCTAAGCGGCACAGGTGTATTTTGAAAAGTGGCGGGCCGTCCAGTGAGGTCAGGGGTCAGAAAAGGGCCTTTTTCAGTGCATAGCCTATACAAATTGGACACTGGACAGGAGACGGAGCTTAGTGCCGGAACTTCTGCGGTACGCACGTGTTCGGGGAGACCCCCTCTACACCGCCACACTCTCCGCTAAGCGGCACAGGTGTATTTTGAAAAGTGGCGGGCCGTCCAGTGAGGTCAAGGGTCAGAAAAGGGCCTTTTTCAGTGCATAGCCTATACAAATTGGACACTGGACAGGAGACGGAGCTTAGTGCCGGAACTTGCAAGGTACGCACGCGTTCGGGGAGACACCCTCTACACCGCCACACTCTCCGCTAAGCGGCACAGGTGTATTTTGAAAAGTGGCGGGCCGTCCAGTGAGGTCAGGGGTCAGAAAAGGGCCTTTTTCAGTGCATAGCCTATACAAATTGGACACTGGACAGGAGACGGAGCTTAGTGCCGGAACTTCTGCGGTACGCACGTGTTCGGGGAGACCCCCTCTACACCGCCACACTCTCCGCTAAGCGGCACAGGTGTATTTTGAAAAGTGGCGGGCCGTCCAGTGAGGTCAAGGGTCAGAAAAGGGCCTTTTTCAGTGCATAGCCTATACAAATTGGACACTGGACAGGAGACGGAGCATAGTGCCGGAACTTGCAAGGTACGCACGCGTTCGGGGAGACCCCCTCTACACCGCCACACTCTCCACTAAGCGGCACAGGTGTATTTTGAAAAGTGGCGGGCCGTCCAGTGAGGTCAGGGGTCAGAAAAGGGCCTTTTTCAGTGCATAGCCTATACAAATTGGACACTGGACAGGAGACGGAGCTTAGTGCCGGAACTTCTGCGGTACGCACGTGTTCGGGGAGACCCCCTCTACACCGCCACACTCTCCGCTAAGCGGCACAGGTGTATTTTGAAAAGTGGCGGGCCGTCCAGTGAGGTCAAGGGTCAGAAAAGGGCCTTTTTCAGTGCATAGCCTATACAAATTGGACACTGGACAGGAGACGGAGCTTAGTGCCGGAACTTGCAAGGTACGCACGCGTACGGGGAGACCCCCTCTACACCGCCACACTCTCCGCTAAGCGGCACAGGTGTATTTTGAAAAGTGGCGGGCCGTCCAGTGAGGTCAGGGGTCAGAAAAGGGCCTTTTTCAGTGCATAGCCTATACAAATTGGACACTGGACAGGAGACGGAGCTTAGTGCCGGAACTTGCAAGGTACGCACGCGTTCGGGGAGACCCCCTCTACACCGCCACACTCTCCGCTAAGCGGCACTAAGGTGTAGAAAAAAGTGGCGGGCCGTCCAGTGAGGTCAGGGGTCAGAAACGCAAACGCGGTCATTGGACGCAACCCCACACAACCCCACACAACCACACACAATAAAAGAATACAGACAAGGCTTTGAAAGTTTAAAAAAAAGACCTTTTAATTACTCTTTACTAATAAAACAGTGTACAAATTATCAAAAAAATAAATAAATAAAGTTTCCAATATTTGTTTTTAAACATTGCCAATTGTCTTAAGGTGGACTGAGAGGCTACTTTAGTAGTTTAGTAGTCACAGATTTGATCAATTTACTTTATGTGTGTGTGTGTGTGTGTGTTAATAACAGCACTCATTATTCAAACACAAATCATGCAAAACTGTAAAAATGTGGAAGTTCTAGGAAGTGCAAACCACACTCAAAAGTATAAAATGGTACTGCGTGCAACGTACCTAAATGCAAACATCACTCAAATGTATAATAAACGGGTACAACATGCAATGTACCACGGTGCAAAGCTTTTGGAGCTGGGCTTAAAGTCACAAATCGTACAGATAATAACAAGTTGAAATTATGTGGTGGCAGCAAAGACTTTGCTTTGAAACACAAAAATAGACAGAAAGACGATACGAATTATCTTCCCATTGCTAAAGCAATACACGCAATGCAAAAACAACACACAGACAGAGACAATGTCAGCTTCTGGAGAGATGTTGCAATAGAACTTGGTTGGCCAATTAGTTCACAAAAAAGAGAGATGCTTTCTGTTAAACGTCTCCGTCAAATTTGGCAAGCAAATAGAGGTGATGTGAAAGGCCTTATTAATCTGTTTGATGAGGGAGACCAAAATACTCTTGCTTGTTCAGTTGATATTGGGAACATCCAGGATATGGATGACAATAGTGGATGTCCAGATAGTGGTGATACCTTGACCACAGAGAAGAAACATATTAGTGCATATTCAGATAAAGCTGACAAGATAGCTGCA
The DNA here is from genome assembly GCF_963280865.1 of Gymnoscopelus braueri. Taxonomy (NCBI): domain Eukaryota; kingdom Metazoa; phylum Chordata; class Actinopteri; order Myctophiformes; family Myctophidae; genus Gymnoscopelus; species Gymnoscopelus braueri. The sequence continues at coordinate 47,039,877 of NC_137616.1, read as the reverse complement.
GAGGTTCTACAAGCTAATACATCTGCTACACCCATGAAAATGCATGTGGGCAAAAGAAATGCCAAACATACACTAGGTGATGAGTGGGTGAGGCCAAAAAACAAACAAAAAAAAACTGTCTATTGCATTTGTGAAAAAACAAATGACCCAGCAAAAGCTATGCTTGAATGTAATCTCTGTGGAGGCTGGTATCATATGGACTGTGTGGGAGTTTCACCGAGTCGAGACTTTGATACTCTCACTTATGCCTGTTTATCCACCACTTGCAATCATGAGGCATTGACACAGGGGATTCTATATACAGAAAGAAATTGCCGTGTTCAGGTGCAGCCTAAGCCATTTGTGCACCATGGAGAGGAGGAAAAGTTGGTAGTGCAAGACAGCCCTGTAGTTGAACAGCCTTTTGTGGAACGTGAAACAGATCACTCCCCTGCACTTCATGAAAGCCCTGTAGACTATGTTTCGGCCCTACAAGAGCCGTTTGTGGAAATAGAACAGTCCTATGCACTTCATGAGTGCCCTGTAGATGAACAGCTTGATCAGTCTGGCAATCAATCTGTGGTGGGTCAGCCTAACATAGGACGTGAGTGTAAATTGAATAGTCTTGAAGAGGATGACATACAAATGCAGACTCTAGATGAAAGTACTGTTCAGAGTGTCATGGGACCTGGTGCAACACTAGGACCCTTCAAACACTGTGCCCTTGAACCTACTAGCTTTACTTTGCAGGCTTCCGAATAGGAACTTTTTCACTCCTACAGAGCCAAAGGAAGTAAGACTTTTAAGAGGTATGAATGGCAAGAGTTATTTGCCAGAAAGCTGAAGGAATCAAATCCTTACTGTATAATACGTTTTGCTAATCACAACTTTTCTATTGCTACCATCAGAAAAACATACAAGCCATGTTTTTGTACCATACGAGCATGTAAGAGTCATCTGATGAAACAGGCAAGTCACATTTGCAAACAACAGTACTTTAATAGAGATTATAGGTTTAAATTGGCTATGTTCATCTTCAGCGCTTTAGTTAATGCCAAAACACTGAAACAAGCAGGTAATATAGTATCTGCTGCTTGTATTGTACTTGGTAGCAAAAGGAACTCCAGCGAGGTGGAAGCTAGTATTGGCCGCATTAAGTATGAAACACAGAAGCTGCCAGGAATTGCAGGAATTATTGATAAAGAGCATGATCGAAAAGACAATTCATATGACACTGCGGTTGATGATATATTTTTTCAAAATCCAGGGCACACATTTCATGCTAAAACAATCCATGGTGTCACTCAAGAATTAGTCAAGAGCATCCCAGCGTTGTCCTTGTCAATGCACAATGACCCACTAGATTTGATACACAAATTATTAATCTGGTTGCATGATTGTAGTGTCCAAACAACTGCTATGGCAAAACATACAGACATCTGTAAAAAATGTGCATCGAAAGTTGAAAGCATTTCATGCGCGCCTACTGTTTTTGCATTACCGCTGACACAGAAATGTGAGTCCCTCAATTCTCTTTTCGAACACACAATCATGGAAGGTGAAGGTCAACAGAGATGTACAGCATGTGGTTCAGCAATGAAGAGACAAATATGTTGGATTGATGCTCCTGATGTCATTACTCTTTCTGTGTCCCGTGTTGATAATGGTGGGACGGTGCTCCACACGCCTGTAGTCCCATCTGATATAATCGAAATTCCCATTCGTGACAGCAGTAAAATTAAGTATAAGTTGGGCTCAATCATTTGTCATGTAGGCTCAGTGGCCAAAGCCGGACACTTCTGGGCACATTTGCTTTATGACAATGTTGTAATTAGAGCAGATGATACAAATATAAACATCCTTCAACCAGCAAATGCATTGCAATTGGCAAAACCACATGGGTACATTTATTTCTATGTGAAATGTAATGATGCATCACTTAATGCTGGCATCACAATAGAGGACAATTTGGAAGATATTGGCCATGGTGTGGATGTGTTTTTTTGCAATGAAAGACCAAATCACAATATGTTTGAAGCCATACCATTACCAATACTAACATTTCTAAAACAGACATCTGCTTTCCAAAAATGTCACACACGGCTTGCAGCAGCAGCATGAGCAGCAGCAGCAGCAGCAGCAGCAGCAGCGCAGTCCCCAGCATTGTTTAACAAAGCGCTTGAGAAACTCAATGTTGCCAACACTCAGGTGGTGTCATTAGTGTCTCGGCAATTTTCTATGACAGACGTGTGCCACATATTAGACAGCTTTGTGGATGACACACTTGGGGCTCCTTTCCTTGGAAATGACCTGCTTTGCCTTAAAAGTCTTGGTCGCTATATTTGTACTCAATGTGGTGACCAGGCCGTACCATCTAGAAAGAACAAGTCACAACTCATAGTGCAGCCACTTGAAGTGTCACAAAAAGGCATCTTGGATGCAGTTGCAAAAACATTTCCTGCTCAACTTGACCAATGTAAAACATGTAAGCAGGACTTAAGCTTATCAACCTATAAAGTAATTCACAGCCCACAGTCTTTACTTCTCCTGCTAAGATCTGGTGCAGAAATTCCAAAAACGTTCACTCTCTCCTGTCTGTACCACCAAAATGATTATGCTGTGTCCAGTATTTGTGCATTTTTTGATAAGTCACCATATGTGTCATTATACACCTGTAAAGACCAGCAATGGCATATCATGACAAATGCATCCAATGACACAGCAGGCTATACCTTTGAGCTGATGCAAAAAATACTGACCACAGCTAGTTTCTTTGTCGTGTCATACGAAAAAACGAATAGTGTGAAACTAATCAACTTTCCGCAGGTCAAACTAAAACATAAATGCACAGCCAGATGCAAACAACCCAAGCAGACAAGGGATAGAAAAGTGAGACCCATTTCAAAGCCAACTGTGAAGAATAACGGGTGGCTGAGTGATAAGACGATCGATGAGTACCATCAGCTCTTGCTTTCTGGTGTTGAAAAAAAAGCGTATATTTGTCCCAGCACTTTTGTCAGCCAACAGTTACAGAGTACTTGGTGTGATGACATCAGTGTCCTGCCAGATGTACCACGAGCATCAGGCAATTGGTGGAATTATGAGTTGGTGATATTGCCTGTCAACGCAAATAAGTCCCATTGGGGAGCCATCGCGGTAGATTTCTCAAAAAAGACAGTGAAGGGTGATGTTATAGCATTAGATGTTGTGATAATGGATTCACTACGTGTGTATGAGCAAGACCTGGTTAAGGTATTTTTTCCACTGCAAAAGTACTTAGCCTTACAGTACTTTGCATTGTATGGCAGAGGTATGAGTATCACATTTAGATATGAGTGTTATCACAGTTGTCCCAATTTCATAGCACAAGAAGACGGCAGCAGCTGTGGTATTTTCACTTGTTTGTTTTCCAAAGCTATTCTGTTTGATGTGAGCCTCAACACTTTCAAAAGCCAGCGTGAAAAGCGAGATTGTGTTATGTATGAGTTGTCAGGCGGAAAGTTAATTCTCTGAGTACAAAGTTTAAGCATGTACTGTGATGATTTACCTTACCTTGGACAAACTACCTAAAAGGTTCTGTTGTGTCTATGTTGCAGGAGAACATTGCCAATGGAGGAATGCAAAGGACCCGAACTGACATCTTCCCAAGACACCAGGAGGGAATTTCATTTTGGTCTTGCTTTTTTTTCCTTTAGGTTTTGATTTAATCTAATTTTATTTTATTTAATTTTTTAGTCTTTGTGCTTACTGTGATCATCAAAAAACAAACGTTAGAGCACAAGACTATGCAATGTTTGGACTGAGCTGGTTTTGCTTTATATACGTACATCTATCTTTTGATACATTTGTGGTGTGTGTGTGTGTGTGTGTGTGTGTGTGTGTGTAAAATGTTTGCACTTTATGTTTGCTGTGTTGCACTTTTGAGTACATTGCACGTTGTACCCGTTTATAATACATTTGAGTGATCTTTGCACCGTGGTACATTGCATGTTGTACCCGTTTATTATTTATTTATAAATAGACATTTAAAAAAATTGTGTGGGGTACGCAGTTCCAACAGTGATGTTTGCATTTAGGTACGTTGCACGCAGTACCATTTTATACTTTTGAGTGTGGTTTGCACTTCCTAGAACTTCCACATTTTTACAGTTTTGCATGATTTGTGTTTGAATAATGAGTGCTGTTATTAACACACACACACACACACATAAAGTAAATTGATCAAATCTGTGACTACTAAACTACTAAAGTAGCCTCTCAGTCCACCTTAAGACAATTGGCAATGTTTAAAAACAAATATTGGAAACTTTATTTATTTATTTTTTTGATAATTTGTACACTGTTTTATTAGTAAAGAGTAATTAAAAGGTCTTTTTTTAAACTTTCAAAGCCTTGTCTGTATTCTTTTATTGTGTGTGGTTGTGTGGGGTTGTGTGGGGTTGCGTCCAATGACCGCGTTTGCGTTTCTGACCCCTGACCTCACTGGACGGCCCGCCACTTTTTTCTACACCTTAGTGCCGCTTAGCGGAGAGTGTGGCGGTGTAGAGGGGGTCTCCCCGAATGCGTGCGTACCTTGCAAGTTCCGGCACTAAGCTCCGTCTCCTGTCCAGTGTCCAATTTGTATAGGCTATGCACTGAAAAAGGCCCTTTTCTGACCCCTGACCTCACTGGACGGCCCGCCACTTTTGTCTACACCTTAGTGCCGCTTAGCGGAGAGTGTGGCGGTGTAGAGGGGGTCTCCCCGTACGCGTGCGTACCTTGCAAGTTCCGGCACTAAGCTCCGTCTCCTGTCCAGTGTCCAATTTGTATAGGCTATGCACTGAAAAAGGCCCTTTTCTGACCCTTGACCTCACTGGACGGCCCGCCACTTTTCAAAATACACCTGTGCCGCTTAGCGGAGAGTGTGGCGGTGTAGAGGGGGTCTCCCCGAACACGTGCGTACCTCAGAAGTTCCGGCACTAAGCTCCGTCTCCTGTCCAGTGTCCAATTTGTATAGGCTATGCACTGAAAAAGGCCCTTTTCTGACCCCTGACCTCACTGGACGGCCCGCCACTTTTCAAAATACACCTGTGCCGCTTAGCGGAGAGTGTGGCGGTGTAGAGGGGGTCTCCCCGAACGCGTGCGTACCTTGCAAGTTCCGGCACTAAGCTCCGTCTCCTGTCCAGTGTCCAATTTGTATAGGCAAGGCACTGAAAAAGGCCCTTTTCTGACCCCTGACCTCACTGGACGGCCCGCCACTTTTCAAAATACACCTGTGCCGCTTAGCGGAGAGTGTGGCGGTGTAGAGGGGGTCTCCCCGAATGCGTGCGTACCTTGCAAGTTCCGGCACTAAGCTCCGTCTCCTGTCCAGTGTCCAATTTGTATAGGCTATGCACTGAAAAAGGCCCTTTTCTGACCCTTGACCTCACTGGACGGCCCGCCACTTTTCAAAATACACCTGTGCCGCTTAGCGGAGAGTGTGGCGGTGTAGAGGGGGTCTCCCCGTACGCGTGCGTACCTTGCAAGTTCCGGCACTAAGCTCCGTCTCCTGTCCAGTGTCCAATTTGTATAGGCTATGCACTGAAAAAGGCCCTTTTCTGACCCTTGACCTCACTGGACGGCCCGCCACTTTTCAAAATACACCTGTGCCGCTTAGCGGAGAGTGTGGCGGTGTAGAGGGGGTCTCCCCGAACACGTGCGTACCTCAGAAGTTCCGGCACTAAGCTCCGTCTCCTGTCCAGTGTCCAATTTGTATAGGCTATGCACTGAAAAAGGCCCTTTTCTGACCCCTGACCTCACTGGACGGCCCGCCACTTTTCAAAATACACCTGTGCCGCTTAGCGGAGAGTGTGGCGGTGTAGAGGGGGTCTCCCCGAACGCGTGCGTACCTTGCAAGTTCCGGCACTAAGCTCCGTCTCCTGTCCAGTGTCCAATTTGTATAGGCTATGCACTGAAAAAGGCCCTTTTCTGACCCCTGACCTCACTGGACGGCCCGCCACTTTTCAAAATACACCTGTGCCGCTTAGCGGAGAGTGTGGCGGTGTAGAGGGGGTCTCCCCGAATGCGTGCGTACCTTGCAAGTTCCGGCACTAAGCTCCGTCTCCTGTCCAGTGTCCAATTTGTATAGGCTATGCACTGAAAAAGGCCCTTTTCTGACCCTTGACCTCACTGGACGGCCCGCCACTTTTCAAAATACACCTGTGCCGCTTAGCGGAGAGTGTGGCGGTGTAGAGGGGGTCTCCCCGTACGCGTGCGTACCTTGCAAGTTCCGGCACTAAGCTCCGTCTCCTGTCCAGTGTCCAATTTGTATAGGCTATGCACTGAAAAAGGCCCTTTTCTGACCCTTGACCTCACTGGACGGCCCGCCACTTTTCAAAATACACCTGTGCCGCTTAGCGGAGAGTGTGGCGGTGTAGAGGGGGTCTCCCCGAACACGTGCGTACCTCAGAAGTTCCGGCACTAAGCTCCGTCTCCTGTCCAGTGTCCAATTTGTATAGGCTATGCACTGAAAAAGGCCCTTTTCTGACCCCTGACCTCACTGGACGGCCCGCCACTTTTCAAAATACACCTGTGCCGCTTAGCGGAGAGTGTGGCGGTGTAGAGGGGGTCTCCCCGAACGCGTGCGTACCTTGCAAGTTCCGGCACTAAGCTCCGTCTCCTGTCCAGTGTCCAATTTGTATAGGCTATGCACTGAAAAAGGCCCTTTTCTGACCCTTGACCTCACTGGACGGCCCGCCACTTTTCAAAATACACCTGTGCCGCTTAGCGGAGAGTGTGGCGGTGTAGAGGGGGTCTCCCCGAATGCGTGCGTACCTCAGAAGTTCCGGCACTAAACTCCGTCTCCTGTCCAGTGTCCAATTTGTATAGGCTATGCACTGAAAAAGGCCCTTTTCTGACCCCTGACCTCACTGGACGGCCCGCCACTTTTCAAAATACACCTGTGCCGCTTAGCGGAGAGTGTGGCGGTGTAGAGGGGGTCTCCCCGTACGCGTGCGTACCTTGCAAGTTCCGGCACTAAGCTCCGTCTCCTGTCCAGTGTCCAATTTGTATAGGCTATGCACTGAAAAAGGCCCTTTTCTGACCCTTGACCTCACTGGACGGCCCGCCACTGTTTTCTACACCTTAGTGCCGCTTAGCGGAGAGTGTGGCGGTGTAGAGGGGGTCTCCCCGAACGCGTGCGTACCTCAGAAGTTCCGGCACTAAGCTCCGTCTCCTGTCCAGTGTCCAATTTGTATAGGCTATGCACTCCTTTGAACAGCATTTATCCATTTAGATAAATTATTAATGTTTTAAATCCGTTTTTGTTACACAGTAACATAATATGTGTTATATAGCTTCGTTTAAATGCTTAATTTATAGTTTTAATGTGCAAATGAACCGTTTTTCAATGGTTTTCAATGGTTTCTTTTTACTCTAGAGGGTACTCTTATTCTGAAGAGATCGTCAACCGGAAGTCTTATTTCTGCTCCGTTATTTCTGCTCACGGAACACAGATGTCATAAAGGAGGTGAAAAACGTCTCATAAAGGAGGTAAACCGTGTAATAAAGGAGGTGAAAAACGTCTCATAATGGAGGTAAAAACAATGGAGTCTGTACGGCTGAAGATAAATGAACACATGACGTCGGTGGGAGAGGAGATATTGTGTGTTTTGGACAAACAGCAGCGTGGTGCTGATGTTTGTTGTGTGAAGCTTGTCAGAGTGTTTGTGTTGGAGCGCCTCAGTGCGGCTGCAGAGTTCATGTGCAACCTCTTCCAGAGAGAGATAGAGACACTAGAAACTCTGCTGGAGAAACAAAACAAACTGCTGGACATTGATTTTGATATGGACATCGATCTACACACTGCAGGTATGTCTGTTACACACACAACATCAAACTACACACTGCAGGTATGTCTGTTACACACACAACATCAAACTACACACTGCAGGTATGACACAGTGTTTGCATGGTGAGGTGTTGTTAGGTTGTAGATCTGTTTTTGGGGATCATTGCTTGTAGATCAATAGACCGGCCAGTAGGCCCCACTGCTGTGACACACACACACACACACACACACACACACACACACACACACACACACACACACACACACACACACACACACACAGTAATGGAATCCAATTGATGTAAATCTGTCTCCACGATGTAGAATCTTAATCCATGTGGTCACATGTAGTCAGAGATCATCATTGGAGCCACACCGTTCCCATGTGAATCCTGAGATCTACATGATTCTCACTGTTCTATTACAGCAGCTGTGTTTCCTTTTTTGCATATTGTTGCTGTTGAAACCTTGTATCTCCATATTTAACATTTTGTATGTTTTTTTAGGTAAATTAATGCCCTAATTCATCATACTGCAGTGTCACACAAAAGTAGAAAAATAGACGATCTACAAGCTTTTGATCTGATATTTTATAGTTTAATATAGTCTAGTCCTTATTCATGTCACATCATAGTCCTTATTAATAAAGTCCTTATTTATATCACATCAAAGTCCTTATTATTAAAGTGTGTATTGTACTCCTTCAATCCAGACCAGTGTGTGGAGTCCAGTCTGCAGGTGAAGATCAGTTCTCCAGCCAGGACTGTTTCTATTAAACAGGAACCTGAAGACCACCTTAAACAGGAACCTGAAGACCACCTGGATCTCAGTAAGTTTAAGCACTCACTCTTTATTTATTTTATTGGTGAAAGTGGGCCGCTACTGAGGGTGTAAAGATGAACCAATATGAACCGGGTCGTCGATTTAAGCATTAACAATGTGACTACATCGATGCATGGACCCCTGCATCTATCTAAACATACCATTAATAGGACATGGGTTCACTGAAGCTGTGCAGTTAATTCTACTTCAGTATTAACTAACCAGCTACAGAAGACTCACTGACCTAACATTTACAAGTAATTACTTTAAAAATAATAGGAATTGCCTCTCATTCAGCTTTTCTCGCATCTTCTATGAGAGTTGCAATGTAAACAAACAACGGCCACACTTTTTACAGCACAGAGCGCAGTCAGTGCACCATCAAATAAAAAATGTTGAAGATGTGGGCAAAGAGTAATCTTGTTGTTAGTGAAAAGTGAAGATGATGTTGAAAACAGAGAGACAGAGCCTATAGCCAGCACCTCAACTGAACACATGAATACAATACCAGTTCAACTAGCTGACAACTAGCTAAATTAGTCGATCCACAAGCTCACAACGCATCAAAAGGCGACACATTTTGAGATTGGCTATGCAGGATTGAGGCCATTATTTTAATACTTAGCATACCTATTGAATTAGCCATGGTTCACATGACGCTTGTATACAAGCGTCATGGTGCCGAGTCCCCCTGGTCTAAAGTTGTGTTCGATTTTTTCACATTGCCATCTCTCACATAAACATAAACGTTCAGATTTCAAATATAAAGTGCTTACCACCGAGCCACGGATGTTACAAGGCGATGCGGACCGCGATGAGTACCAGTATCTCCCGTATTGTTCAATAAAAAGCATTTTAATCCCATCGCCGGCCATTTTCTCCAAATTGTCTCCAATACTTTCAACCATGCGACACTAATGGTTGGGAGGTGTATTGCACTCTGATACATTACAAAAGAAAGAAAAAAGAAAATGGCCGGCGATGGGATTAAAATGCTTTTTATTGAACAATACGGGAGATACGGGTACTCATCGCGGTCCGCATCGCCTTGTAACATCCGTGGCTCGGTGGTAAGCACTTTATATTTGAAATCTGAACGTTTATGTTTATGTGAGAGATGGCAATGTGAAAAAATCGAACACAACTTTAGACCAGGGGGACTCGGCACCATGACTGTCATGGTATGACAGTCATGTTTCAGGGCTACTATTGAATGAACCTTTCAGCTGAACAGAACATGGTAAACATCTATAGTTTGATTTGATTTCATGGTATATGACCAAAAGTCATTTTTACTGGTGATTTCCACAGAGCACCACAGGGAGAGGTCTACAGTATCTAGAGAGATGGCCTCCCAAACATACTCAACATTTCCAGAGGAACAGCGAGAGATGGACGAGGGACGTGGACTGTTTGATGCAACGATGCAACCTGTAGTAAAGTTGTACAGGATAGGTATGTACCGTTTTATTTACTTTACAACCTGTAGTAAAGTTGTACGGGTTAGGTATATACTGTTTTATTTATGGGTAGTTTAAACCTGTAGTAAAGTTGTACAGGATAGGTATATACTGTTTTATTTACTTTACAACCTGTAATAAAGTTGTACAGGATAGTTATTAAGGTTGGACGATATGCCAAAATATTCCTATTGGCCAATAGTCCAGGCAAACTAGTGTTTCACATCAAAGTAATTGTAACAGAATATTTTTTCTTCACATACAACGTCTATTAGGTCACCAGAACAACATACTAAGAAATCATAGTTGTGGAAATCCAAAATGGCTGCCAATTATTGTCTGCGGTGGAGGTACAAGGTTCAAACCTTTTATAGAGTCTCATTGTATCTTTTTCCTAGACTTCCTGCATGTACCTGTGTGTAAAGAGGAGGTTTCACCTGAAGAGGAGCGGAGCCCCAATCTGATCCAGGAGGAACCAGATCCTCCACAGATTAAAGAAGAACAGGAGGAGCTACTTGAAAGACCAGAAGAGGCTGGTGGGTCAACATTGACATTACTAGCAGTGAAAAGTGAAGATGATGATGAAAACAGAGAGACAGAGCCTGTAGCAAGCACCTCAGCTGAACACATGAAAACACAAGCTGATGTAGAGGACTGTGGAACATCACAACCAACTAGTGATGACCAGCTCCTCTCTTCACACTGTTCTGAATCAGACACTGAAGACAGTGATGAGTGGGAGGAGACTACGGGAGATCAGTCAGCTTTAAACACACTGAAATCACACAAGTCACAAAATGTGGGAGGACAGCGCAAGCTTTCCCAGGGCCTGAAATCATTGAAACAAACTCACTCCATGACAAGTCTCACAGGGAAGAAAAGTTTTAGTTGTACAGAGTGTGGAAAAATGTTTAATAGAAAAGGAAATCTGAAGAGTCACACAATGATTCACACAGGGGAAACACCCTTTGCTTGTACAGTTTGTGGTAAAGGCTATGCTCACAAGGGTGATCTAAAAAAACACATGATGACTCATACAGGCGAAAAGCCCTTTTCTTGTACAGTTTGTGATAAGGGCTTTGTTAACACAAGTAATCTAAAAAAACACATGGTGACTCATACAGGCGAAAGGCCCCTTTCTTGTACAGTATGTGGTAAAGGCTCTGTTAGCACAAGTAATCTAAAAACACACATGATGACGCATACAGGCGAAAAGCCCTTTTCTTGTACAGTATGTGGTAAAGGCTGTGTTAGCACAAGTCATCTAAAAACACACATGATGACGCATACAGGCGAAAAGCCCTTTTCTTGTACAGTATGTGGTAAAGGCTGTGCTCGCAAGGGTAATCTAAAACAACACATGATGGCTCATACAGGCGAAAAGCCCTTTGCTTGTACAGTATGTGGTAAAGGCTTTGCTCAGAAAATTAATCTAAAAGCACACATGAGGACTCATACAGGCTAAAGACCTATTATTTTGCAGTGTATGGTAAAGGCTTTACGGAAATGGGTATTCTAAAAAGACACATGAGGACTCATATAGGGGGGATGCCTTAGTTTAAGACATATGATCATTCAGTCTAATCCAGGATGACGATGACAAGGATACTAAAGCAACGGAATAACAATCTGACAATATCAACATGACTGAATAAAATAAACATCAATAGTTTCTTGAGATGGATTTTGATTTTTGATTTGATTTTTATTTATTTGTTATAGCAGTATTCCCTCCAGCTCATTTACTTAATCAGTTACTGGTAGTACAATATGAGCATCACTGTGTCTGTCCACATTTGTCAGGATTTAATAACTCATATTAATTCATATTCATCTAATAATCATTATGTTCATTGATATGCAGTAAATAATGTTGCAGTAAAGTGCTGCCAAGCTGCTGGGTTTGTGTAGCTGTTCACTGTGTGTTGACGTGTGTTGTTTAGATTGTTACAATATCATAGTACATAATATGGTAGATACCAGGGAGACAGTGTACATTGTCACTTAGTTTGATTACATGTTTATATTCTACAGAGTTTTGAGTCTTTATATAGGTGTTTTTATAGACTCAGATCCCATGTTATCCTTTGGGGAAAATTATTACGTTTTTGTGTTGTTTAATAAAGTTGTTGTTTAGTACAGTTCCTCTATGTGTGCTATATCATTCAAATATTCAACTTCTTGTTTATGCCCAGAATGACAAGGATATCCACAGGTTCTGTAGAAATGTGTAGCAATTGTAGAAATAATAGGCGTTAAATGCAATGTTCACTAATTAAATAGTGTTTAAAATAATTTGTTCATAATGGATTTTTTTGTATGTCTGAGACACCATGTGTATCTTATGGATCTCAGCTGAACATGTTTGAGAACCAATATCCTAGTGGTCTGTTCTATCACAGTAGAACATGCCCGTTTAAAGACACTAGATTGGCTATTGTCAGTAAGAATCAGTGTTCTGTTCTATGGTAAATGGTGCATTTATATAGCGCCTTTATCCAAAGCACTTTACAATGATTGTGCCATGATTACAATGATTAACCCATTCACACACACATTCATACACTGATGGCGGAGGAAACCATGCAAGGCACCAACCTGCTCATTGGGAGCAATTAGTGGTTCAGCGTCTTGCTCAAGGACACTTCGACACTAACTCTGGGGGAGCGCCCCAATCCGGGATCGAACTGGGAACCTTGCGGTTTCCAGTTCACTCTACCCCTGAGCCACTGCCGCCCCGGTTCTATTACAGTAATATATATGTTTCAGTAAAATAACCAATGTCCTAGTGGTCTGTTCTACCACAGTAGAAAAGGCCCTTTTACCGACCTATTTTCTGTCAATGTATGAATCTAGGGTCCATGTGGTTAAGTATTTTTGCTTAAATCATTAAGATATTAAAGCACCCACTCTGAGCCGAAATAGAATAGCATATTTGAACTGAATACACACGTCACTGCTCCTCTTTTAAACCTGATTCTGAACTGTGAATTGTGTGGTATTCTCTGAATGAAAACCCCAGGGTGGTGTAGCCTGGTATTCTGTTCTGGGCCTAAGTGCCCTGGATAAATATAATTTGTACAATCCAGTCCATTAAATGCCCCCTAAGCGGTACCTACTTTTACGTAAGTAAAACATTTGAGTACTTTTTCCACCACTGCTGTTTCCTGGCAGGAAGGAAGGGGGAACTGATGGCAGGTGCTTCTCCAGTTCCTCTGGGAAGAGTGCAGCACCTGCCATTACCAGCATGGTGGTTGTTGCCATTCTGACACCAGTCTGTGATGGCTGCTGCCTTAATTCTGCCTTAATTCTGCTTTTGATTGTTTGTCTCAGAGGCACTTACCCTGATGCTTCCCTTTTTTTGGGAGCTTAACACTGTGGCATTCCATGTTTGCATAAACTCCTGCAGCCTCTCCAGCTTCCAATTGTCCCCAGCAGTGGTGTTTGGTGGATACAGCGCTGCATATATCAAACATGTTTTATTAGTGTCAAACAGAAGGAGCAAGCACTGCCTGGGTTCAGTGGCTTCCTCAAACAGGTGCTCTTCAGTCAAACAGGTAGATATATGTATAAACCCCCCCCCCCCCCAAAGTTCTGCTTGTGGTGCAGACTGAATCCTAAGGCACTTCGTCTTCAGGTGAAAAAACATAAGTTTATTGCTGAGCAAGGCAACACAGAAGGACTAACACCATTCAACACATGGGCAAAGTGTTGAAGCTGAAGACGGAATGCCTCAGTATTCTTCTCGCTAGACAGTCTGCACCACAAGCAGAACGTTGCCCACCCCCTGTTTATTGTGTGTGTGTGTGTGTGTGTGTGTGTGTGTGTGTGTGTGTGTGTGTGTGTGTGTGTGTGTGTGTGTGTGTGTGTGTGTGTGTGTGTGTGTGTGTGTGTGTGTGTGTGTGTGAACCAGGCCGTGGTTAAGGCCTTAATTGGCAGATGCTGACAGTGCATCAGCATGCGGATGGCGCTTGCAGTGTCGTGTGAAAATACTGTACATGCAGGTAGAACCTCGAAGCAGAGAACATAATTGTAAGTATGGAAAATACTGCACATACCCATAACTCTGTCTGTATCCACCTGGTCATTGTATGTCACATGCACTTAAACATTAATCATTGAATTTAAGATGCAAGGCAGTTGCCTTTGTATGTGAATATGACTGTCAGTGTTCACATTATACCAAACAGTAAATGTGTGTTGTTAGTGCAACATACTTTCATTTTATCAAAGCTTTTAGCTGTTGATATGGCTCTTGCAGTCAGACCAGGCACAAGTTTTCAAGTGTCAGCCTGCACAGAGATCACCTTCTCAACGGCACATGTGGACACCTGGAAAACATATATTTCGAGCAGAAGTAGGTAGATTTCGTAAAAATACACTTTGTTGAATTCAGCAAGTATAGCTCATTTTGGGTGGACATTTTTGAATGACGTAACATGTCAGTATCGTCATAATTGATTGGGTCACTGATTTGCTATTTGCTTTTGGTATTTGGTCATTGATCTGAGTATGGCACCCCATCAGTAAATGTACTCACTGTATCACCAGGCAAGCTATTTTTCCTCACAATGGCTGTGTTAGCACAAGTCATCTAAAAACACACATGATGACGCATACAGGCGAAAAGCCCTTTTCTTGTACAGTATGTGGTAAAGGCTGTGCTCGCAAGGGTAATCTAAAACAACACATGATGGCTCATACAGGCGAAAAGCCCTTTGCTTGTACAGTATGTGGTAAAGGCTTTGCTCAGAAAATTAATCTAAAAGCACACATGAGGACTCATACAGGCTAAAGACCTATTATTTTGCAGTGTATGGTAAAGGCTTTACGGAAATGGGTATTCTAAAAAGACACATGAGGACTCATATAGGGGGGATGCCTTAGTTTAAGACATATGATCATTCAGTCTAATCCAGGATGACGATGACAAGGATACTAAAGCAACGGAATAACAATCTGACAATATCAACATGACTGAATAAAATAAACATCAATAGTTTCTTGAGATGGATTTTGATTTTTGATTTGATTTTTATTTATTTGTTATAGCAGTATTCCCTCCAGCTCATTTACTTAATCAGTTACTGGTAGTACAATATGAGCATCACTGTGTCTGTCCACATTTGTCAGGATTTAATAACTCATATTAATTCATATTCATCTAATAATCATTATGTTCATTGATATGCAGTAAATAATGTTGCAGTAAAGTGCTGCCAAGCTGCTGGGTTTGTGTAGCTGTTCACTGTGTGTTGACGTGTGTTGTTTAGATTGTTACAATATCATAGTACATAATATGGTAGATACCAGGGAGACAGTGTACATTGTCACTTAGTTTGATTACATGTTTATATTCTACAGAGTTTTGAGTCTTTATATAGGTGTTTTTATAGACTCAGATCCCATGTTATCCTTTGGGGAAAATTATTACGTTTTTGTGTTGTTTAATAAAGTTGTTGTTTAGTACAGTTCCTCTATGTGTGCTATATCATTCAAATATTCAACTTCTTGTTTATGCCCAGAATGACAAGGATATCCACAGGTTCTGTAGAAATGTGTAGCAATTGTAGAAATAATAGGCGTTAAATGCAATGTTCACTAATTAAATAGTGTTTAAAATAATTTGTTCATAATGGATTTTTTTGTATGTCTGAGACACCATGTGTATCTTATGGATCTCAGCTGAACATGTTTGAGAACCAATATCCTAGTGGTCTGTTCTATCACAGTAGAACATGCCCGTTTAAAGACACTAGATTGGCTATTGTCAGTAAGAATCAGTGTTCTGTTCTATGGTAAATGGTGCATTTATATAGCGCCTTTATCCAAAGCACTTTACAATGATTGTGCCATGATTACAATGATTAACCCATTCACACACACATTCATACACTGATGGCGGAGGAAACCATGCAAGGCACCAACCTGCTCATTGGGAGCAATTAGTGGTTCAGCGTCTTGCTCAAGGACACTTCGACACTAACTCTGGGGGAGCGCCCCAATCCGGGATCGAACTGGGAACCTTGCGGTTTCCAGTTCACTCTACCCCTGAGCCACTGCCGCCCCGGTTCTATTACAGTAATATATATGTTTCAGTAAAATAACCAATGTCCTAGTGGTCTGTTCTACCACAGTAGAAAAGGCCCTTTTACCGACCTATTTTCTGTCAATGTATGAATCTAGGGTCCATGTGGTTAAGTATTTTTGCTTAAATCATTAAGATATTAAAGCACCCACTCTGAGCCGAAATAGAATAGCATATTTGAACTGAATACACACGTCACTGCTCCTCTTTTAAACCTGATTCTGAACTGTGAATTGTGTGGTATTCTCTGAATGAAAACCCCAGGGTGGTGTAGCCTGGTATTCTGTTCTGGGCCTAAGTGCCCTGGATAAATATAATTTGTACAATCCAGTCCATTAAATGCCCCCTAAGCGGTACCTACTTTTACGTAAGTAAAACATTTGAGTACTTTTTCCACCACTGCTGTTTCCTGGCAGGAAGGAAGGGGGAACTGATGGCAGGTGCTTCTCCAGTTCCTCTGGGAAGAGTGCAGCACCTGCCATTACCAGCATGGTGGTTGTTGCCATTCTGACACCAGTCTGTGATGGCTGCTGCCTTAATTCTGCCTTAATTCTGCTTTTGATTGTTTGTCTCAGAGGCACTTACCCTGATGCTTCCCTTTTTTTGGGAGCTTAACACTGTGGCATTCCATGTTTGCATAAACTCCTGCAGCCTCTCCAGCTTCCAATTGTCCCCAGCAGTGGTGTTTGGTGGATACAGCGCTGCATATATCAAACATGTTTTATTAGTGTCAAACAGAAGGAGCAAGCACTGCCTGGGTTCAGTGGCTTCCTCAAACAGGTGCTCTTCAGTCAAACAGGTAGATATATGTATAAACCCCCCCCCCCCCCCCAAAGTTCTGCTTGTGGTGCAGACTGAATCCTAAGGCACTTCGTCTTCAGGTGAAAAAACATAAGTTTATTGCTGAGCAAGGCAACACAGAAGGACTAACACCATTCAACACATGGGCAAAGTGTTGAAGCTGAAGACGGAATGCCTCAGTATTCTTCTCGCTAGACAGTCTGCACCACAAGCAGAACGTTGCCCACCCCCTGTTTATTGTGTGTGTGTGTGTGTGTGTGTGTGTGTGTGTGTGTGTGTGTGTGAACCAGGCCGTGGTTAAGGCCTTAATTGGCAGATGCTGACAGTGCATCAGCATGCGGATGGCGCTTGCAGTGTCGTGTGAAAATACTGTACATGCAGGTAGAACCTCGAAGCAGAGAACATAATTGTAAGTATGGAAAATACTGCACATACCCATAACTCTGTCTGTATCCACCTGGTCATTGTATGTCACATGCACTTAAACATTAATCATTGAATTTAAGATGCAAGGCAGTTGCCTTTGTATGTGAATATGACTGTCAGTGTTCACATTATACCAAACAGTAAATGTGTGTTGTTAGTGCAACATACTTTCATTTTATCAAAGCTTTTAGCTGTTGATATGGCTCTTGCAGTCAGACCAGGCACAAGTTTTCAAGTGTCAGCCTGCACAGAGATCACCTTCTCAACGGCACATGTGGACACCTGGAAAACATATATTTCGAGCAGAAGTAGGTAGATTTCGTAAAAATACACTTTGTTGAATTCAGCAAGTATAGCTCATTTTGGGTGGACATTTTTGAATGACGTAACATGTCAGTATCGTCATAATTGATTGGGTCACTGATTTGCTATTTGCTTTTGGTATTTGGTCATTGATCTGAGTATGGCACCCCATCAGTAAATGTACTCACTGTATCACCAGGCAAGCTATTTTTCCTCACAATGGCTGTGTTAGCACAAGTCATCTAAAAACACACATGATGACGCATACAGGCGAAAAGCCCTTTTCTTGTACAGTATGTGGTAAAGGCTGTGCTCGCAAGGGTAATCTAAAACAACACATGATGGCTCATACAGGCGAAAAGCCCTTTGCTTGTACAGTATGTGGTAAAGGCTTTGCTCAGAAAATTAATCTAAAAGCACACATGAGGACTCATACAGGCTAAAGACCTATTATTTTGCAGTGTATGGTAAAGGCTTTACGGAAATGGGTATTCTAAAAAGACACATGAGGACTCATATAGGGGGGATGCCTTAGTTTAAGACATATGATCATTCAGTCTAATCCAGGATGACGATGACAAGGATACTAAAGCAACGGAATAACAATCTGACAATATCAACATGACTGAATAAAATAAACATCAATAGTTTCTTGAGATGGATTTTGATTTTTGATTTGATTTTTATTTATTTGTTATAGCAGTATTCCCTCCAGCTCATTTACTTAATCAGTTACTGGTAGTACAATATGAGCATCACTGTGTCTGTCCACATTTGTCAGGATTTAATAACTCATATTAATTCATATTCATCTAATAATCATTATGTTCATTGATATGCAGTAAATAATGTTGCAGTAAAGTGCTGCCAAGCTGCTGGGTTTGTGTAGCTGTTCACTGTGTGTTGACGTGTGTTGTTTAGATTGTTACAATATCATAGTACATAATATGGTAGATACCAGGGAGACAGTGTACATTGTCACTTAGTTTGATTACATGTTTATATTCTACAGAGTTTTGAGTCTTTATATAGGTGTTTTTATAGACTCAGATCCCATGTTATCCTTTGGGGAAAATTATTACGTTTTTGTGTTGTTTAATAAAGTTGTTGTTTAGTACAGTTCCTCTATGTGTGCTATATCATTCAAATATTCAACTTCTTGTTTATGCCCAGAATGACAAGGATATCCACAGGTTCTGTAGAAATGTGTAGCAATTGTAGAAATAATAGGCGTTAAATGCAATGTTCACTAATTAAATAGTGTTTAAAATAATTTGTTCATAATGGATTTTTTTGTATGTCTGAGACACCATGTGTATCTTATGGATCTCAGCTGAACATGTTTGAGAACCAATATCCTAGTGGTCTGTTCTATCACAGTAGAACATGCCCGTTTAAAGACACTAGATTGGCTATTGTCAGTAAGAATCAGTGTTCTGTTCTATGGTAAATGGTGCATTTATATAGCGCCTTTATCCAAAGCACTTTACAATGATTGTGCCATGATTACAATGATTAACCCATTCACACACACATTCATACACTGATGGCGGAGGAAACCATGCAAGGCACCAACCTGCTCATTGGGAGCAATTAGTGGTTCAGCGTCTTGCTCAAGGACACTTCGACACTAACTCTGGGGGAGCGCCCCAATCCGGGATCGAACTGGGAACCTTGCGGTTTCCAGTTCACTCTACCCCTGAGCCACTGCCGCCCCGGTTCTATTACAGTAATATATATGTTTCAGTAAAATAACCAATGTCCTAGTGGTCTGTTCTACCACAGTAGAAAAGGCCCTTTTACCGACCTATTTTCTGTCAATGTATGAATCTAGGGTCCATGTGGTTAAGTATTTTTGCTTAAATCATTAAGATATTAAAGCACCCACTCTGAGCCGAAATAGAATAGCATATTTGAACTGAATACACACGTCACTGCTCCTCTTTTAAACCTGATTCTGAACTGTGAATTGTGTGGTATTCTCTGAATGAAAACCCCAGGGTGGTGTAGCCTGGTATTCTGTTCTGGGCCTAAGTGCCCTGGATAAATATAATTTGTACAATCCAGTCCATTAAATGCCCCCTAAGCGGTACCTACTTTTACGTAAGTAAAACATTTGAGTACTTTTTCCACCACTGCTGTTTCCTGGCAGGAAGGAAGGGGGAACTGATGGCAGGTGCTTCTCCAGTTCCTCTGGGAAGAGTGCAGCACCTGCCATTACCAGCATGGTGGTTGTTGCCATTCTGACACCAGTCTGGGATGGCTGCTGCCTTAATTCTGCCTTAATTCTGCTTTTGATTGTTTGTCTCAGAGGCACTTACCCTGATGCTTCCCTTTTTTTGGGAGCTTAACACTGTGGCATTCCATGTTTGCATAAACTCCTGCAGCCTCTCCAGCTTCCAATTGTCCCCAGCAGTGGTGTTTGGTGGATACAGTGCTGCATATATCAAACATGTTTTATTAGTGTCAAACAGAAGGAGCAAGCACTGCCTGGGTTCAGTGGCTTCCTCAAACAGGTGCTCTTCAGTCAAACAGGTAGATATATGTATAACCCCCCCCCCCCCCCCCCAAAGTTCTGCTTGTGGTGCAGACTGAATCCTAAGGCACTTCGTCTTCAGGTGAAAAAACACAAGTTTATTGCTGAGCAAGGCAACACAGAAGGACTAACACCATTCAACACATGGGCAAAGTGTTGAAGCTGAAGACGGAATGCCTCAGTATTCTTCTCGCTAGACAGTCTGCACCACAAGCAGAACGTTGCCCACCGCCTGTTTATTGTGTGTGTGTGTGTGTGTGTGTGTGTGTGTGTGTGTGTGTGTGTGTGTGTGTGTGTGTGTGTGTGTGTGTGTGTGTGTGTGTGTGTGAACCAGGCCGTGGTTAAGGCCTTAATTGGCAGATGCTGACAGTGCATCAGAATGCGGATGGCGCTTGCAGTGTTGTGTGAAAATACTGTACATGCAGGTAGAACCTCGAAGCAGAGAACATAATTGTAAGTATGGAAAATACTGCACATACCCATAACTCTGTCTGTATCCACCTGGTCATTGTATGTCACATGCACTTAAACATTAATCATTGAATTTAAGATGCAAGGCAGTTGCCTTTGTATGTGAATATGACTGTCAGTGTTCACATTATACCAAACAGTAAATGTGTGTTGTTAGTGCAACATACTTTCATTTTATCAAAGCTTTTAGCTGTTGATATGGCTCTTGCAGTCAGACCAGGCACAAGTTTTCAAGTGTCAGCCTGCACAGAGATCACCTTCTCAACGGCACATGTGGACACCTGGAAAACATATATTTCGAGCAGAAGTAGGTAGATTTCGTAAAAATACACTTTGTTGAATTCAGCAAGTATAGCTCATTTTGGGTGGACATTTTTGAATGACGTAACATGTCAGTATTGTCATAATTGATTGGGTCACTGATTTGCTATTTGCTTTTGGTATTTGGTCATTGATCTGAGTATGGCACCCCATCAGTAAATGTACTCACTGTATCACCAGGCAAGCTATTTTTCCTCACAATGTCATCTGGTAGGATGAAGTCGTGACGTTTTCATTGCTTTTAACAGGTGGGGGGTGTCGGGACAAATGAAAAGGTATGCTCCCTCAGAATATGGATGGTCAATGTAGGTCCTGTCCATCGATTGGCCAACCTGAAGGCCAGCCTCCCGCCAAATCGCCTGGCTTGACGAGTCCATGTCAGGACACTAGAAGTTGGATATAGAAGGTAAGAACAATGACATAATCTTACTAGCAACGCTGAGAACGAAGCTTTTACAACGTCACTAACTGGTTTGTTCATATAGTGTGATGGTAAATTAAAGGTCTTTTAAGAACGTTTCATGAATCTGACTCGACTTCACTTAGGAATTCACTTAGGAAGAAATGTAAGAGGAAACATTAGGAACTTATTGCTGCATGAGGCCCAATGTCTTCATCCACATGCTGACTGTGTTGTCGTTACGACTGTGGTCGTATATGGGGTTATAGTTTATTATTATGAGTTGGTCCTAGTGTGGAAGGGTGTGTGTGCCGGAGGTGAGATGGTGTGGATGAAGTGAATGTATGTAAATTCAGGTGTGCCATTCCCGGAAGGCGATTGGTGGGGCGCTCTTCAGGCCGGCCAGTGATTGATAACAGTTGTCTTTGCCAAAGAAAGCAAACCTCAAGATGTTAATGGTTAATTTCCAAAGTGATCAAATTATTTTGTGCAATATAATGTTCAGTTTAGATGATTAAAAAGGTTAGTCTACTCTGGTGTGTGAATAAAATAAAGTGATC
This sequence comes from Gymnoscopelus braueri, assembly GCF_963280865.1. Taxonomy (NCBI): domain Eukaryota; kingdom Metazoa; phylum Chordata; class Actinopteri; order Myctophiformes; family Myctophidae; genus Gymnoscopelus; species Gymnoscopelus braueri. The sequence goes on along the minus strand of NC_137616.1, from coordinate 47,017,903 downwards.
TGTGTTGTTAACATTCTTCAAGATTATTCCCAAATCTAAACACATGTTCAGATTTTTGGGGTAAATAGCTGATCTACAAGCTCACAATGTACCACACTATTTTCAAATATCCTAAGTATAAAACAGGTTAAAATAGTCATGATTTTGATGCCATATGAAGCACTGTTGACCCCCCCCCCCTACCAAATCTTTGACCAAATTAGCTGATGTAAAAGCTCACAAGTGTTGAATTGCAATATACTGTGAGCTTGTAGGTTGCCCATTGTCTGTGAATGTTTGCCTATTATGCCCAGAATAGGGTTGCTAGGGTTCATGTGGTTAGCACATTTTATGTGGGTCCCCCTGAAACACCCTAAACTAAAGGATCCAATGATATTTTTTCGTTTTTTTAATTAGAGTGAAAATCTGCAGACATGGATTTGGAGACTCTTTAGGGTGTTGAGACGATACTGCTTAAAATACTTTTTTAATATCTATTCTCCTGTCTTTTTCAGGACGTGGCTGATCAAGGCCCTTTG